>NC_139222.1:134238652-134838652 GCF_055691185.1 Crinia signifera | reverse complement strand
ATCATCATATGGCTATGACTGAAAACAATGTCTGTCATGGTATGTTTGTAAAGAAAATGAGGCTTGAGGTGTATTCTAAATATGGCTACATTCGATAAAGAGGCTTGGAGTATATTGTTAAATATGAGATGGCTGAGACAGTCTATTATATTAAAATGAGGCTTGGAATACAGGAAGTAAATACGGCCGCTGAGATCCATCTATACACACTGCAAAACCAAAACGAGGCTTGGGACACAAGCATATAAACAGGATGGCTATGACAGCCCAGTTTATCAAAACGAGGCTTGAATCAGACGGAGCTAAAATGGCCGCCGTCGTCTATATATATAAGTAAAACGAAAGCGAGGCTTGGCATACAAACCCGGAAGTGCGGGGGCGCGGGACGCGCGAACATGCACAATATAAATATGCTCTTTATACCTTTGACAGCTCAAACTGAGGAAGCCGCCGACAGATACGCAAGGCGGAGAAACGCGTTTTTGAGCTCCATTGCTGCATCATCCGTCCATTTATTCATCCAGCCAGGTCACATCCACAGTGGACAGCAGATATCAAGTTCACTTACTGGTAAAGGAAGATCAGTGACATGCCACCCACAGAATTACACCTGTTTCAGGAGGCATCCCTATCCACAATTCATTGCTGGAGAACACTGACTGTGACCAGGACTGGTAACTATACTAAGGAATACAAATCACTAACAAAGAAATAACTATCTTGCCATAATATCTCAAGCCTGCCAAATTGCCTCAAACACCCAGCCAGCTATTTATGTTATCTGTTGTTTGTCATGTATGTGGATTTTATGTAATATTCAATGTTGATATGTTGAAGTGCACTTCATACTAATATGTACCCTATTTTTTTAAATAAACACAATTTAATATTCTAATAATTGTGTATATTAATATTGTTAAAATGAGGCAGACCTGCGCTTCTTAAAGTGACAGCGTCCCATACTCTGGGACTAAGTCACTCCCCGTTTGTTTTCTCCCATTAGTAAGAGGCCACACATCCTCTTAATTAAAGAAGCAGCAGCCTTGCCTTATTCTTAAACTGTGGTATACATCACCTGGCACAGTACCCACCGCGCTCCTAGGTGCCCCTAGGGACACACTTTTTTCAGACTATTGGAAATAGTAACTTAAGACATGTTTAATGAATCCAGACTTGCAAGGAAACACAGTATACTAATTGGGACTAAGATCCTAATTCCGACTTGATCGTAGGGCAAATTTGTAAAACCATGTGCAATGCAGGTGGGGCTGACATAATGGGGGAAATTTACTAATATGAAAAACCTAGTTTTTGCAAAGTCGTGTTCTGGAGGGGAAATTACAAAGCAGTCATATACTACTGCTTTGTAACCCTCCAATGTCGTATTCATTCGTATTAGCTGGCCATATATACGGCCGCTAATACAAATTTTTCTGGCAGTCTGCACGGATCAGTCAGATGCGTGCAGGCTGCAGTGTGTAAAAAAAAATAGAAAAAAAAAAAATAGAAAAAAAAAACAGCGTGGGGTCCCCCCCACAGCCATAACCAGCACCAGGCTGAAAGAGCCGGGGCCGGTAATAAAAAATCAGGGAACCCGACAAATAGGGGTTCCCCGATTTTTAACAACCAGCCCCAGGCTCCAGGTCCGGGGCTGGTTCCCAAAATTCCGGGGGGCAAAATGACTAGGGGTCCCCCCGTATTTTAAGAACCAGCCCCAGTACAAACCAGCCAGCAGGGTAATGCCACAGCCGGGGGGAGACTTTTTATACAAGTCCCCCCGGCCAAAGCATTCAGCCTTACCAACCAGTCAGCCCCCAATAAAGGGGTCCCCCCCCTCCAGGACTTACCTGACCAGGCTGAAGCTCCTGATTGGCCAGAATTCATTCTAAAGGCCCCCATACATTAGTCCGACTTGTCCTAAGGACAAGTCAGACCTGATTTCCCCCTGCAGCTCCCCGGGAGGGGGACACACGATTTGGCACTTGATATGCCAAGTTTTGCAAATGATACATCGCATGCGATGTATCATTTGCAACTCCCGGGGAGCTGCAATGTGGAGCGAGCAGGGGGGCCGGGGACATCGAGGTGGGGGGCGGGGGATGCTGCAAGGCGGCTGCGGGGACGGACGCACGCTGCTAGTAGTGCGGACTCTGCGGGGGACACAGGCGGCAGTAACATAGGGGGTTATTCTAGTTCACTCTTTCTGACAAAATCCTTCTTAGATGGACAAAACCATGTGCACTGCAGGGGGGCAGATGTAACATGTGCAGAGAGAATTAGATTTGGGTGAGTTATTTTGTTTCTGTGCAGGGTAAATACTGGCTGCTTTATTTTTACACTGCAATATAGATTTCACTTTGAAGTAAAACCCCACCCAAATCTAATTCTCTCAGCACAAGTAACATCTGCCCCACCTGCAGTGCACATGGTTTTGTCCATCTAACAAGGATTTTGTCAGAAAGAGTGAACTAGAATAACCCCCATAGAGCCGGGCGGGGGGAGCCGGGAGCTGTCAGTACTGAAAAAAAAAAAGCCCATACAATGAATGGGCAGCCTGTGATTGGCTGAGCGCTCTCTCAGCCAATTGCTGACAGGCTGAGAGAGCGCTCAGCCAATCACAGGCGGCCCATTCATTGTATGGGCTTTTTTTTTTCAGTGCTGACAGCTCCCGGCTCCCCCCGCCCGGCTCTATGTCACTGCCGCTTGTGTCCCCCGCAGCGTCCGCACTACTAGCGGCGTGTCCCCCCCTACCCGGACGGAGCATGACAGCTCCCTGCTCCGGCTCCCCCTGCCGCCCCCCTCCCTCGCCGGTGTCTCCCGTCCCCCTCCCTCGCCGGCGTCCTCAGAGTCCCCACGGCTGCACATAAGATTTATCTTATGTGCAGCCGGTCCGACGTCCCGACTCTGACCCGATGCGCACGGGCCCGGGCATCGGGTTGGACCGGGTGTCAAAACCTGCGATTTGGTCCGATTTCACTGCCCGATCCATCTGGGCCAAATCGCATAGTGTATGGCGGCCTTTAGTCCAGACGCCGAGGAGGAAACATCTCTGCGGCTCTGACAGTCGGGGAGCTTTGCTGGAGTCGCCGGCAGCGTGAATCCAGAAGCCAGAAGATGGAAGAAGATGGAAGAATGCCTGGACTACGTCGGACCAAGCCAGAAGAACTTCCATGGAGGACCTGGGTGAGTTGGATTTCCTTCCACAGGTCCACCATGGATTTCTTCGGACCCGGACCTGACGCCGACATGAAGATCAACATGGTGAAGAAAGACGACATGATCCGGAACCAGGACAAGGCACCGGATCAAGACTCTGGGACCTACCTACGGGATCAAGATAGGTAAGTATCAGTGTGTGTGTAATGTATGTATTAAACTTTTATTTTTCAGGTGTCAGTGTGTATTTATTTAACTATTTTTTTTACTGTGGAACTACAAGACCCGGCGGGCCCTTTAATGCCGCGCAGGCTGGGACTTGTGGTTCACCAAGTCTCAGCTTGCAGGGGAGGCTTGCTGGGTCTCATAGTTCCACAGTTTAAAACAATAGTTTATTGTTCTATTTTTTACACCAAAATCAGCCCGGTGGCTACCGCACAGGGCCACCGGGGACAGCACCAGGCTTCAGCCTAGTCAGGTAAGTCCTGGAGGGGGACCCCTTTATTGGGGGGGTCCCCAGGGCCCCTGGCCAAGCTGACTGGTTGGTAGGCCTGAATGCTTTGGCCTGGGGGACTTGTATAAAAAGTCTCCCCCCGGCTGTGGCATTACCCTGCTGGCTGGTTTGGCCTGGGGCTGGTTCTTAAAATACGGGGGACCCCTAGTCATTTTGTCCCCCGTATTTTGGGAACCAGCCCCGGACCTGGAGCCTGGGGCTGGTTGTTAAAAATCGGGGAACCCCTATTTGTCGGGTTCCCTGATTTTTAATTACCGGCCCGGCTCTTTCAGCCTGGTGCTGGTTACAGCTGTGGGGGGGACCCCACGCTGGTTTTTTTTGTTATTTATTTATTTTTTCTATTTTTTTACACTGAAGCCTGCACAGATCTGACTGATCCGTGCAGGCTTAAAGCAAATACGACAGGACAATCAAGGTGTATTTTCCTGTTGTATTTGCGTGCCTGTTTTACACTAATTAGCAGCCGTATTATCAGTACGGCTGCTTAGTACATCAGGAACCACCATTCTTTTGAATGGTGATTCCTGTCGTATCCTATCGATGGTGTAGACATTCGTATTTGTAAATACAAATACGAATGTCCCATCATTAGGAATACAAATTGTTGTATTTTCGGGATTGTAAATCCCGAAAATACAAATGTGTAAAAAATAGGTGTATTTCTGCCTACGAATACACCTATTTTTTACGAATCCATTTTGGTAAATTTCCCCCAATATGTGCAGATAGTTATATTTAGGTGGGGTGTGTTTAAACTGAAATCTAAATTGCATTGTAAAAATAAAGCAGACAGTATTTACCTTGCACAGAAAATAAAGGTCACCCACATCTACCTCTCTCTCTGCGTAGGTTACATTTGTCCCACCTGCAGTGCACATGTTTTTTTGGTACTTGTGTATTTTCTGGGCGCCCGATTTTCTTCATTGCACCTTAAAATCGCGTTGTATCGCATCACATACAATCATATTGCATGTGATGCGATTTGACGCGATTTTTATATGCACAGGCACCCAGATGCCTGTTTCATATGTGAAATGGCCCCCCAGACCCTATTTTTAATTGTATACCCACCTTGATGGCTAAATGCCCCCCAATGTTAACGCCACCCCACTATCAATGCCAACCCGAAGCGTGGCGAGTGCAGCGAGGGGCGGCGGTACGTGTCCTCCGAACCTTTTCATACCTCCACTATCCACGTCGGCGTGGAGTTGATTTTATATAGTGTGGTGAGCGCAGCGAGCCACGAGCCCGAAGCGTGGCGAGCGCACACAAATTACATGTGAAGTAATACACGTCCCCTCGCGGGGCTCGCTACGCTCGCTACGCTCGCCGCGCTTCGGGCTCGGTGGCTCGCTGCGCTCGCCACACTGTATAAAATCAACTCCACGCCGACGTGGATAGTAGGGGTATGAAAAGGTTAGTTAGAGCGTGCAAAATCCTCATGAATGGGCTATCACACGCCAGGCCCTTGAGCTACACAAATTCCTGCATGTAGGAGTCCAGTTTTTTCCGGCAGTGCCACGCTGGCGTTTATTTCGCCACTTGGCACATCCCCACAGTCTCTCGATGGTTTGCGTATGTGCACCAGGGGGTCGACGAAATTATATCGGTGGTTGACCTTTGCGTGGGAATAAGCAGCCCGCTCAAGTTCAGTGGATTTGTATCCTCGCCAGCAGTCGCTGACAATTGTTGTCCCAGGCTCTATGTTGTTGGTTATTACCACCATGAGGGTCGCACCATCACATTGCTCAACAGGCAGCGTAAAACATTCGCCGGTTTCCTGGCATACTCCTCCAAAGACCCACTGTTGTGGGAGAATTCTTCCGACATTCGCCTGCCTCCTCACAAATAATGTCTCATCGACCTCCACAATTCTGCTGCTTCCACCTATGCGGCGTTGCGGCTGGGACAGGAGGTCACACTCGCACGCCTCCCTCATTAACGCAATCAACAAGACAGCCGTCTGTTTGACAGGTTCAGCTCCTTATCACAGAATTCTATGGAGGTCAATTGCTGGCTCCAACAATAAATGAATCTGATTATCCTGACAAATGGGAGCCTGCATCCTGGATGAAATAGTGAGGCCCACAGACTCACCTTCTTGGCAACAGCTTTTAATGTAGCAGCGCCACTTCTGCTCCTTTATCGACAGCCGCATCATGTGTCCATTTGGACAGGTGGCTGTCGCTGGGAGCAACGAATGTTCCTGTAGGAACGCCACAGCTGCCTCCTCTGTCTGGGGAAGGCTGAACAAGGACACTGAAGCCATACTCCAAACAATAAATATCCAGCGAAATGGACCAATATTCAATCAATGGAGTAATATTCAAATATATACTGTTGACCAATATCGACAGGAATTGGATAGAAAATCAGTCAAATTCACCTCACGATAACAGCAGCTCACCAACACACTCCTTCTCTTCTCACAAAACACCCTCAGAGTGACATTCTGCCAGATGTGACAGAGGGCGGGATTACAATTGGGTGGGATGGGTTAAAATCGCATCGCATCGCATCACGTTACAATTGTACATGGTGCGATGCGATTTTACCTTAATTAGCAGCAATAGAACATTTCAAGGGAAAAACCGGGTACATTGCATGCACTTAAATAGTTACATGCGATGAAGAAAATCGGGCGCCCAGATATTACAAGTACTAGAGATGAGCGGGTCCGGATCTCCGGGATCCGTCAGATCCGAATATGGTGATCCGAGTCAGGATCCGAGCCGGCTCGGGATTTCCCGCCTGAATTCCGGACCGAAAACGAGGCAAAACACCATCATCGCGCTGTCGGATTCTCGCGGGATCTGGATTCTATATAAGACACACGCGCGCCCCGCCATCTTCAACCCATTATAAGAGAGGGAAGAGGGTGGTTGGGATCTGTGCTCCGTACTCCGTGCTCTGTGCTCCGTGCTCTGTGCTCTGTGCCCTGTGCCGTGATTTATTTAGTGACTGATTTTATTTTGTTGTAAACTAGGTGCTGCAGTGCTCACACGCAGGGGCTGCAGTGCTGCTGACTGTACACTCAGTGTACAGGGGCTGCAGTGTCCATAATACAAGGGGCTGTGTCCAGTGTGACAGGGGCTCTGTCCAGTGTACAGGGGCTGTGTCCAGTGTACAGGGGCTGTGTCCAGTGTCCAGGGGCTGTGTGCACTGTCCAGGGGCTGTGTCCACTGTCCAGGGGCTGTGTCCAGTGTACAGGGACTGTGTCCAGTGTCCAGGGGCTGTGTCCACTGTCCAGGGGCTGTGTCCACTGTCCAGGGGCTGTGTCCAGTGTCCAGGGGCTGTGTCCAGTGTCCAGGGTCTGTGTCCAGTGGCTGTGTCCAGTGTCCAGGGGCTGTGTCCAGTGTCCAGGGGCTGTGTACATTGTTCAGGGGCTGTGTCCATTGTCCAGGGGCTGTGTCCATTGTCCAGGGACTGTGTCCAGGGTGACGGGCTGTATCCAGTGTAACGGGCTGTGTCCAGTGTGACGAACTATATCTAGTGTCCAGTGTGACGGACTATATCTAGTGTCCAGTGTGACGGACTATATCTAGTGTCCAGTGTGACGGGCTATATCCAGTGTCCAGTGTGACGGGCTATATCCAGTGTCCAGTGTGACGGGCTGTGTCCAGTGTAAAGTAAGATAAATAAAAGTAATAAATAAAATAAAAACACATGATTAAACTGCCACCCTGTCTGCCCCTGCAGTGCCTCTCTGCTTCCAAGATGTGCCAGGTTGGAAGTGTAAGGTCCACATGTATATGATGCCCACTGCTGTCGCTTAGCTTAGTCATCCAGCTACCTCGGTATAACCTTTTGGCCCAACTACAGTAAATGAAAACAATTTTGTGAGCTGTGAAGTGATCAAAATTGACTAGAAATAAGTGGAAACTAATGTTATTGAGGCCAATAATACTTTAGGGGCAAAAACAGGCCCAAATTCTGTTATTTTAGCCATTTTTAGCATTTTTTCATAAAAATCCAGATTCAAAACCAAAACCCGCAAGGGTGGTTTTGCCAAAACCAATCCAGATCCAAAACACGAAAGGAGATCCAGATCCAAATCCAAAACCAAAACCCAAAAAAGTGGCCGCCGCACATCTCTAACAATACCGAGAACACATTTGGATGTGATTTTTGAAGTGTGGTTTTTTGGTCTTGGCAAAATTTGTGATTTATACCGCAAATCGCAAACTACTACATGTGCAATTTTCAGTAAATGTGCGAATTTGGCAGTTTTTTACCAAAAAATCAAAAAAATACACCTTATTACTTTCGCAAGTTTTTAACAAAATGTGTCATTTTTTAGCATGCGATTTAGTGAGATTTAAAAACATAACTTAAAATTGAACTCTATTACATTTCACCCCGTGTGTCCTACAAAGAAAGCACTCAAATGTACTAAGATGGGAGTTCCATTGAATATGGATTGCTGCCCATAGCAACCAATCATATTCTATTTCTTATTTCTTTAGCACTTTCTAGAAAATAGATAGATTCTGATTGGTTGTCCATAACAAGCTCTCTCAAAGGGCCGCCCATTGTTTTAAAAAGTTTTTCAAATTCTGCCACCCGCCAGCCCTCTTGCGGCCTGCTCTGCTACACCAGTGCACATGAGCCCCCCTACAGCACCTGATGAGGCATCGCAGGTGGCATGTGACATCGGGTACTGGAAAAAAGCACTTAAGAAATGTATGGCCACATTTAGTAAACTTACCCCATAATATATTTTTTACACTGCGCTTATTTTGTAACCAGTTATCTTTTCCTTTTTTTCAATCTCTCATCACCAGATGAGCTTAGCTTTATTTCCCTAGCATGCCATGAACATGTTTGCAGAGAAAACAATGCTTCTTTCTACTGTCAATATTATCTAGTGTTGCCAGTAAACTCCTTTCTCTTGCTCCACTGTTATTTATGACAGCAAAGATAAGCCTATGTATAGTACAAATACATGCAGCACCCTTAATACCACTATTTCCAGCATTCCACAGATTGCAAACAATTAGCTACAGTACTCACCAAAGTCCCAAAAGTGCCAGATACTGGAAAGTGTATCTATTATTAACAGAATAACAATAACTCATCAAAATGCATTTAGAGGTGCTACACCGCAATCACTGTGTATATAAATACAGACGATCATGTCCGAACATACTTTAAAATATGCTGTGATAGAATAGGAAACTGCGCAATCTCCAACATAGCTCCTCTGATGATGATGCTTCATTCCATTACCAAGATGGCTGCACCACTAATTATACTGAATTACAGCTCCATCATGTTACTCTGTTTGAATGACATAGTGGTAGATGGGCATCACTGGCTGGATATCTATCTCCGTCCCGCACCACTTCATGCTCTGCAACCAGGATATCATTGACTATGGCTGTATATGACTACTTGATGAATAATACCCATTTTGCACCAAATCCCAGGTCCGGCCATATGGTTATTCCCGGATGGTTACAGTTTGTCTTCCGCTGGCACTTGGGGATGACTTTGTTTCTCCCATACCGCCCAACATTTTAGATGTGCAGTTTGGGACACCATGAAGTGACCTGATCATGACCAGTGGGCTGAACAAGCTGTCAACTAGATCCCCTTGTAAGCGACTTTAAACCATACTTGCCAACTTGAATGGCAGGTATCTCCTGGTGTGACTAAGTAGCTGGGTGGCAAAAAGAATGGGGCTTTTTTAATTGGATCATTAGGCCTCTACTCCATGCTGGGAAAATGGCGAAATTGGTGCAAATTTACATAGGTGTGGTGCTAAAATTACCATATAAGGCCCTGCCCCCACCGCCAGACTGAAGGTTAACTCTAGTTAGCTCCACATTCTTCCCACTTCACTAGAAAGTGGGCAGAATGTGCAAAGGGTGCCCATTTTCGGGATGCAGGGTAGTATTTGAAAAACCTGGTATCTCTCAAAGAGATAATTTGGGGTATTTTATAGTATAAAGGGAATTACTGTGTGGGGTATAATATGGTGCCACGTGGATTACTGTGTGTAGCACAATATAGTGTAAGGGGCACTATTCTGTTGGGCATTATTAGGTGTAAGGGGAACTTAGTGTTTAAGGGTCATTACAGTGTGGTGCATAATGTGCAAGAGGCATTACGATAAAGAGGAAAAAAAATCAATGTCTGGGAGTGCTGGGTACAAAACTGGGGTTTATGGCTTTCTTTTCCTGTTAGGCCACAAACTCCTATTTGGCACTCACAAATTTTTATCGTTGTGCTACATTTTTAAAATATCCAGGGGGTGGAGGGGCATATTTAAGATAAGATTTGATCTGCTAAGAAAACCTCTAGTAACACCTCACTGGGTAAGTAGGGAGGCCAATCTCAGGCTGTTTTTTTTTAATCATGGTAATCAGGATAGAAAATTGCTCAATTCAAGGATTCAAGGGAACCCAGGATTGGACTATAAATCAATGTAGGAAGTAGGGTGTCACTGTAGAGAACATTGAGGATGGACGGAAGTAGGGA
The DNA here is from genome assembly GCF_055691185.1 of Crinia signifera. NCBI lineage: Eukaryota > Metazoa > Chordata > Amphibia > Anura > Myobatrachidae > Crinia > Crinia signifera. Next base: position 134,828,499 of record NC_139222.1, on the reverse strand, counting down.
GCAGTGAAGTAGGGGGTGTAGGAAACAGTGAGAGGGGTGAGAGTAGGTAGTAGTCAATAAGAGCACAGGAAATAGTGAGGGAAGGTGGGAGTAGAGAACATTTTTAGGCCAAAACCCTGGGATCCTGCCTATCTTGATTTCAAGTTCGGCTTCCATTTTGCTAAGTTTAAAAGCCATTGCTCATTTCTCATTCTACTAGCTCTCTCTCTTCTGCTTTAGACACTGTTGACCACTCTCATACACACAATACAATCCCTAGTTCTTCAGACAGAACCCTTTCTTGGTTTTCATTGTACCTTCTTTGCTACTTATATCAGTTAAGGTACTGTAAGGCTCAAACTTATGCTGGGTACACATTTAGCAATTCCTGCAGCCATTAATATAGTTAAATATATTGGTGGTGCTGCGGGAGAATGATGTTAACTGTATACACTGGCCAAAATGGTACTTATGTACTTATTTTTTTATACCCCTATGTTCCAACTACGCATGGAGTTGATTTTATATAGTGTGGCGAGCGCAGTGAGCCACCGTGCCCGAAGCGTGGCGAGCGCAGCAAGCCCCGCGAGGGGACGCGGTCTCATAAGAAAAACGGGAGCCCAGATATTACATAAGTACCGCCAAAATTGTTCACAATATCAGCAAGTGACGTCACCCGTCCCCGCCCCGTACATGCAGTTGTTGAAGATATTGTTAGATTGAACTGCATGTATAGACAACATTGGGGGTGGGGGGAGTGGGCGGGGGGAGTGGTTCATCATTAATTATATTGACTGCACACACTGGACGATATTTATACACAATATCGTCCATATGGTTGACAATATATCACCCAGTGAGTACCCAGGATTATGTATATCCAAACACATTGGGGGAAATTCACTAAAGAGGGAGTTCTATTTCACATGGAATGTTGCTGTTGGCAACCAATCAGATACTATCTATTATCTTCTAGAAGGTGCTAAATAAAATGAAGAAGTAGATTTTGATTGGTTGCCCATAGCAACATCCCATGAGAAATAGAACTCCCATTTTAGTAAATTTCCACCATTGCCAGAGATTTGGAGGAACAAGGTCTCCTGAACAATCTGTTGTCTGGGAACATCACATCGCAGAAACCAAAGGCTAACTAGAGAGATGGGGACGGAGTGTTGAGATACACACACGATTTAGCACTTGATGTGCCAAGTTGTGCATGTGATAAACCGCATGCGATTTATCACATGCAGTTCCCAGGGAGCTGGGATTGGGGGATGGCAGAGGGAGCAAGGAGGGGCAGCGCAGGGAGCCGGGCAGGGGAGGAAGCCGCTGCCATCAGCATGCCAGTGGGAGCAGGGGGTGGCACAGGGAACCTGGCAGGAAAAGAGGAGATGCTGCCGGGCATACATATGAATGGGCAGCTACTGATTCGCTGAGGTCTCAGCCAATGAATGGCTTCCGATTCATTTGTTTGGGCTATTTTTTTTTGGAAGTCCTGTGCTCCTGCCGATTGTGCTGCGCGCTTCCTCCCCTGCCTGAGTCTCTTTGCTGCCCTGACCCCTTTGCCCCCCCCCCCACTCCCTCTGCCCAGCTCTCATAGCCGGCATTCCCCGCATGGGATTTAGAAAATCTTATGTGCAGCCCGTCCGACCTCCCGACTCTGTTTTGATGTGCATGGGACCTTGCATCGGGTCGGACAGGATGTCTATATGTGCGATTTAGCCCGATTTCATGGCCCGATTCATCCAAATCGGGTGAAATCGTGCCCAAATCGCATAGTGTATGGGGGCCTTAACTCTCACTGCACGTGTTACATCAGCCCCACTTGCCGTGCACATGGTTTTGTCCATGAGAGAGTGATTATGCCTTTCCGAGTGAATCAGAATAACCCCCATAGTGTCCACATCTGTATCTGGCCCACAATTACTAATACCCCATTCTCACTGCAGGCAGATTCCCGGGTCTAGCACGTTGACCCGGAAATTTGCCTTTTAACACTTTTTTTTTTGCAGTGTGGACAGGCCGCAAACCCGGATCTCATACATGGGCAAAACCTTTCTTTTTACCCGTGGTTGAGATCCGGGTATGCAGGCAAAAGGCAAATTACCAGGTAGAACTTCTTCGCCCGGGAATTTGCCTTCCAGTGAGAAAGGGGGTCCGTCCCTGCAGTCCCCGGCATTTTAATGCCGGGTAAAAGCCGTGTATTTCTCACTCGCAGTGAGAACACAGTATTAATGTTAGCTGGGGTTGAAGAGTGTAAAAGCAGTGAATGGCAGCAAATTTAATAGCACATTCTTTATAAAGATAACCTTTTTTTTTTCTTTTTTGTAGAGCTGTCAGGACCTGTTTTTCTGCTCTGTGGGTCATTATCTAGTATGAGGCAGAGAAGAAAACACATATACTGTAAATCACTGACTACAGTACATTATCTGTTTGGAGCTGTAATGGCCTCTGATCCCACTCTTGGAATCCTACTGTACAAAATGCTGACTCATCAACCAAAATAAACAGCTCTGCCAACTGTTAGGATGGGGACAAAGGAACTCTCTTCTCTGCAACCTGTGTGACCTGTATGAGGATTGTGAAAGCTCAGAATACACAATAGATGCCAAAACACACATACAGAAGCATCCAAAAGAAATCCGATCAAGAAAAACCACCTACTACTTCATATAAAAATATATATGAAAGCCTAGAAAAACTGGTTGGCATTGACCATAAATGACCCGAAAATCCATTTGTGTGGTATTATATGATATAAAATATATTTTTGAGTATACTGGGGTTGATGTATGAAGCAGCAGGGCCGGCTTAAGGGGGAGGCTCAGGTGGTCAGTACCTAGGGTCTGGGGCCCCCCTGTGGTCGGCATATATTTTTTGGCACAGTGCAAAACTGGGGGTTGACTAAGTCCCATGAGACTTTGCACAAGAGGTCAGAGGCTGAGAGGCTTGTGCTGATTGGTGGAGCTCATCATATGCTTCTCAGACCCATGGAGGACAGCAGCAGCAGAAGCAGAGAAGCCTCCTCATGGGAGGGTTTTTATCAGAGGCAGCGGTGAGCCTGTGAGGTCTCCTACAGAGCAAGGTACAGAGGGACAAACACTGGCTTTTCATGTGGTGTATATGCTGTATATATATATATATATATATATATATATATATATCCCCCTCCCCTTCAATTACCCATTGACCATTGATCCTTTTACCTGAGTACTCTCCCATGTAATTTTTCCCTATTCTTTCTGATCACCTCCAGTTGTAGACCACATATATTGGGTACATCTCCCTGGTAATACAGATGCCCTGACTGGCAGGCTTACCCATGGAGTTTACATGCTCTCTCCCTGCAACTTTGGAGTTTGTCCTTACATTTGAACTTGCCTCCTAGTTTACTTGAACTAATCAGTGACATTATAAATAAGTATGATCTACATGCCAGGCTTTTTCTGATAATATTGTCACTTGCTTTTATCTGCAATTTTAGCGACTCTATGGCCTTTAACTTTATAATGCCATTATTCTGTGTTTCGACAGTGAAATATTCTCCTGTGTAGTTTGTGGCCAGTATTGACAAAAGGGAGAGGCCCTCCCCTGTCCAAAGTGACCCAGGCCCTCCGAAGGCTTCATCTGTCACCGTGAAGCAGTGATAAGGGAGGAGAAGTGAGCCAGAGGAGAAGTGGCTGATAGCAACCAATCAGTACTGAAGTAGCATCTATAATTTGCATAATATAAAATTATACAGAGCATCTGATTGGTTGCCATGGGCCACTTCTCCTGTGGCACTTCTTCTCCCTTATCACTGCTTCATACATCTACCCCACTGTACTTTGGAGCCTGTCATATACAGTATATATAAGAAGGCTTTTCCATTTTCTTACACTGAAAAGAAAGGAGTTCCATGTGCTCCAACATCTGAAGAGCAAAAACCTGTACAAAATCTCATTGGTTGATATGGGCTACATTTTTTTTTTCACTTTTAGAAGCTTTAGCAAATATACCTTTAAGGGTCTAATTCAGAATTGTACCCACATCCAATGTGCAGATGCAAGACCCGTTCTATGGATGTGCAGAATGGGTCTTGCAATGTTGCTTTGCGGCCCTCAAAAATCATGGTGGTGCATAAATCCAGTGAGCATACAATACATGCAAATGCAATTAAGCATAATAACAAATATATAAATACAATAATTCATGACTACAACAGTAGTACAATTACAAATTGGTGTATATGAGTAGACAAACAGACACTCACAATGATAAGGAATATATGAGGTGGTATGGCAATAAGCAGCGGGCAGCCCATGCTGTATAATAGAATGAACAATTTCAGGAGCACATATAATTAAAAACCCCAGACAACTTTAATTGTTCATAATTTTGATTGATTAAATTGTTATTTCTTTTTTTCCAAACACATGGGGTGACATTCTATGGAATGAGAGTTGTGGTTTTTGGCGATTTTTACTCCAAAAAACGGCTAAATCGCATTTTTCCGTGAAATCGCATATTTAATGTGATGCGAAAAGGTCCCAAAATCGCATATTTTTTGCGATAAGTCATGCGTACTGAAAGTGCGGTAAAAATTCGCACTTTTATCGCATACAGATGTTTTCCAATAGAAAAGTATACAATTCGCTTATTTAATGGAATGGGATTTCGCAAATAGCACTTTTAAGGTGTCTAATAATCGCCATTTTTTCAGACCAGGTTCTGTTGGGTGATTTTGCCCAGAACTCAATTTGGTCAAGTGCACACATGGTTAATGTTATCACAGGTGTCCTTAATTTTACTCACAAACACCCCTACATATACCCCCACATCATTAAGGACACCTGTGAGGGTTTGAGACATGGAGATTGTGCAGAGTGGATTTGAGTTGCTCATTTTGGATTTGGCCCATTTGGAGGAGCTGGGCAGGAGGGAGGAAGCTGCGCACCAGAACCAGGTACCAGCCCAAATAGTGCGTACCCCACGTATGTATCGTGCTAGGCTGTACCTAGACTCCCTCTCGGATCAACAGGTTGTGGGGATGTTTAGGCTAAACCGCAATAACCTGTTGGACTTATATGAGCAGGTGAGAGATGATTTGGACCCTTTTGGGGGGGGGGGCAACTATGCAGTGTCTGGGCTGCAGAAATTAATGTGTACCCTCTACTATTTGGCCACTGGCTCCACTCAGTCCATGACCTCATGGTCCTTAGGGGTATCACAAGCCACTTTTTAAAAGCATTTTACTCAAGTGTTACTTGCTTTTAAGAAGTTGTGGCGGAAATACATCAGATTCCCCAGTTCAGAGTCAGAGTGGCAGGACCACAAGGTTGCTTTCTATAGACCCTCAGCATTCCCTCACGTGCTGGGAGCTATAGACTGCACACACATTGGGATTAGGGCACCGCACGTGCGGGGCCACGTCTATGTCAATAGGCGTGGGTGGCACTGCCTGAACGTGCAGGTTGTATGTGATGCTCATCTCAAAATCCTAAGTGTGGTTGCAGGCTTCCCTGGGAACTGCCATGACGCCTATATTCTGAGACACTCTGGCCTCTGGAACCGATTTACCCACCAACAAATGCCAGAGGGCTGGCTACTTGGTAAGTACATTTTTACATATTACCCTCTCTATTTGTCTTTGTACCTGCTGAAATGTGTGTGTGTGTTTCACTTTTCACCAGCCTACTACTCTTGACCAAGTAAATACTATTTGCCCACTGCACATACCTTACCATATAAGGCAATAACTTCCTTTCTTTGGTTTAGGTGACTCAGGATATGGGTGTCTTTCCTGGCTCATGACACCTTTGCGCACCCCCGATGGCCCTGCACAGCACCGGTATAATGAAGCCCATATTGCAACCCGCAATGTGGTGGAGCGTACGTTTGGAGTGTTGCAAAGTAGATTCCGGTGTTTGGACAGGTTATCTGGTTTGCTGCTTTACCACCCTGCAAAAGTAGTGATGATCGTCCAGGCTTGCTGCATGTTACACAACATAGCCCTATACCAACCAGCCTATGTGGAGGAGGATCATGCAGCAGTCATGTAGGAAGCCCAACCTACCACACCTCGGGTAGTGAGGGGTACGCAGAGGGGGAATCTGGTGCGTACAGACATCATCAGGCACTACTTTTCTGGTAAGCACATGTGCCCTCTATTCCTACATGTACCTTTGCTGGAAGTGAACTCACCTACATTACATTTATCACTAACATCTTTTTGCCCCCACATTTAGCCCAATAGACACAGTCCAAGGGTACAGTTGGTGGTGCAGACCTATCCCTTGCTGTAAAAAACCTTGTAAGTATATTCACAACATGTATGTGATTTTTGTGCAATCAACTATGGGTCACCTGTTGTTGTGGAACTACATGTCCCAGCACTCCGACGGGGTGGGGAAGTTGGTGAGCCACTTACTGGTGTGCTAGATACACTACTAATTGTAGATGTAGTTGCACCTATGACGCCTGACACCTCCATTTGATGGATTTGTGCCTGCATAGCGATTAACGCATTGGTCTGCGCAGTACACGATTGACTAATTGAATGAATACTTTGTGCAAGGCTGCCAATATGGATATTCTGCTCCCTTACAGCAGAACTAAGTTCAGCCAGACGGGTGTCTATGCTATTTGCCATACGCACCTTAGCCGTACACAATTTTCTCAACTGTAGAAAGGTGTCACGCATGTACCCCTTAATGTTGCCCATTTCCAGACTTTGGGAGGCCTTAAATTCTAGTTGTTTGTCCTTGAAATGTACCAAGGAGGTAGCTACTTGGGCAGCAGAAGCAGCTGTAGGGGGAGTATTTCTGGGTGGGGGTGGGTTTGGAGTCACCCCACTTGGTGGCAGATCACTCTGTGATGATGTGTTTATTTCCTCCTCAGCTGCAAACGTGTCCATTGGTTCCAGAATGATCTCTAGGTCATCCTCCGGCATATCAGAGGATTCTGTGGATTGTTGTCCTAGTTGTACAGTACCTGTGGATACAGAGGAAGAGGTAAGTACAGATGCATATATTGTCCTTTCTGTCATCAGTACTGTTTTGGAAAGGGTCAGAGATGGTAGACGCCCATACCTAGGGGTACTATGTACTTACAAATGGACCCCGATCCTGCATGAAACATTGACAATAATCTTCTTTGACATGGCTAGGCGACATTACATTCATGTCCGTTGCAATGTAGCAGCTGGAGATGACTGTAATGTGATTTATTATTTGATGTGACATGGGTGTGTGTACTGTATGTGTAATGGCCTGTGGTTTGAACGTTTACCTGCTTCCACAGATGCAGCACCATGGGAGCTTTTTCTCTTGGATGCTTGATCACTTCGGGACGGACAATCTGTGAAAGGAAAGATCGGCAGACTTTATGTACCGAGCAATGGAGATGCTTTTGTGCAAAATCATCACATAAATTACTATAATGGACAAATTTACCTTTGGTTTAGGGCTATATTATTTACTATTCATATTTTTACATTGATGTTTTGCACCTGTAGTCAGGCAAAAAAATTAAAACACTGCTTGATACATTACAACTGTTGGCAAATCTGTGGTATGTAGGCGTGACTGCTAAACCACCAGTACACCAATGTTTTTGGCCCACATACATATGAAGCTGGTAGAAAAAATGTTACAGTGTGGAACAATAGATGTGCAGTTGTGGAACTACAAGGCCAAGCATTCTGATCATTTTTAAAGTAGGTGTAAACTATTGCCATTGACAGACCTTGCTGGGCTATGTAGTTCCACAGAACCACATTAATTAGTATAACAATACAAAATAACATTGCAGTTTAAATACATTGGCATGTATGTTTCATATTGCATGTGGTGACACTTACCAGCTCTGGGTGGGCTTGCCGGCCTATCGGTATCCGCAATGTGCATCCCAGGCAGGACCTCAGGGGGGATAATTCTTTGGAGCTTCACCTCATATGATGTGTACGTTATTGTGGTGGGGCTTCCTCCACCAGTCTTGGTGGCCTCCTCCATCTCCATGGCCATTTTCTTTTTCAGCTGCCGCTTGATGTCGTTAAACCGCTTTTTAACGTTTTTGCTTAGCCTCTTGCGGTGACTGACAGCGTTGACCGCCTGGGTGATGTCCTTTCACATACCACGTTTACAATGTGAGGTGGTCTTGTGCTGAATTTTCCCCAGTAAGCGGTCATACAGGGGTATGATGGCCCGGACAAGCGCCACATTCTCCTCATAGCTGAATCGGACCTTTCTTCCACTTTTGGTGCGGCCAGCTTCACCCTCCTCCTCATCCTCTATATCTTCCACATGCATGTCAAAATCCTCCTCCATGCCAGTCTCTTCCTCCTCCTCCTCCTTCTCACCTCCATCTTCCTCCATCTCGGACATGTGGCCCTCCTGCAGCTGCTGTGGGGTATGGGCAAGGTCCTGGCTATAGGATGGGGATGCCAGCGGATCCTCCACCTCCTCCTGCTGGGCCTGGTCCGCCAGGGCCTGGTCTGGGGCTGTCCTTGCAGTGGCCATGGTGGCTGCCACACTGCTGCCACTCCCTGTAATGGAGGTCAACCTCACCAGTCCTCTGCTGCCTCTCCCACTGGCTTCTCTTGCCTGGCTGCTGCCACTGCTCCCTCTGCCACTGGCCCCTCTTCCTCTGGTCACACTGCCACTGCTCCCTCTGCCACTGGCCCCTCTGCCACTCCTCATTTTGCCACCAACACCTCTTCCTCTTCTCACACTGCCACTGCTCCTCTCCATGCTCCTTACTTCCTATCAAAGAGTGAAATGGCGCCAATGCCCCTTTATATAGGGGGTGTGATGCAGAATGGAGGGGACCTAGGTGGCCCAATAGGTTAGGGGGTTATTTGTCATGTGGAGACAGTCTTGTAAATCGCACTCCGGTTGGTCTAAAATGCGCACATGACCGGCGGAAGAAATCACACTTTTTAGTGACATAATTTCGCATCAATTTGACGCAAATCGCACTACATCGCACTTTTTATCCTCTAATGCGCATTAAATATGCGAATTATGACTAAAAAATGCGAATTCAGAAAGTGCGAAGAGCGGCGATGTGGAGTGCGAAAAATATATGTGCTTTTCTCTCAGCCCATAGAATGTCACCCATGCACTCTTTATTGTTTCCTTGGTTCAAGTAACAGTTTTGAATTCTGTATAACCCTGTTGATGCTGGTGACTAGACCAGTGGTGAAACTTGTGAGTGGCTGGCCCAGGAGCAAAAATATAATTTGGGCCCCCTCCTCTACCCCAACCCAAGAAGTAATTGCTGATCTGGCAGCAATGGGACTCTTAATTCTCAGTAGCATCGTTGCAATGCACCTGCTGCACACTGGTAGTTCTGCCTTTGGGCTGGACCAAAGAACTGAAAATGAGACCAATCTGAAGGTCTACAACCTAACCCCCATCCCACATACCAATGAAATAATTACTAATATAATGATTATATATATATATATATATATACTGTGTATATATATATATATATATATATATATATAGATAGATAGATAGATAGATAGATACAGAAGTACCAACACACTTACCATTCCTAAGAATGGGGCGCAAACAGCACCCACTTCCCAGGATGGGGTGCAGTGGCCTGTGACCACACACTCTAGTAAATACAAACACAGGGGGCCCAGCACTCATTGGGGTCCCTTGACGATGGACAGCAAGCTTAATTGCATTGATCAATTCATGAACTAAAACCCCATTATTTATTTAATTAATTATTTGAATGTTAAGGTGAGTTAGTTTGTTGTAGTGAGTGCTGGGCCCCCTGTGTTTGTATATATATATATATATATATATATATATATATATATATGCATGCAAATAGGTGAACCAGATCTGTACCTTGCTTGCCCAGTGCCTTCCTCAAGCAACCCCCGGGGAGGTGGGTGCCAATAGATATTGGGTAAAGACGGCGGCACTCAGGTCTTATGTAGAATAATCAACACGAAGACATTCTTAGTTCATCGTTTCAATGCCTGCGGCGTTTTTATCAAGAACAGCACTTGCTTGTAATATTTTACAAAAAAGTTTGATGAAGGCACTCCAAACAGATTCAATATAATTGCCGGGGTGCAGCACACTGGGAAGGTATGTAGAACATGGAATTGTGGCACACACTCGGGCTGACCAATAAATGAAAGCTTAGTACACTGGGTACAATGCCAATATTTCGGGGTTTATTCCGTTATCAAGGCTGAGAACTGCTATTTCTCTAATAGGAATCAAGGTGTCTAACAGATAGAATGAACATAATACAGTACAGAAACAATAAAGTACAGAAAAACTTTTCATAAAATAACAAAGAGCACGGAGGCACTAAGGGGACAATTAACGAAATGCTTGGATAAACAGGAAATAATTTAGACTATTTTTATACATTAGATTCTTTTGCACAGTTCCTTAAAGTCAGACTGTATGGCTAAAAGCTCAACTCCAGATAAAGTATGAGAGTTTAAATATAGCTAAAAAGGCCCTTCATTTAACGATTCAGCAATCGAGGGAGCCAGTATGGAATCAGAAGCTCCTTTATGCACCATGGGCCCTGATCATGTAGGGCTTTAAATGTCAGTAATCCAATATTATAGACACTAGGGATGTTTCAGTGCTATGCCTTATCCTGAATCCTGATTGCAATGGATCATAAATATCATGGGTTGTCAGGTGGGTTCCCAGTTGGAAATAAGAAATTAACCTACCGTATCACATGTTATAAGGTTTATATATTTAATAAAATTTTGTAAAATACAAACATGTATAAAAATCAAACAATATATAATACACACATGTGTACTGTTACATATCCTCACAGAGTATGGTCCTTCTTGAAACTTCAGAACCTTGCGCCAAATGAAACAGCAGTATATTCTGATAGGCTCCTATAAGTACAGTAGGTGCAACATTGCAGCTCCACAGTTTAGCAATCACTAGTGTTTCACAGAACATGTTTTTTGGTCCCGGCGGCCTTGGCATTAATCCACCAACTATTCAGCCCTAGATGAGGTCCCAGAAAAGCGGTTCCCCTTCTTTCAGAGCACCCAATGGCAAAGGCTGAAGCCTGGGGCTCTCCCCAGCACCGCTGGCAGTGGGTGCTGATTTGATAACATTTAAGTGTAAAAATGTTTAATTAATATTATGTTTTACCTGTGGAACTACAACAGCAAACAATAGGAAGAAAACAAAGGAAAAGAATTGTCCTATCTTGATGCAGAATTTAAATATAACTTTAGTTTGATTGGTTAAAGTACCATTCATTACATGCAATACTGTGAAAAGGTTGAATATTCTAAAAAATAGAATTGACAGGAAGTACACTTAACATAATTGCTAAATCAATTACCCAATTGATCCAAATAATGAACAATAATGATCCTATTAATTAAATCCTTTTAATTTACTCTGTACTTCAACTCAGAAATATAAGCACTATCATTTATTATACACGATCATTCTATTTGGATCAATTGGGTAATTGATTTAGCAATATGTTAAGTGTACTTCCTGTCACAGGGTATAAAACCCTAATCGGATTTCAGAGTGCTACACCTTTGATAAAGTCGTGGCAACATGACGAAACAGATCACGCGGCACTTGCACTTTTTAAAACATTTTTGGATTCATACGGTTGTATTGGCTTTCTACTGCTACAATTTATATCCTGCATCTCAGCCCCGGGTTTGACCTTGGAACTTTCTCTGCACTATACCAACTTATGGGACAACAGTACCTGCATATTGTGGATTACAAAGTACCGCACACATCGTGAGGACATTTCCTTAATTAAGGACTGCAGTTACCCTTCAGTGGAACTTTAAAATCTGGCAAGGTTTATGGACTCACTTAATTTGTTCCTGGACAAGTTACCCAGTGGAAAAATGAGCAATTAACTTCTATAGAAAAGATACAAGCACAAGCAGGACTTCAGTTATAAGTATACAACCTTTATTATTATTTTATTATTTTACTATTTACCATATACATCTCAGTAAACTTAATGTATTTACACGTATTACAACTATTAATTGTAATTTGATTATTGCACAATTTTTGCTTTTATATTTTTAGTAATAAAAACTGTTATTTTTACTGTAATACTCAATTGATCCATATTTTAGCACTCCACATTTACAGCTTGTTTGTATCCATTGTTAGGGGTTTGACACCCCCCTTTTGAGGGAGCAGCTTGACACTACATCCCACCAGGCGCCTGTGTTATTGTTGGGCCCCTCTAGAGCCCAACTATATCCCCCTTTTTTGTGATTTGACCTCAATCCCTTACATTTCGATGCAATTTTGACAGATTGTATGTAAATTGGGCACATTTTTGCCTGTTTAGATCCGATTCCAATCCGATGCGCATCCCCGCTGGTCGTTTGGTAATTTTGGAGATCCTATCTCCTGCAGTCAGGATTTGTAACTGATCAGTCTGAACTGACTTTTATTTTCCTCGGAGTCCGCCGAAGTGGGGAAGGGTGCTGATGTGATGTGACGTCAACTGCCTGCCCTGAGCAGGCATCTGCCCACCCACGTTCCAAGGGCATTGCTTAGCGTTTTTCATGGGGATACCCGGCCCGCTATCCCCACAGTGAACAGCCCGGTGAGTGTGTAACTCGACAAAGCGATGCGGTGCTGGGATTTGCACATGTGCAAAAATGTGCATCAGAGCTGGAGTCGAATTGGGTTCGCTATGAGTGATCCTATATCAGTCCCTCGGTAGTTTTCCAAACAGTTTTATTAGCATATTTCCCTACATAAAACAACAAACACCCAAAAAAATGCAAGTGTAATCAGTGCTGTCATGTAGACATTTTGGTGTGGTGTGCCAGAAAGGGAATTGGTGCCCCCCCCCAATAATTGAAGGCTTCATGAGGAAGGGACATGGCAGCATTGCATGTCTTTTCAATGCCGCCTGCAGTAACGGCCACCACCCCCACATGCGGAGTATGCTCCCACACACATGTGTTTTATCACGCTGACACACTCCCTAACCCTGTGGCCTGAACTCTATCATGCTGACGCACTCCCTCACACTGTGGCCTGCAATGTATCATACCATCACACTTCCTCACTCCCAGCCTGTGTTTTATCACACTGACACTCTATCACACTGGCATACACCGCAGCCTAGCCCTAACCTACCCCTTTGGTCACTTGACATGCGCACATTCACAAGAATAATATACACATACGTTTACATGCACTCACTCTTACCTTACAAACTACCACAGAGTGCAGTCTCACTGGCTGGGCGGTACTGGAACTAGAGCAGCCTCTCCACTCCCTCTTGCTCTCCAGAAGCAGTAGCCTGAGTCCCACTAGCTCCCCACCCGCTGAGTCCCAGGCAGCTTCACCCCCATCGAGACCCGCATAGCTCTTTCCCCACTGAGTCCCAGGTAGCCGCTGTCTCAGCATGGCAATCCACAACTGAGGCCCCTAGTTGTAGCATCAGGATGCAGTGTGGGAAGAGTGTAACTCCTGTGTAGCGCCTCCTTGTTCAGCAGACTAGAGGCCAGATGCACCAAGCTTCACAAAGTGATAAAGTGGAAAGTGATAAACAACCATCCAATCAGCTCTTGTCTGACATTTTTCAAACACAATCTGTGACATGGCAGTTAGGTGCTATTTGGCTGGCTATTTATCACTTTCCATTTTATCACTTTTTGAAGCTTAGTGCATCTGGCCCTAGGAGTGTGCCAGCTGATGCACCCACAACAAAGATGCTCTGTGAACAAGGCAGCAGTTACTGCCCTTAGTGTAATAATTTTTCATTATTTTAATATTTTGAGGCATTGGTCTTCTTCACAGGTCAGTAAAATATCATGAATTATTTGTAATATGATAGAACATTTCAGCAGAACAGCTAAATACACAAAGTATTAGCATTTCTAAGCCTCAGTGGAGATACATGTTTTAAAAGCAAACATTTGTTCTGCCAACCTGATGTGAAGGACTTTGTCTTGTGTTTGCATTATATACTCACCCTGATTTGTGCATTGTCATGAGATTTTACCATTGTAGATGTTAATCCTTGTGCCTGAGTTACAGTAATAATAAGCAGTAATAATAAGCAATACCATACTTGCAACCAGAAGCAACTTCTACGTCTTTGGAGGAGTGGAACTGCTGCTGCCTGTGCTGCTTGCAGTATACTGAGAAGCAGGGCCGGTGCTAGGGTGATCGGCGCCCCCCTGCAAACCATAAGATTGCGCCCTCCCATACTTTACAGAGTTACTACTTGCCAAATGTGCATGCTGAAAAAAAGGTGTATAATGCCTGTAGTGATAGTGCCTCTCATACACATAACATGCCCAGTCGCAGCAATGCTGTAAATAGAAATTTTGGTACAATGTGCCAGAAAAGGAATTGGCTTCTCCACCACCACACACCAAAAACAAGGACAGTGCACGCCGATGGCGCTCGCCAAAAGAACAGGCATGGCTTTGTGGGGAAGGGGTATGCCCACATTCACATTACACCACACAATAGTGCCACTTATACACATTGCACCAGCTAGAGCTCCATAGGCACACTGCGCCTGGATTACCCACATCATAATGCCCATAACACATTGTCACACACCATAATGGCTATTACATATTATGCTGCACACCATAATGCCCATTACACGCACATGGTAATGGTCATTACACAATATACCACACATAGTAATGCCTATTACATATTATACCACACACTATTACATAGTAAACCACACACCATAATACCTATTACATATTATGCCACATATGAGCCACTTACCTACATGCTCATTGCCAGGAGTTACATGCTCGTTGCCAGGGGTTTCATGCTTGCGGCCATGGGGAATTACATGATCATCGCCAGGGGGAGTTACATCCTCAATGCCCAGGGGAGATTGCATGTTCATTGCCATGGAAGATTACGTGCTCGTTGCCACATGGGAGTTACACGCTCATAGCCCAGGAGAGTTACATGCTCTTGACAAAAGGAGTTTATATGCTCCTTTCCCAGGGGATTTCACACTTGTTGTCTGGGGGTTCAAGCACTTTCTTGTATCGCTGGGGGGGGGGGGGTGTTTTGAAAGAATACAGAGGGGGATGTAATAATGACAGAAGAGAGGGGGGGTGACAGAACACTGGGGGGGGGGGGTGGAATGACAGAACAGGGAGGGGGGGGATGCAGAGGCAGCTGTGATAGTGACAGAGACAGAGCAGGGGGGGCACAGAGGAGATGTGATAGAGTGAAAGAACACTGACTGGGGGAGGACAAAACACAGAGAGGGTTGTGAAAGTGACAGAACAGGGGGGGGTTATAGAGTGTGACAGTGCCTTCTCCCTGCCCAGTGACCTGGGCTGCAGTGCTGCACTCAGAGCACTGACCTCACTCGGGATGCTTGATTTCTTGCGCCAGCGCTGTCTGTCCCTGCCCACAGCAGCCACGATGCTGCCTTGTATAGCTGGGGAACAGGACAGCACATTTCCACTCTGCACCATATACAGCAGCAGCTGTGGGACTCCCGGGCTTTGTCAGAGACTCAGGGAGGAAGCACAGCGTCGCCGCCACAGCAGCAATGTGAGTCCGAGCAGGTCATAAGGGGCGGAGCTTGCTGTACTCTAGCTGTCTCAACGGGTTGGGCTGGAGGGTAGCGCTGTGGTCGCTCGCTGAAGGTTGACCCTGCGGTAGAGGGGATAAGTACTGTAGCCTTGTTTTATGGGCAATATATAAACAAAGCTGCCTCTGTCTGAGTGGCACAGCCCTCCCATACTTTACAGTTCATCAGCATAGCCGCAGAGCAGGGATGGGGATAGCGCCTCTCCATCCTGGCGCCTCCCTACTTTGCAGGCTCTGCTGAGCGGGTTGCGCCGGCCCTGCTGAGAAGATTGAGAGCCCCAGTCAGCCCATACAGTAGGCAAAATCTGCCACTGCTTACAACTGTGTTATAAAACACAAAATATGTTTTCCTGATACCCTGAGTCAGGGTATCAGAAAATTAGGTCCCCCTCACGGCCCCCCGGAAAGAGAGCAACCCTCCCGGAAAATTGTCTGGCTCCCGCGTCCCCCCCCCTAGATGGAGGGGGGTTCCGCGGGTCAAATGATGCGAATTGCGCCATTTTAGCCCCGCCCACCACAGTGCAATGCCTTAAAAACTGCATTGCAGGTCAGGGTTGTGGTTAAAACAGCACAATCACTCTGGCCATGCCCCCAAATAAGTAGCCACTCCCAAATAAGCCGCCCTGTCATAGCCCTTTTCACCCCTGTCATCCCCATTTTCCCCCTGAGCTTTCCCAGAAAGGTACTACAGTATTATACATAAGTTGCAAATGACTTGTCACAGAAGAAGTACTGAATGAATACACAAGAACAGGTAGTTTAATCTTTTAGTATGGGGGCTCTCATGGGTGCTGATTACTGGTTTAGTAGCCTATAGCAGTTCAGGGGTGTGGTTTTGCTGATTGTTTATTTAACGGGCTGGAGATGTAGGCCAAAACCTGTTTGTTTCCATGCTTCCCACCCTTTCCTTTAAGTCTGTTGTGGTTTTTGTGTTAGCTTTATTGTGGTTGGAAAGAACATCAGGTCATCAGTCCAGGTGCAATTGCTTGGTAGAGGTGCTCTCTTTTACTTGACTGGTAGTTGGCTGTACCATCCTAATGGGGGCATTGCCCAAACACATGGGTACTCAAGGTAGCAGATTAATTGATACCTTTTATTGCTTATAGCTGTTTTATGATTGTGTTTGTGCACAATCCATTGTTGCTGACTATGCTTGGACATTGCAAATTGGCTGATTCCTTTCATTGCCACAATATGTAATAAATTAGCTAACAGTTCCCTTGCCAAATTTACATCTCAGTGTCCTTATTCATTTAGAGGTTAAAGTAATTCTGACTAATGACACACCTCAACCTTGTCTATAAAATCTGGCCGAAAAGATCAGAGTCTGTTAAATTAGACATCTACTGGCCTGGGAGCTACACTGGAAAGGCCTGCACAAGCTTACCAGCGAGTTCTGCGGGTATTAGATATAAAATCAAATGTCTGATCAATCATCATGGTAGCTCAACTAATAGCTCTCAATAAGGCCATCTTTGAAGCTTCCAGGGAGAGTAGGGAGCCCGCGGTGACTTCTTCTTTTTTTGCCTTATCCATGACAAATAAAAGTGGACCGGCAGCGACAGAATCTTTTAACTGAACATTCCTTAACAATTTGTCAGTGGGGTCGATTTGGGCTTTCTTCCCCACTAATGCAGAGAGTGCCCATATGACTGCGGAGGACCATTTTGTCCTCTTTAATGAGGGCCATACAAAATGCTAATTGAGCGAAGTTATACACCTGAGAGCATTTGCTTAGGGCCCAGTGAGCTGTATAGAGATGGGGCATTTTGCTACTCGGGCCATTTGTAAATCACTGTTACTCAGCGCTGTGTTCACAGCTTTGCACACAGGGAAAAATCACTCACCATTGAGTGTTTGCAGCTGTGCACAGGGGTGGGGGGCTGCGGTTGATGCGGCAGCAGGTCCGCATTTACCTCGTCGCTGGGCTCCAAAATCCTGCAGCCCAGCGATCAGGTCTGAATAACCCCCATAATGCCTACAGAAATACCACCCCTCATACATAGTGCCTGCAGCTGTAGTGACATTTAACACATAATGCACATGTATGCAGACTGACTCTCTTTCTCTTCACTTACTGAGCCACTGGCTGGCTGGGTCTATGTCTCCCTCTGCAGCCCTGGTCCATGTAGCTCTGCCCTCTTACACCCATGTAGCTCCAGCCACTTTTTAGGCCTTACACGGTGATAGTTTCACAGGTGAGTGGGAGGCTGCTGCCTGTCAGACTGTGTGAAGTCCAAAGCCTCCCTGCACTTTATACTCTGCTGAGCGGGTAGTGCCAGCTCTAGACACAAACTCCCCCAGGACATTAGCACCACAGCTGAGAGGACCTAAGAACCGCAAACCCTCCAACTCTTGAATCAGGTAAGTGAAACAAGAACAGCCCTTATTGGAGATCTGAGGTGGAGGAATCCCCCTAAACACTGGCCTGTGGAAAAAGGAAAGACAGAACAGCACACCATAAATCCATTACATTTGACACACAAATAGCAGTTCTTAAGCAGATGGCACACAGAGCCAGTTAAGATGGTGACACTTATGGTGTATACAGACGGTAAGATATGGCTTCCGATGTTGCTGATATAGTGAACAATTTCGCATGCAGATCGCATGCTTTTTTAGGGCTTACGAGCCCAATGCGCTGCCGATGCGCGCTCCCGTGTGAGCGCAAATCGGCAGCCAGAGAGGGCAGGCAAGACTATATAGTGCAGATCTGCACTATATAGTCTAAATTGTTCCCCTCCATGCATGCCGTGCGATGCGAGTCCCGATGCGATCTGATCGCATCAGTACTCGCATAGCACGGCATATTGCCCCTGTGTGTACATGCAATTGTTGGATAAACAGACACAGGGTAGTGCTGAATGTGACATGAGATGTCTGGTGTATAGGAATGGCACTGAAGCAATATAATGCAGTAATCAGGATATCCAGATATTCTAGGAAAGCTAGCAGGGGGAGTTTATGCAAATATACTGAAGACAATCTCTGCAGCGTGATATATGCAGAGGTCGAAGGCTGAAAAATGCATCAAGAACATGCCCCAAATCACAGGGGCATGTTCACACAAAGCTGCACACAGGCTCTCCTTTACCAAGCTCCCAAGCTACAGGAGCAAGAGGAGCTACCAGGCCGCAATCAGCTAACCGAATGCAGCTATCCCGAACTAACTGTAAACTCACTGATGCACACAAATGGCAGTGTACTGTAGGACATGATCTGTGCTCAAACAGCTGGACCAGATGCCATACTTATTTACATAAATCCAGAGCACCCAAAGGACTGGGTAACTATCAAAAGCAAACTCAATTGCCCCGAGTAAGTTATCTTCCTTTATTAGAACACTGTACCACTCTCTACCCTCAACCAAGACTGCCCTCAGCCAAGACTGTCATTGCATACATGTGAGAGAGCAGAGAAATTCCAACTGGCAAACTAATTGTGAAAAAGCTGTATTAAAATGAATTGCAGCTAATTGCAAGAACTTTATTTCCCAATACATTTGTATCATCATCATCATTGCTAGTGACTGGACTGATAATAACAACTTAAAGGCAGGCATGCCTACCCTCCCGGAATAGCCGGGAGCCTCCCGCTTTCTGGTCATAGCCCCCGCTCCCCCCCCTGCCCGCCGGCCTGCGGAGGGACCCATATTTACCCTATTCCAGTAATCCCCTTTTCTATGCTTTAGTATAGTAATTAGGACAGTCTACTATTGGTAAAATTTAGGCACAATCTCAGCTGCACCTCTTGAAAAGAAACCACTAGCTAAAGCTCTTCCCAACATTATCCAGTTCAAATTGATTAAAATGACACTATAAATTGACTATCTTTCAATTGATATTCAGTATAAACCATTTACAAATAACAATTTAAGGTACTTGTTTCCTAGCACGGCCACAACGATCATGATCGTGGTCATCGGGTGTAAAATCGGGGGCATCGCGGCCATCGCATGCACTAAAAAATCGGGTGCGATGGGCCAGACGCGATGGCCGCGATTTCCCCATAGAGACCAATGTTAAATGCCTCAATTTATGACCACGATTTCCCATAGGAAACAATGTGAAATGGCTCAATTTAACCAAATTATCATAGGAACAATGGTAAATGGCCCAAAAACACCCCTGAACATTGAAATGTCCCCCCAAAAGTAGTTTACGCCACCCCGCGATCAACGTAAACCCGAAGCGTGGCGAGCGCAGCGAGCCCGCGAGGGGCGGCGGTACGCGTCCTCCGACCTTTTCATACCCCCACTATCCACGTCGGCGTGGAGTTGAGAATAGAATAGTGTGGCGAGCGCAGCGAGCCACCGAGCCTGAAGCGTGGCGAGCGCAGCGAGCCCCGCGAGGGGACACGGATACCTGTGAAGCCCGCGAAGGGACGCGTTTACCTGTGAAGGTATCCGCGTCCCCTCGCGGGGCACGCTGCGCTCGCCACGCTTCGGGCTCGGTGGCTCGCTGCGCTCGCCACACTATTCTATTCTCAACTCCACGCCGACGTGGATAGTGGGGGTATGAAAAGGTCGGAGGACGCGTACCGCCGCCCCTCGCGGGCTCGCTGCGCTCGCCACGCTTCGGGTTCACGTTGATCGCGGGGTGGCGTGAAATACTTTTGGGGGGACATGTCAATGTTCAGGGGTGTTTTTTGGGGTTTCTGGCCCATTTACCATTGTTCCCTATGATGATTTGGGTAAATTGACCCATTTAACATTGTTTCCTATGGGAAATCGCGGTCATCGGGGGTAAAGTTAGCCATTTAACATTGTTCCCTATGGGGAAATCGCGGCCATCGCGTGTGGACCATTTAAGCATTTTTGGCCGCATACGACCCGACCGACGCGATTTTCACTGTTTTCAATGCATTTCAATGAAAAAATCGTGGGCATCGCGTCGGTCGCGTCGCAGGCCACTAAAAATTACACCCGATGGCCGCGATTGTGGCCGTGCTAGGAAACAAGTACCCATTTTAATGTCATGAATGTTGATATATGATTACTTGAAATATATATCCAATAGTGACACAACTTTACATATGAAAAGGAACAAAACACATTGAAGCATTAAAATATAATCTTCATATAAAACTTGACAAATCAGATCACAATCACTGTTTTATGCACTGTGTAGCTAGAGGTCCGATACTACTTCTGTGTTGAATGGTGCAAATCTGTATACCATCTGTAGCAGAACGCAAGCTTAAACCAATTGTAGCTTTGACGAATTGTGGGCACATACATTAGGGAGGGGTTTCCAGACCCAGCTGTGAATTTGCAGGCTGGACGATTATCTATAGATTGCACATGCGCATGGCTCATAGTCTGTATCCTGTGATAACATCCTGCATTATACAGCCACACATCTAATTCCATGCAGTTACACACTACATAGATCTGCTCAGCTGCAATGCTTATTATTTTTTCCGCAAGCTGAGCTTCAAATAGTTCGAATTCTCAAGCTTTATTTGCAGGGTCAGATATCCTAATGAATAGAGGTTCTGACTACAATGCCACAGGCTACCTGTGACGCGGATACCTGTGAAGCCCGCGAAGGGACGCGTTTACCTGTGAAGGTATCCGCGTCCCCTCGCGGGGCTCGCTGCGCTCACCACGCTTCGGGCTCGGTGGCTCGCTGCGCTCGCCACACTATTCTATTCTCAAGTCCACGCCGACGTGGATAGTGGGGGGTATGAAAAGGTCGGAGGACGCGTACCGCCGCCCCTCGCGGGCTCGCTGCGCTCGCCACGCTTCGGGTTCGCGTTGATCGCGGGTTGGCGTGAAATACTTTTGGGGGGACATGTCAATGTTCAGGGGTGTTTTTTGGGGTTTCTGGCCCATTTACCATTGTTCCCTATGATGATTTGGGTAAATTGACCCATTTAATATTGTTTCCTACGGGAAATCGCGGTCATCGGGGGTAAAGTTAGCCATTTAACATTGTTCCCTATGGGGAAATCGCGGCCATCGCGTGTGGACCATTTAAGCATTTTTGGCCGCATACGACCCGACCAACGAGATTTTCACTGTTTTCAATGCATTTCAATGGAAAAATCGTGGGCATCGCGTCAGTCGCGTCGCAGGCCACTAAAAATTACACCCGATGGCCGCGATTGTGGCCGTGCTAGGAAACAAGTACCCATTTTAATGTCATGAATGTTGATATATGATTACTTGAAATATATATCCAATAGTGACACAAATTTACATATGAAAAGGAACAAAACACATTGAATCATTAAAATATAATCTTCATATAAAACTTGACAAATCAGAGCACAATCACTGTTTTATGCACTGTGTAGCTAGAGGTCCGATACTACTTCTGTGTTGAATGGTGCAAATCTGTATACCATCCGTAGCAGAACGCAAGCTTAAACCAATTGTAGCTTTGACGAATTGTGGGCACATACATTAGGGAGGGGTTTCCAGACCCAGCTGTGAATTTGCAGGCTGGACGATTATCTATAGATTGCACATGCGCATGGCTCATAGTCTGTATCCTGTGATAACATCCTGCATTATACAGCCACACATCTAATTCCATGCAGTTACACACTACATAGATCTGCTCAGCTGCAATGCTTATTATTTTTTCCGCAAGCTGAGCTTCAAATAGTTCGAATTCTCAAGCTTTATTTGCAGGGTCAGATATCCTAATGAATAGAGGTTCTGACTACAATGCCACAGGCTATAGGTTTGGGTCCTGGATATATCAGCAGTTTGAATTGTAATAAAGGATAGTGAGACTGAAAAACAAAAAACTCTCAAGTTAATTTCATGACTGTTGTACAGGGATAAGTGAGGAAAAGAAAACAGAGGTGGTCAGGAGATGCCTGACTTCAAAGAGAAGCCAGGATATAAATGACCTTTATTAAAACAGATAATTGACAAGCGCCAAAAACCGCACAACCTCGCATGCAGCAAGGCACACTTTGTTATATCTGTTCCTCCTCCAGCCTTATCCCACCTCCTAGCACATAATTCAAACTCAGAAACTTACCCTGACCCTAACCCTAATACTCACCTCAAGCAGTCCTCTGCATTGTGAGCATTGGGATTTCGTTTCCGGGATCCTAACCGACATTGGTTGCATTCTGTCATGATGAGGAAAGTTAGTTTCGACAAATGTTGATAGAAGATAAGTTCTTATAGTAACTATTTTATTGAATGTCATGCCTTTTTGGGAAAATAAAAACAATTATTTAGCAAAATACTTCAAATAAAAGCATAAGACAGACATAAGCACAAACATGGCAGAAGTTAACACAGTAATAAAGTGAATTACTTGCAGGTATCATCTTAGGAGAATTAGTGACAAGCTCCATTGTACTGGAATGTATTTTATTGGCATGCATGAGTTGGCTTTCTGGCATAATTTCATCCAATTCCCCGTAGGCAAGTTGGAGTTTGGTGTCCCCTCACCCCTACCCTCTTTAAAATAGGGAAAAATATTGTGTGTGTGTGTGTGTGTCCTGGAGCCCACAGAGAGTTGACAGGATTCCAGCTATGCTGTGTGAAAATGACCAGTGGGACAGGGTCAGACTCACGAGCACTCAGAATCAGCATTCACCTGTGGGTCTCATCTCACCATCCAACAGCAGTGGTGGGTGCTGAAGCACAGGTTGAGTGGTGTCACACTGAAGCTGTCCTGTCCTCTATTGCAGGTGTTAGCAGGGATCCTGGGTTAGAGCCAATTAACTATGCAGGTGTGCCACAGAGCTGTTGGAAGAGCAGCGGTCACATTTGCATCCCACTGTGAACCATACAGGTGCTGCTCTACCTTCAAGGCTTGGAGCCTGGAGGCATGCTATTCCATTGCCTCTGGGAGTTACATCCCTGCTTTCTGGTCCACATAATGTACATGCAATTCCACCTATACAATTGAACATCACATTTCCATGGCCCCATAGCTCATAATCAGCACTCACTAGTCAGGTCAGGGTTTTAACTGGGAGAACTATGCCCATACAGACAGATGGTGTTCTGAATATATTTATTTATAGGGAATCTTTAAAGAAGCCACTTGCATTTCCATCACAACTAGAGTACTGTACTTCTATCTAAAGGATTGCTTCTTTGCACATTTTCATCTCCCATTCACCCTATCTGCTGATGCATAAGAAATTCTTCAATACTTAGTATACTATTACCCTTAAGACACTTATAGCAAAGAGGGCATTTCAGTGCGAAGACATTTGGCTTCTACTCCTACAGTTAATGAATGCTCACATTGTGTTCTCAAGTTGTTTGTTTCTTCTCAGTGTCATTTATAGAAAAATGTGAAAACTACACCTATCTCTGCAATCTTAAAATAACAGTTGTTTCCTTAACATCCCTTTGATTTGAAAAGAACAAGTTTATGTACAGTAAAATTCTCTGTTTATTTATGACAAATACTAAAAGGTGACCGCGATGTTGAGACCATAGACTATAGCAAAGAACTGCTTGTTCTGTGTGGTTTCTTTGTTTCCCGAAAAGAAAAGAGAAAGAAACATTGATACGCATCTGCAACAGAGGAATCCATGATAAGTAACGTTTGGAAAGGTATTCATATGGCTTTATGCCAAGTAGGAGGTTTCATCAAACAACTACACAACATCCCCATGGAAACCACAAGTGCGGATAGCATAAAAAGTGCCTGAATGAACTCTTAGCATCAATTCCAACAGGTGTTTCCTAGATCTTACAGTGCTCCTTCTATCAGTGCCAAGATGAGCTATAGCTATGCCCATAGCAGCTCCTCCAGACCAGGGAGTAACATCTCCTCACGCCTCGCTGGTGTCTATGGAGGGCAAAGCAGTTATAGTGGGCACGGGGGCTCAGGGTTCTCCCACTCCATTTCCAGGATGTCTTCTGGTTTGGGAAGTAGCTCATCATCTGGGTTTGGTGGTGGAGCATCTTTTGGTGGTTCTGGACATGGCGCCAGCTTCGGTTCTAGCGGTGGAGAGGGAATGTTCTCTGGGAATGAAAAGCACACTATGCAAAACCTGAATGATCGTCTGTCTAATTATCTGGACAAGGTGCGGTCTTTGGAAGAAGCCAATACTGACCTTGAGAAGAAGATCCATGAGTGGTATGAGAAGCAAGGCTCAGTAACTGTGCGAGAGCAAAATTATTCACCCTTCTATACTACAATTGAGGAGCTACGTGAGAAGGTACCTGACATAATGTCCTCAACACTTCTCTTGAATGTTGCATATATAATATAATCATGGAACCGTTTTAATTTGGGTCAAATAAGGTTGACAGATTGACACCTTTGTGAACAAAAAAGCTCCACATAATTAAAAATCAGTATTTTTTTGTGATAGATAAATGATAATCATTACTAAATATGCTGCCAGCAAAAGTTAAGTTGAATCCATCAGTAACATTATTGCATCCTACTGACTATATGAAGCTTCATATCATATCCTCCACCAATCTTGTGATGTAATCCTGAATTTACCATCTTTACATGTGCTCAAAATCTTTCTTACGTTCTGCATCATTTCGATGATAAAATACATCCTTTCCACATATTACTGAAGTAAAATATTTTTAAGGGCTGGAAAACCTGAATGAGGGAGATGTAAACATTTAGGTTATATAGTAAGTTCATATTTTTAAAGGAAATGAACCAATGCATTATGGGTAAGCGATGCTTGTTTTTTACTATCTGCTGTAGATTTGTTTTCTGCAATGGAACTGTAGTAAGAGGTCACTTATGATAGAATTTATAGCACATGTAGGCAAAAGAGGATTGCTTGGCATGCTGTGACATTTAGGGTGACATTTAATAGGAGTAGAGATTCAGAAAGTGAGAGATTTGGTAAAAATAAAAATTTAAAGCAGCAATCATTTCCACTGCCAAATCAAACTGGTTTTGCAGTATAAATGATTGCCGCTTTTAAAAAAAAACCTGGAGATTTCTTATCAAATCTCCCACTTTCTGAATCTCGTTTATCCTATTAAATTTCCCCCTTAGTTCCAGGATGCCAGACAATATTCTGTTGCCTGCATGTGGTATAAATTCTATCGTAAGTGATTCTAAGTAATGATGTTAAAGAACACATACTGTATCTGAAGAACAGTTACTATATTAATCACCAGAATTGTTTAAGATCATTGACAGCTCTTGAGAGATGTTATAAATGCGGCAATTGTTGCTCCCAACACAAATACTTAAGTTTATGCAGTTTCACATATCCATAGCACACTTTGTAAAGTGACAAAAACACTACAGAGAGCTGGTGTTTTATTCAGTTGTTATTGCTCTAAACATAAAAAAAGGCTCTATACTGATGATTATGCTGCATTATGACTGTCCCATATTTTAATCACTGCATATATTTGGAAAAAATGCAAATAGTGGCACTGGACCTAATTTGCATATTGTGACATACACCATAATGTTCTGTCTTTTGAAAATAAGGTTGCTGTAAAAAACAAACAAAAAAAAAACCCTTACCTGTTTTTTTAAGGAGAGAAAAAACAATATAATGAAAGAGCAATAGAATCAGTCATGTTTTAGGGATCATCAAAGAGGTTGTTCTCTGGTCCCTCATTGTAGGAACATGCAGAGTGACTGATATGGTGAGAGGAGTATGGGCGGAAGTGGAAGAAAAACTTTCTATCCACTATCTCGACTACTCTAAAACTGCCAGTGACTGGCCGATGTTGTAATTAGCAAGGATTGGACTCAGGGTACCAACCGCCGTAGGCTAATACAGAAGTGGCCGCCCTCCCCCTTTCCCATCACCATTTTTTTTGGCAATATTCAGCTAGCAATCAACAGTTCCGTTGATTTTGCCACTTACCGCCCTAGCAGTGATGGCAACGGTGGCAGTGACATTAATCACAGTCTTTGCAATAGAGCCAACCATGGCTCTCAAAGGATCTCCTCTTCCCAGCATCCCTGCCTCAGTGACACAGGCAATCCCAGCAGGCCCCACTGCTCCCACAGTTCCTAGGGGCGAACTCACAAGACCTTGCTTGGTCTACATCTCCAACAGAACCAGGAAGCGCTTCCACCAATCTTTTGTGCAAGCGCTGAGCACCATTAGGACCCAGCTACCCAGGCTGCAGCCTAATCAGGCTATTGGTTAATCAGGCCCTGAGCTACTACCCTGTGCTACTCACTAGATCGCTTAGAAAATGCCCATACATCGCTCCGTGTGTAGATGCCTAAGCGATATCAATGCGTGACCACGCGCGTCCCTAACACCCAGCATGCTAGCTAAATTTACTTAAACACTGGTCAGGGCCAGTGTTCTCACTAGATAACACTGGCCCTAACAGATTGCTCAGCACACATCATTGACACATCGCTGAGCAGCGCTGTGTGCTGAGCAAACTTGTGTAGGCCCAATAACACTGGATGGAACCGACACATTATAGGCTGAAATACTGTCTTAAAGGTCAGCAAAATGGAGCATGGAAAGACCTTTGCAGGAAAGTAGGTACTTATGTATTATCTGGGCTCCCATGTTAAATGCACCCCATTTTTTCATACCCCTACTATCCAACTACGCATGGAGTTGATTTTATATAGTGTGGCGAGCGCAGCGAGCCCCCGTGCCCGAAGTGTGGTGAGCGCAGTGAGCCCCGCGAGGGGACGCGGTCTCATAAGAAAAACGGGAGCCCAGATATTACATAAGTACCGGAAAGTAGTATTGGGAGTGTGAGCTTCCTTTCAGCTCCCTCTTATACCACTTTTACAACGCCGCAAAAACCCGGGTCAGCGGCGGGTCAGACCGGGGTCAGTGGCAGTGTAAACTGGTCAACCCGTGTCCATTTACACAGAACTTCTACCCAGGTCCTGACCTGGGTTGAACATGGCTAGGACCTGGGTAGAGGGCAGTGTAAAAGGGTACACTGGGTCATCCGACGGGGCTCCTGTCAAGATGGAGGTTTGGGTTGGGGGGTACACACAGCCTCCGCTGCTCTCTGCTGTACTCTGCAGACAGCAGTGGAGGCAGGGAGGAGGCAAATGGATGCCTGTGTGGAGCATCCATTCACCTCACAGATGGGGGCTGGGGGGAAGGGGTACACAGCGGCAGCCCAGCAGCTTACCTTGGTGTTGCGATCGGCGATCCCGGCGGTGATGATGTAATCTCCAAGCATCGCCTCCGTTTTAAATGGTTTAAATCCTGGATCCAAACTGGCTTGGATCCGTGTTTCAAATGCCGGGTCGGATCTGGGATTTTTGGTGTAAAAAGGGTATTAGTCTGCACAGTGAATCCAATTACAGTAAGTATGATGTCTTACGGTAATGTAAAAAAAAAATATCATTTTTTAATCCAGTTCTGACATGTATGTACACAGGGATACAGTCTTATACAGGTACCTGACTGGAATGTATTATGGTTATTACTGATAGATTTACCAATTACATCTCCTTTGTATTTACAGATTCTCCATGCCACTATTGACAACAACCAAGTTTTGCTTGCTATTGACAATGCACGCCTGGCTGCTGATGATTTTAAACTCAAGTGAGTTCACTATTTGATGAAAAAATAAGTAAAAAACAATTTAGTGTGACAAATGAGACTGAAGAGTAGTGGTCTAGAAGTTATTAGTATCATGGTGGGTTACTTCTTACTAAGAAGGCAGTTGCTGCTTCACACACATTGTAATATTTATGTGGTTCACAGTGGAATTCAAGTGTGACCCACTGCTCTTCCAATGAACCTCTTCTGCGTACTGGCTTCTTTTGTATAGTTAACCCGCTTGGGAGCCATCCTAACAATATGGGAACAAAGCGGCTCCCACCTTGTTCTGGGCAGCCTGTGCACCTGCCACTTATGCTGGACTGTGACAGGGGACCCATCGGTGAATGCTGATTCCGCATGCTTCAGATGGCTGAATGAGTCTTACCCTGACCCACCAGTCATTGGGGTTTATTCTAGTTCATTCTTTCTGACAAAATCCTTCTTAGATGGACAAAACCATGTGCACTGCAGGGGGGCAGATGTAACATGTGCAGAGAGAATTAGATTTGGGTGAGTTATTTTGTTTCTGTGCAGGGAAAATACTGACTGCTTTATTTTACACTGCAATATAGATCTCACTTTGAAGAAAAACCCCACCCAAATCTAATTCTCTCTGCACAAGTTACATCTGCCCCACCCGCAGTGCACATGGTTTTGTCCATCTAAGAAGGATTTTGTCAGAAAGAATGAACTAGAATAACCCCCATTGTCTGACACACACGCACACAATTGCATACACACTTTTTTTAAAGGGGCAACTGGGATATTTATTTACTGTATATGGTGCTACAAAGTCTCTGCATCCCCATTCCCAAGACACAGTGAATAAGGCCGAAAGCAAAAGGGAAGAGAGAGAGGTTGAAAACAAAATGGAGGAGAGATAAAAGTCCTGATTCAGAGCTTTACGCAAATCCAATAGTTTCCACACAACTCAGATGGCAAGAGGACTGGGCATGCTAGGCTGCTGTCATTTGGGGCTAAGAGGGGGTGGCACCTGGCAGCATTCCTGAAAATGGTGGCATGACATTTAGCTTTCTGGGAGTGGCAAAGCCAGGGCCTGCATCGTCTGCTGCAGATTTCCTGCCCCGCTGGAATGAAAGCACCACATTTTCTGCATAACCAGAAGTTATTGTGGAGTCTTCAATGTTGGTAGTAAAATGGATAATGAATACACAGAGAAGAGTGGGAATTGTGTAGTATGGAAGGAGGGTGGGGTTTAAAGTAAGCTGTTGAAGACAGATTTAAGGGGAGGTTGATGAAAGCATGGAGAGAGATTGAGGGCCTGATTCAACAAGGCTTGCTAAGCAGCATACATTCACTGCCTAGTGAGAACATAAACGCCACCCGCTGCCCATCCGAACCCCCCACATGCGCCGCCGAATCCCCTCGGTACCATGAGAGGGGATGTACGCAAACACATCCCCTCACATGCAGCTGAAGAAGAGAGAAATTGCCGACCATCGAATGATTTCTCTCCCCTTTGGAAATAAAAGTCAGTCTAAAAGTCGGAGTGGGCCGAAGTGGGGGCTGGTGTTTTCATAGGGAGGCCCATAAAATACTGGGCATTCACATTTCTTTGTAAGGATGTCCTTATGTCTATCACATGCATTTTTAACTTGTTCTACTGTCCTAGCCTTTGCCACATCTGATGGGAGGCTATTCCACTTGTCCACTACCCTTTCTGTGAAGTCAATTTTCCTCAGATTTCCCATGAAATGCCCTCCCTCCAGTTTCAGTGCATGTCCTTGTGTATTTCCCTTCATGTAAGAGATGTAAGATTTTAGATTTAGATTTTAGATGTAAGATTATAGGTTTTTTTCAATCAATATTTTTAAAATGAACCCTGGCCATCAGAAACCAATATGGTGATATGAATCAAAAAGCATGACCTATTAAATGTATTAAAAGTAAAATTTATTTAACTTAGTTACATATATGAAAGAAAGGAAAAATCCAGGTTAAAATAAATAATATACAGAAAATGATTACTAAAACTTATTTACATCAGTAACTACATTAGTTTATACTTGTGATTCTCAGTGTGTTATACTGTAGTTCTCAACTTAGTGCCTTTTCTTTTTTAGGTATGAGAATGAACTTTCCTTGCGTCAGAGTGTTGAAGGTGACATACATGGCCTGCGTAAGGTGTTGGATGAATTAACACTGTCCAGATCTGACCTGGAACTGCAGATTGAGAACCTAAAGGAGGAGTTAGCTTACCTTAAGAAAAATCATGAGGAGGTGAGAGCATCTACAGCTTTCATTGGGTGCCGGACGGGGTACCGACAGTCGGGATCCTGACAGGCATTTACCCGACGTCGGGATCCCGACTGTCAAAACACAGACAGCCGGGTTCCCGACGGCCATTGGCTATTTTCCCTCGTGGGGGTCCATGACCCCCATAGAGGGAGAATAGAATAGGTGGCCCGCAGCGTGGCGAGCGCAGCGATCCCGACTGGGTCCGGCCAGTCGGGATCCCGACGTTGTGTACCTGTACCACACTCGCTTTCATTATAAAAGGAAGTTATATAGGGGTCTACAAAGAGGGAACTGGAATCAGTATTGGCTTGGTATCTGTAAGATACGTCAAGATACGTCAAGACAGATGTTTTCTAAAGATCACTGTTAATGGAAGGTTCTTAGTCTAGCTTTGCCTACAAGTTATTTTCCTATTTCTTCAGGAGATGAGTGAGAAGGGCCAGCAAATGAGTGGCACAGTGAATGTAGAGATGGATGCAGCTCCTGGGACTGATCTGTCCAAGGTCCTCAGTGAAATGAGAGAGCAATATGAATACATTGCTGAGAGGAACAGGAGGGATGCTGAAGCATGGTTCGTGTCTCAGGTAGGTCTTCAGCACATACATGCATATGTATAGATATCTACCTCATTAATTATACAATGTAACTGCATCTACAGTAATTTCTTCATTTCTAGAGTGAATCGCTCCACAAGGAAGTAGTTACCCACACAGAACAAGCCCAGTCTAGCAAGACGGAGGTCACGGATCTGAGGCGCACTGTTCAAGGATTGGAGATTGAGCTGCAGTCTCAGCACAGCATGGTAAAGGCAATAACTATGGACATCGAATTGCAATTACAATCTGTCCTAGATCAGTATAGTATCAGTGCAATATATTGACACATGTTACTAGGTATAAGCCGGATTCCCATCACATGTTGGCAAGTTTTTCATCCAGTATTCGGTTAACATCACAATGATCGGGATGCCAGAGTTCTGTAGGGAAGAGGGATTAGGTTTAGGTACTAGACTTAGAGTTAGGCTGCGGGGGAAGGAAAGGTTAGGGTTAGGCTACGGGGACGTGGGTTAGCTTTAGATGGTGGGGTGCAGAGTTTAGGGTTAGGCACTAGTGGGAAGGGTTAGTGTCAGGCTGCAGGAAGGAGGGCTAGGGAGGTTTGGGGAGGGTAAGTGTACTTTTCTGACCCATGTCAGGATTCCGTCCATTGGGATGCCAGCATCAGTATTTTTTAGAGTAATATCCTAAACTTTGCTTCATCTCATTTCGTCAAGTTAAAGCTGAACAATAACAACAACAAAAAATATTGGCATACTCAATATTAGAGATAGATGTGGCCAGTAAGGGTTTTTTGGGAGCGGTGCATTGGGCCCACGTTCACTTGAAATGACAGCTAGTAATTCTATATAAACTTTTCATGCAATCAATCGTCATGTGCTGTATTTATAGTTTTCCTTTTATTTTCATCTTTTTTTCTGAAGCACCTTATCTGTTTGGCTTTATCATTTATGAAATTCAGCTGCATCTGATTCACAATATTCATACTTTAATGCAGCTGGCAAATACAAGAAATAAAATAAAGTTGCTAGAAATAAAGTTGGCAGATACTGCATCGCCATAATCACTCATATGGGAAGAGTGCTGTTAAGTGTGCAAGGGTGGTTGTATGTGCAATCACCATCTTATCTCTGAACCGGTACATCATCCCAATTTATTGTGATTTCTTTTAAAATGCAGAAGGGCTACTTGTCAGGCATGAACTACCCTCTTATGCCTATAGCCAAGTCTTATAGACTATAGGTATCTTTGTTTAAAAGACAATGAGTCCAGTAGAGATACTGCAATTTTTGCATCTTGTCTCATTGCTTGAAGTTCTTATCAGCTATTACTATTCACCTAATGGGGCCTACACACAGGGAGATTTTTCTGAGTGATCTGAGCGATGCTAGATTGCACAGATTGCTCAGCACACAGCGCTGCACACTGATGTGCCAGCATTGTGTGCTGAGCAATCCGTCAGGGCCAGTATTCTCCAATGAGAACACTGGCCATGACCAGCAATCTAACTATATTTTATCCAGCATGCTGGATATTAATCGGCGCGAGGGGTGTGATATGGGAGTCCGACAGTCGGGATCCCGAAGTCATTATCCCGACATCGGGATCCCAACTGCCCGGAGTCAGACAGCATGGCGAGCGCAAACGACTGTCGGGATCCCGACTGTCGGGAACCCGTCCGGCACCCACCGCGAGATAGTGACGCCCTGAAAATGCCCTGAAATGGGTGAGATTTAATAGGATGAGAGATTCAGAAAGTGAGAGATTTGATACGAAATTTCCAGTTTTTTAACGCGGCAATCATTTACACTGCAAAATCAAACCGTTTTTTCAGTATAAATGATTGCCGCTTAAAAAAACCGGAAGGATGGACTATTTTGGCCAGATGCATTGTGGCAATAACTGAACAGATATAGCTGTCCTGCTTCTTTAGATAGCTTAATTATGTTAGAACAATTAGCTTACTGCATGCATAGGCCATGGCTGGTGATTTGCAGTCATCTTCTGACCGTATTACAAAGGTCATATATTCATCCTCACTGATTTTGGGTTATTACTGACTGTATCAGCCATTTTCGTTCTACACATGCCCTGACATATTGCTTATTGTATCATGATATACCATAGGAACATCTGAGGTCAGCATTAGTTCTTTACTGTTTACACAGCCTGATATTTTATATTCAAAGTTGTGGTTACCTTTCTTCATTTCAAAAGATGTGATTCTTGTATGGAGTCATGCAGAACCTACTTGCAAATCCTGTAACAAATCCACAGTCATCCTTATGGAATGCAAACATATGAAATTGCTTCATTGGCAGATGTACAGTTCTGTACATGGGCACTGAATGGGCTAGAAATGTTTGCACAAGGCACTTTAGACACTAATGCAGCATGATGATTGATTTAATAATTATCAAATGGGAAAAGCATGACCGAATTTCAAACCAAGAAATAATATAATTGTTCTGTCAGCATATCACAATTGTCTAATATTTTCTGCTCAGAAATCAGGACTGGAGGCTTCCATTTCAGACACTGAGGCTCGTTACTCCGCCCAGCTTCACCATATCCAATCTGTAATTGGTACCATTGAGGGACAACTGGGAGATCTCCGCTCAGATCTGGAAAGGCAGAATATGGACTACAAGACTCTCCTAGATATTAAGGCTCACCTTGAGGCTGAGATTGCTACCTACCGCAAACTGCTGGATGAACATGACCAAAGGTACTTGCAACAAACAGCAGTTATAGCTGTCCAACATAATGGCCAAACATAAAGGCATGCAGCACATTACATAAACCAACAAAAAAACAAGTTCATCAGGTCATGGAAATAGTTGCTGGGCTTCAAGTCATGAGGTTATTTGTCATTTGGTTCAAAAGATTGGTGCTAATTGTCTGTCAGCTCGGTATTTACAACTTGTCTTGAAATTTTGTGTTCTTATCTTAAAACAACATAGTATCCTAATTGTATTTATTAAGGAACTATTTTTAAATGTGCTTTAGTAACTCCAAATTTGCCACTACAAAACATTTTGAATAGTGATAAATTTTTCACATTATTCACAACATTTGCCACTAAACTGGTTGTGGAAAATAGGAAAATAGTACTTTATGACACCTCTCTGTTTTTTTCGTTAGTGATATAGAGGACCACCTCACTATAGGGGAGAAGTATCAAAGTTTGAGATAAAATGGAGAAGTTGCCATAACCAGAGCTAGATCAAGGCTTGTGGAGGCCCTGGGTCAACTAATACTCCTTTCAGAACGCAAATCCCAGATTGCACCCGGGATTGGGACACGAGTTCATCCCGGGATGGGACGACATTTGCTATCTGAAAGCTTCTTTAGCTTATTCCCGGTTCACTGACATCACATAGGGGCATGGCTAAGCATCATCGGAGGCGGGAGTGGAGGCAGCATTTGGAGCTGACATTGGATGATGTAGCCAAGCCCTGCCCTCTCCATAGTGTGAACACAACCCGGGCCGCTCAACCCAGGTTACCCCTTCACAGTGCACAGAAACCTAGGTCACATCTGTATTCAACCCTGATCGTGACCAGGGTAAAATGGCAGGTTGCTCGACCCGGGAAATGTGGCTGTGGTGCTTTCACTCCTCAGAGCAACCTGGGTTAACATTGGTATAAACTAGGTTGATTTGGTGGTACAAAAGGGGTATAAATAGTGGGGCACACAATTGTGGTTGTACATTGCATCATGTTAGTGGCATAGCAAGATTTCACACAGACCCTTTAGGAGCTTGGAGGTGCCAGCTAGTTATCAGTTGATTTCTCCCTCTGTACTGCCTCCATTCCACCTCTGTCCACCAGTGTCAGCGCCGCTGGGGTCCCGTTACACCTGCAGGCAATGAAATTGTCCCTAACAAAATGGGCCTTGACTAGCATTTACAGTATAATAACTGCCTTCTATGAGGTAGCGGCCATTTTGGGAGGGACATTTTCATTGCCAGCAGGCATGATGGGACCGCAGCAGCAGCAGCAACAGTAAAACAGAAGGGGGGGGATCTTCTGACAGGAGCAATAGACCCCAGTGGCTGGATAGAGGGGAAGTCCCCGGTACTTGTGTAATATCTGGGCGCCCGATTTTGACATCGGGTCGGAAAAATCAGTCGCATCACATGCGTCCAAATCGCATGCGATGCGACCGATTCGACCCGATTTTTCATTGTACAGCCACCCTGATGGCTGATTACAATGTTAAATGCCCCCTCATACCCCGAATATTAATTGTTTACCCACCCTGATGGGTAATTACTAGATCAAATGCCCCCCCATTGTTAATGCCACCCCACGATCAACGCCATCCCGAAGCGTGGCGAGCACATCTACATCGGCATACCCCCACCATCCACGTCGGCGTGGAGTTGATTTTATATAGTGTGTCATGCCGAAGCGTGGCAAGCGCAGCGCGCCCCGCGAGGGGACACACAATACTTCACACGTATTATGCGTCCCCTTGTGGGGCGCGCTGCGCTCGCCACGCCTCAGGCTCGGTGGCTTGCTGCGCTCGCCACACTATATAAAATCAACTCCATGCCACGTACCGCCGCCCCTCATAGGCTCGCTGCACTTGCCATGCTTCGGGTTGGCGCTGATCGTAGGGTGGTGTTAACAATGTGGCGGGGGGGGGGGGAATTTGACCTAATAATTAACCATCAGGGTGGGTATACAATTAAAAATTGGGTCTAGGGGGCATTTAACATTGGGATCAATGTTAAATCGGGTCTGAGGGACCATTTAACATTGGTTCCAACGCACAAATCGGGTCGGTATCGTCGCATCGCATCGCATTCCATTATAATGGCATGCGATGCGACCGATTTTTACATTGTACCGGGAACGTCCAAAAACCCCGAAAATCGGGTCCAATCACGTCGCATCGCATGCCTTAAGTACAGGCATGCGATAAAAAAATTCAACACCCAGATATTACACAAGTACCAAGTCCCCTACAACAAGCAGGTATGTGGGGGTGACATTCTTTTTCTGCTAGGATTGCAAAATGTATAGCTACTCTACTTCAGCATGTCTCTGCCACTGGCTGCTGAGCATTATCCTTTTACTTTAGACATCTCCCAGAATTGAGGCCAGGAAATGACTGTTTGCAGGGTAACGGGATTTCCTTAATGTTAAATTAACTACAGGAAAAAATAATGGATGTTTTGTGTTACTATATTTATCTCTTTTAACTCATTTAATACAAAGATGATAAAAAATATTTCACTATGCTTATATAAGAAAACTGCTCTAAAACATTTGCTATAGAACACGGACCATATACAGTATTTGTCAGTTACAAAACATACAAACAAAAATGTGAACTGGCCATTTATGACTTAAGATGACCCATAGAGACTCCTGTAATTAACATAGTTATGATATTTCCTAATTCTAATAAACTTTTAAAGACATACAGGAGACTAAATAAATAGGTATTCTAAGAGAACAAATAAAATCTAGCCATTAATTAAAGTGGTGCTGCTAATTTAATTGTAGGAGTGACCCTTTTTAATATATATAACATAAGAATTCCATTTATTTTGTTTACTTTCAGGAAAGCATTTTCATTGTTTATGAGACTACTAAGGAAATGTATCAAACTTCTAAACATGCAAGAAGTTGCCCATTTCAAATAATCAGGTTCTAGATAGCAAGTCATCCATACCTCCAAACTTTGTAAAGTCTCGGACCAGGGCTCCTGAAAAAGGGGGCGTGGTCTTTGTAAAAGGGTTGTAACTTTGCAGCAATTCTGTAATCTCAATCTACCCCCCATCTTTAGAACCTACGTTAATTTCTGTTTTTTTTTGCCTTTGTTTTACAGCATTGGTGGGACTCACAAGGAGAGTTCTGGTAAGCATGGGCATAACTTTAGTGGGTGCAAGGGGTGCAATTGTTATTAGATCCAGAGGCTTATGGGGGAAGGGGGTTGGACCCAATTTCCCAGTTTTGCCTGTTAAACAATTGGGTCTGATCCATTGCCTAGCCTGAATTGTGTGACATTATATATTCAGTGAGAGGTGTGTGTAGTGGATTTTATAATGAACTCTGGGCCTCTGTAATGTGTCACAATATTTACTGTAGGCCACCGTAATGTGGCAAAATATAAATTAAAGACACTTGTAATTTGGCACAGTATGAACTCCTCAAGTTCATGTGGCACAGTATGAACTGCAGACCACTAAAATGTGGTATAATTTGAACTGGAGACGGCTATATTGTGGTATAATATCAACTGGAGACCATTATAACATGGTATAGATTGATCTAGAGGCCACTGAAATGTGGCACATTATTAACTGGAGGGAAATGTAATGTGTAATCTGCTCATTGTTATGTGGGGGGCACACTGATGTTACACAATAATAATTGGGGTACTTTAATGTGGTACAATATGAAATAGCATAATCTGATCTGCTTGACAATCAAATGTGACACACTATGAACTGTATGGTATATTATGAATTGGAGATACTGTGTGGCATAATTTGCTATACTGTAGATCAGTGGTTCCCAAACTTATTTGAGTCCCAGTGCTCTTTAGTATAAAAAAAATCTTTCATGGCCCCCCTAGGCCAAATGTTTCTCATTGAGAAAACCAGAATAAATATATTAAATTAAGTAAACTTTTGTTTGTCCACATTTTACCTATTACATGTGTCATAAATAATTAGAATTTGACATGAACCATAAATCCAAGGCACCTCTGCAATTCCCCTAAGGCACCCTGGGGTGCCATGGCACACAGTTTGGGAGCCATTGCTGTAAAGTGCTATCACATTTAGGTAATCCAGAGCAATGACTCACTAAGCCAGGCATGTCCAAACTACGGCCCTCCAGCTGTTGTGAATCTACACGTTGCATCATGCCTTGCCACAGTTTTTCGATTAGGGAATGCTAAAACTATGGCAAGGCATACTGGGATGTGTAGTTTCACAACAGCTGGAGAGCCACAGTTTGGACATGCCTGCACTAAGCTGTCACCAATTTACCTATTTCAGTACCTGTACCCCATACAGTGTTAAAGATACTGTATAGTGATTTTTTTTTCTCTTTACCCCTAGGTTCCAGCACAACCACTACAACTACTACTAAGGTGGTCCACACTGCTGTGAAAGAAGAGGTGCCTGCAACTGAAAAGAAGTGAACTTTAAGACCACATTCTATGTTGCCAGTTTTTTAAATCAATAACCCATACTTGTTGAAATCAATGCGGAAAAAAATTATTTGCAATAATAAACAAGTACAGCAATATAAAAAGTTTGCCTCTACACTGATTGTATGATAACTGACAAAGCCAATGACAATATATAAAGAAATAAATCACAGCTTTTTAGTATTCACTGAAAATGACTCCTGAGAATTTTCCTCTCAATTATTTTGAGTACAGTACTTGTGTAGTTTCACGGCGCCCGATATATCGGATGCGATATCGGCCAATATATCGGAAGCGATATCGACCGATATATCGATGCGATCCTATGCGATTTTGTACCTGTTCATAACCCCACTATCCACTACGCATGGAGCTGATTTTATATAGTGTGGCGAGCGCAGTGAGCCACCGAGTCCGAAGCGTAGCGAGCCCCACGAGGGGACGCGGATTACTGCACTCGCCACACTATATAAAATCAACTCCCTGCGTAGTGGATAGTGGGGTTATCAACAGGTAAAAAATCACTTTGGATCGCATATATTGGCCGATATCGCATCCGATATATTGGGCACCGTGAAACTACACAAGTACCTTATTTTGATACTGTACATTCTGTAAGCATTTTAC
Organism: Crinia signifera; assembly: GCF_055691185.1. NCBI lineage: Eukaryota > Metazoa > Chordata > Amphibia > Anura > Myobatrachidae > Crinia > Crinia signifera. Next base: position 134,789,837 of record NC_139222.1, on the reverse strand, counting down.
AATGACCACAAATTTCATCTCTTTAACTTTATAGGTGTATACAATAATCCTATCATTCCAAGATTATATTACTGTATTTCTTATCAAGATTATAATTAGACTTTGAAACACCTCTCTAAACCGGAATTATTTATAATTAGTTTCTCTAGTAAAAGTAGAATGACACCATTCTCACCACCACACATAAATGCCATACTAACAAAGGAATATCTTAATATGCCCGATAAAACATTGGGTCAAAAAAACTCCTGTTTTTAGGCCCTTTTTAACAATGTTTTTTTTCCGTTTTGACCTCTATCCAATATGGGTCTACCGATAAAAGGCATGAGTGCTCACGAAAACACACAGGATCAGTGAAACCTTTCAGGGAATTTGCTTTGCCAACCCGAAGCAGGTGAAAAAATATCCCCAATAAGCTGCGGCACAGCTGGCTTTTCAGGGCTAATTGGATAGTTCCAAGTGATCCTATTACTCAGGGTCAGCAATTGCGGGTAATAGGATATACCTGTAAAAGCTGGAAGTAATGAATAAGGCTGCATCAGTATCACAAGTAGACAAGCAACCAAGAAATATACAGGATCCACACTTTGGGACGACATGAATAAGTTTGACTTGGACAATAGCCTGAGACAAGAGGTGAAGTTTTTCTAAAAAAAAATCCACATGCACTACCATTGGGAATGGTAAAGCGTGCCGCACACAGTGGTAGGGGAGTGAGGCACTTGGCCTGAAGCATGGTGAGCCATGCAGGGGTACGTGGTACACTAATTGGGGTGTCTAGGTGCTAAAATGTACAAATTGACAGTAAAAAACGTAAATAATCTTGTTGAACTTTTCATGTGTTGACAATTCCAATATCAACCTTTTGTTTGTGTTGACCGTGTTCCCATGTTGACCTTGTGGAGTCAACTTATGAGTAGACATATAAGTTCTATTACTTTCATACCTTTGGATATCACAGGAATTTAACATTCTAATATTATTATACATAGCTTTTATCAGCAGTGGAAAAAGTGCTATGTGTGATGTTGCCATAAGAATGTAGTGATGGAGTAGGGTGGAGGGGCAGGGAAGGCTCCGGAGTCCATTAACACCTGAAGATAACTGAACTAGTGAATAATAGAATGAGTGCAAGCTTTCCACAGGGTAGGGAGCAAACACTGGCTCAATAACTCCAACTATATTTAGGTAGAAGATAAGGTTATGTATAGTGCTAAACAGAGGCAGAACTACTATAAGTGCAGCGGGTGCAGTGCACCAGGCCCCTGAGGACTAAGGGGCCCACTGATGACTCTGTCAACCCCTTTTTTGTCACCACTGTTTTTCCCTGTCACACTCTGCCTCCCCCTGCCTCTCCCCTTCACCCTCCTTCTCTCCCTGTCACCCAATTTTGTGTTGCATATTGTGAACTTGGGTTCGGGGGAGGAGGGGGGCCCTGCAGGCCATAGGTAAGAACTAAAATGCAAACTAAAAACATTGGTAAATGAAGGAAATCATTTTTACCAAACCAGCTACAGTACAGGAGAGCATTTAACATCTGCATTGCATGATACAGTATATTATCATCTTACATGCTTGCATACACAAGCAACCCATTTAAACAACAATTACAGAAATATTTCTGTCATGTTATATTCCATAATTTGGGAAGCTTGTCCTTCTCTGAGATCTGTATACCTCCCTGAGGCCCATTACAGTGCAATGGCAAATAGTGGCATGCAGCACACGTTTCACCTCCGAACTGTTGGCCTCGGGCTGCTAACAGCATATTGACAGCTAAATATTTCTAGATAGATAATCCCCACGAGCCTTTGGGGATGAGAGAACTTGTAGGAAAGCTAAAATAAGATATCTAGTGACCAGAGGGGAGAAACCTGCATTTTTCACTGTGCAAGGCCAAGCATGGAGTACATCTTACTGTAACTGTTTCAGTGCTATACAGTACTGTTTCTCAGTCACTAAACTCTACTGCATTGTTCAATGGAAAGCAGGCATGGCTCAATAGTAAAACATTTCACAATCATGTACAACCCCTTGGCTTTTGTACCAGTGCATTTGGATGATTTGGCAAGTATACAGGACACACAGTCGAATGCCTACACTCTGATTCTGGAAGTTTCTTATTAGATTTATGGTGTGTACACAGTCGACGGCTGTGCTATTCGATGCCGATAAACCATGAGACATGCATGCATTTTTTACTATATAGTACAGATCTGCACTATATAGTCAATGCAACCCTGTCTATCTGGCTTCGATTTGTGCTGTGCGGGAGCGCGCAATGAGATCACATCAGAATCGCAGGGAAAAAAAACTGTGCGATCCCAATGCAATCTATGTGCGATACCGATGCGATTTTATTTAAAATTGTATGCTGAATTGTACTGTGTGTACACACCATTAGAAGTGCACTGGATTGTGTAGAGGATTGAAAACATTTCAAGAGGTGTAGCATACAAAGGGGGAAATTTACTGATATGTATATTCTACTTCACATGGGATGTTGATATGGGCAACCAATCAGAATTCTACTTCTTATTTATTTAGCACCCTCTAGAACAGGCGTCCTCAAACTATTTTCTCTGGGACCCCATCAGACAATAAAAATAATGACAGGACCCCAGCAAGTTACTGCAGAAGGTCATCACATCACATCACATGTGTAGTCAGCAGACAGCACATACATGGCAGCATTGTGGAGGCACAAAATGATGGGAGGAGTCTAAAATAACAGACAATTCAACAGACCTTTCAGACTCCTTCAATCACTGACTGAGATTAGAAAAGTCATCAGCCTGATGGTCAGCAACATGGAGTCGCGACCCCATACTGAGAAGGTCGGGACCCACTTTGGGGTCAGGACCCACAGTTTGAGAACCGCTGCTCTAGAAGATAGTAGACGGGATCTGATTGGTTGCCCATATAGCAACATCACATGTGAAGTAGAATACCCATTTTAGTAAATTTCCCCCAAAGAATTAATGTCATATCAAAGCTCAATCTCTGTTCACATTATAATAACAATTTCAATATACATCACATACTGCATAATTCGTGAGGCCAGGTCCTTCCATTCACTTTTTCAATGCCACCCTTTTTATACCAGCATTATCCCATTTCTGTATTCACGCTCTATAAAATTAAGCCTTGTTTTGCAACAGTGTCAACTTTGCATAGAACTAAAACAAATTGCTAAACCTATGATCTTGTTCCACAAATCAATATCTACTGTAACAGCATTTGCAGGAATTTAGGAATACTGTACTAAGTGGTTCCAGTATATTTACAGGGAACCATCATTTTAAACAAAGTTGAATTCTCAAATCCCTTGTCTAAAAGGGTTTTTTACTAAATGAACAGTTGTTTCTTTTGTTCTTTGTCTGATACCACATAGTGCAAGGGGGGTGGGGAGCAGGTACATATAAATGGGTGCCTGATGAGCTCCCGACAGTTGGGATTCCGACGGTCAGTATACAGACATTGGAATCCCGACTGTTAAATGAGCGACAGTCAGGATCCTGACTTACTGGGGCTGTTGTCCCTTGTGGGGATCCACAGCTCCCATAGAGGGAGAATAGAACCTGTGGCTTCTTTGTGCTTGCCCCCGTGTTTGAGTACGACCAGTCAGGATTCTGATATCGGTATACTAACCATTGGTCGACTACACCTCACCCCATAAACTAGAGTTAAAAAAAAACGGCGCTTACCCTGTTTAGCCAAAATAAGTTATTATTTCACAGATTAGTGATAAATTAATATATACCAATAAATACACTAGGGGGGGATTTCAAGGGCAATAAATTCGGATATTGTCCCCCACGTGTATACGGTTCTGAGGAAGCCGCTGATACCATACAGGAGTCGGAGAAACGTGTCATACAACGTTACATACTACCTCCACCATTTTTTCTGGAGCTCCATAATATGACCCCAAGGCTGCCTGCATAAAAGCAAGTACGGTTACCAGTGACGTGCGGTGGTGGCTGTGAACGGAGAGGCACTGCCACAGCCACCACCGCACCGCAAACCCCCCCTCCTGGCTGCCGCCGACACCCGCTGCCCCCCTCCTCCAGCAGCAGCAGCCAGCACCCGTCCCCTGCCGCAAACCTCCGTCCCCGCCCGCTGTAACCCCCCCCCCCCCCCCCGAAAAAAATGGGAGAGGGGAGCAGCAGCCACACAGGCAGAGAACCGGGACTCGGGAGCCGGCAGTGGCACAGGTCACAGCGTAGGGAGCAAACGCGGCACTGTCGGCTTACATGACAGGGGCTGCTGTGATTGGACAGCAGCTGGATCTGCTGTCCAATCACAGCAGCCCCTGTCAATTAGGCACTTCTAGAAGTGCCGCTTTTAGTGTTATTTTTAATGGATTTTTTAGACCACTGCTTAGCCCTGCCCAAAGCCCCGCCCCCCGCTTCATCCCCTTGCAGTTCTGTGTGGGAGGCACGCTCATCGTGCCTCCGAAACTAGGTTAAATAATTCAAACTATAATATATAGTATAATAACTATAATATAAAGAAAATACTTATGACACAGAATATGTTTCATAGGTATATTCTTTGTATTATTTTAAAACAAATTGACAGGGGAAGCACTGCCTCCCCTGCCTCCCCTGACTGCACGTCCCTGACGGTTACACCTCTAACCAGCACTGCATTTAACAGTGGCTGGACAACCAGCAGTTTGGGACCACTGGGACTGTTTTTTCTTCTCGCCCAACATTGGTGTTTATATTGTCTGGCCAGACAGTGGACAGTTAATAAAATCTTCCTTCTCATACACCGATTGGTGTTTTAAAGAAGCACTTTTACATACTGGTCCAACAATAATAACAACTGGACATAATCTTCCCAGGAGAGCCATTCATTTGCCGATTATCGGCCAGTCTTTTTAATATAAATACTAGGCACTAAGGACCTTATTCTGGTTGGTGCGGCCGGGCCGTACGCGTACGTTCCGGGGTTTTTCATGATCTGCGCATGCGTACAATCGCCAATGCGCAGGCTCGAACACTCCGCAACGCTTACGGATGGGTCTCTCCGTGCGAAAAAACCTGTACGCGAGAGTACGGGCATTGGGGGCGGCATAGGGGCGTGATGAGGGGAGCGGCCGAAATAATGAGGGAAAATGGGCGTAAATATGGGCGTACACGGGGGTGTGCACCAAAAATGAACGGTGCTACTACCGCACGATCGGCTAAAGCACCGTTCATTTCGGACACAAAACAGGCGGCCGCCAACCGCCAGCTCAGACCACCCCTACAGATACCGCATGCCTGCGTGCGCCTGGGTTTGCTAATTAACGCTGATTACTACTCAAACACATACACCTGAATGTAATAAGCAATGCTGCAGTCTATTAAGTCCAAACCATGATTTCACTACCTGCAAGCCACACACAGCACTCAAACACATTGGAAGCTTATCTTTCTATACTTCTCTACATTTAAAGGTTTGTTTAATTTAAGGTAAGAATCTTTTTAAGACCTGCTTATATATGCTAAGGTAGGTATTTGTTAAACAGTTATACACATTCACTACGTGCTTTCATAGACTTTACACAGTAGCACACTCAATCTACACAAGTCGACATGTGTCAACGTGTTCACCCTAATACAAACATAGGTTTTGTATTTATGATACAATAACATAAACCACATCTAACACCTACAAAGGATGTTTCAGCAATGTTTTAAGCCCATGCCCACTATTTTGCACATTAATTAATTCAATCAATTAATTAATTTTCTTAATTATAGTTGAAAGGCAAGATTTGCAGGTCCATACATGTGAAGGGTATGCCAGCGTACACGGACGTACGCTCACTCTCACGAGCGGTGACATAAGCTGAGTTTTCCATTGAAAACAATAGCGACCCGTCCGTGCAAGCTGGCGTACGCTCAGATTTCCGCAAGAAGTCGGCGGGAAGACGGACGAGAGACGTCCGTAAACGGTGGCGTACGCTCTGTTGTACGCCAGTTGTCGGAGTCTAAGGGCTGATCCGTCCGTGTACGTTGGCGTACGCTCAATTGTACGCCACTCCCCTTCGACGTTGTTTCTGGCCGTACGTATGCGGCTGATTTGTGGGTGGACTTAACCTCAACGGCCGCGTACGGAGAGCGTACGCTAATATGGAACGTACGCACGTTTGGCCGCACCAATCAGAATAACCTCCTAAATGTGTATGTTTGTCTTTTTATTGTAAAGTATCACTGGCCAGTGAATATATGTTTAAATAAATTTTATCTTTTTCATTTACATTGTTTCATGCGCGTGTTCATATATGTGTATATGCATGCATATGCATATATGTGTATATATGTGTATGCATATATACTTATAATCTATTTCACCCCATAAAAATATGCAGGGATGAATGTAACATGTGCTGGCTTCAAGTCCACAGGGAACAGCAGTTATGCATGACTTACAGCTGCCGCTGGACCTGAGGGGCTGTATTTGGCTCCACTCTCTTTCAAAGCCTGCTCCCAGACTCCTGTGAAAACTTAACAGGGTTGGAGATACCAAATTATCAACCGAGGCGCAATAGAATGAGTTATTTGGCCAAGCTGCAGTGTACTATAAACGGGTTGTCACACCCGTATATAGAAAAAGAGCAAAAGGAGGGTGTACACCGCGCTAAATGGTTATATTTACAGATATTAAGGTGCCAATACCATTCACTACTTAAAAAACTATTCTTTAATAAACAATAAAAAATGTATAAATTAATAAAGAATTATAAAAAATAACAACAATAAGTTTTGAAATCGGCACAGCAGAACCAGGCAGCATTTCCTGCAGCATGTAGGAAATGCTGCCTGGTTCTGCTGTGCCGATTGTATTGTATTGACTATGCAGCTCCAACTCCTGATGACGGTCCCCAGTGGACAGAAACGTGATGTTGAGTATTATTGGATAATTTTGTTGCATTTTCCATTAAAATCCACAGCTGTTTTTTTTCTTATTATTCAAACTGGATAGTGCTTCCCAATTTTTTCTATAAATTCTGGACTGCATTGTTCTGGATGACACCCCAGTGGATGTGTACTTTTGGATGTAAGTGCGATATATATATATATATATATATATATATATATACACAGTGGCGTAGCTTTGTTTGGGGCGCCCCCCCCGCCGTTAATGGGGGGGCGCCCCCCCTCTCCCTGCCAGTCCGTCCACCCGGCCGCCCGTGCCCCCCTGCCTGGCCGCCCGTGCCCCCCCTGCCTCCTCCCCCCCATTGCCGCATGCTTACCTGTCCGCGTGTCCCGGATCCCCTCCTGGCTTCAATTAATTCTATGCAGACGGACCACGATAAAATGGCCGCCCCCATACCGCAGACAGTTTCAGAGAACAGTCTGCTTTGTGGGGCGGCCATTTTATCGTGGTCCGTCTCCATTGATTGAAGCCAGGAGGGGAGCCGGGACGCGCGCACAGGTAAGCCTGCGGGGGATGGGGTGCGGGGGGATTACTATAGCGCCCCCATATGCACAGCGCCCCCCCGCGACCATGTAGATAAAAAGCTTCACTGTTTCACGTATTCTGAAAGTCTCCGAGTGCCGCCCGTTACTTTGTCTATATCTGCAAGGAGGTGCTACCTTCCAGGGAAGGCAACGGGGCAGGAAACCCCCAAGGTGGGGGTATTAGGAGTGCCGGGGACTGCACAAGTACTATATATATATATATATATATATACAGTATATATATATTTCCAGTATCGCCCGGCACTCCACAATAAATAGCTTGCAATAATTACCCAATGCCTTCCTCTCGGGTCCCTGTATGCATGGGATATCGATCAGGCGGCACTCCCGGAATTTGGTGAAAGCAAAATGTGGTTTATTTTTTAAAAATAAACCACATTTTGCTTTCACCAAATTCCGGGAGTGCCGCCTGATCGATATCCCATATATAGAGGACGAAGTTTTACTACAAAACTAGTTAGGGTGAGGCCTATGACGTCTGCTGTGTGTGTACCCGGCTCCCCTGCATGCCTCTGTTCCTACGGCTTCCAACGACACGCTGTTCTCACCATCGGTGTTCCCAGTGGGTGATCCTGGTTGGCGATAGTGCTCCGGACGGCTGGTAGGAGTTTGCCGGGTCGTGTTGTATATACAAAAGCCTTGTGGTACCCAGCCCACAGCGTTCTTTTTTATGGTACAAGCAATTGTTTGTCTCTTTTTTTGAAAGTGGTTTTATGATCATTTTAATAAAACTGTCATTTATGCACTATGGAGCGCCCCTCCTGTCCTCTTTTTTGACAGATCCATTGCTTACTCCCAGAGTCCAGGGAGTTTGGAGGAGGCTGCAGTCCTAAAAATTGGATTTAGTGCTGACTTGCTAAATCAACCTGATTACCAAGTTCTTCTAAATTGGCTGGAGTAGTTGCACCTGTCAGCGCCGTTGGTCCACTACCTGCTGTCATATATATATATATGTACAAAAAGAAACACAGGAGGAGCGCTCCATAGTGTAAAACCAGATATGATTTAATAGATATAAAATATCCACGGTACAGTCAATCAGTACTCGTACCGTTTTAAAAACAGCAGTGGGCTGGTTACCACATGATATATATATAACAAGCCAGGCAAGCCTCCTACCACCATCCGGGGCAACTGCAGCACGACACGGAACCTCACCGAACACTCTGTGAGGGAAGCGGTGTACCGACAGGCTGGAGAGGATCAGATGCGGCAGGGGATTCCCGACAGACACAGAGCTCGCCGTCACCAAGGCCCGCCCTAACGCGTTTCGTAATCCACTTCGTCAGAGGGCGTGCCTGGTGACCGGCAGCTCCAGACTAAAAAGGACACAGTAACCAATGAGAACAGAGTATGCACGTATCTGCAACAGCACATACGATACTGGTCTTACAAAGAAATGACCGCACATGATATACATAATAAACGTACAGGTGTAAAAGAGAACTATCGTATCTAGTTTTCAACTAGATTATAGCTTAAAAGCACATTTCTTTAAAAGCAGGTAATATGCGCAATCCAGTGTTGTCCAACTTAAAACAGAGAAAGGCTTTTTTTGGGATATGGGCAATTTGTTTCCGACAGACCTATATTTTGATATTTTTGTCTCTCTGGACACTATGTGATGACAGTGGAGATCTACCTTCTGCTGTGTCGACTTATCTAATTTCACATATATATAATTTTTCTATTAACTGCCGACCTAGAGGCTGTCGGAAAAAAATTCCCCATATCCAAAAAAAAGCCTTTCTCTGTTTTAAGTTGGACAACACTGGATTGCGCATATTACCTGCTTTTAAAGAAATGTGCTTTTAAGCTATAATCTAGTTGAAAACTAGATACGATAGTTCTCTTTTACACCTGTACGTTTATTATGTATATCATGTGCGGTCATTTCTTTGTAAGACCAGTATCGTATGTGCTGTTGCAGATACGTGCATACTCTGTTCTCATTGGTTACTGTGTCCTTTTTAGTCTGGAGCTGCCGGTCACCAGGCACGCCCTCTGACGAAGTGGATTACGAAACGCGTTAGGGCGGGCCTTGGTGACGGCGAGCTCTGTGTCTGTCGGGAATCCCCTGCCGCATCTGATCCTCTCCAGCCTGTCGGTACACCGCTTCCCTCACAGAGTGTTCGGTGAGGTTCCGTGTCGTGCTGCAGTTGCCCCGGATGGTGGTAGGAGGCTTGCCTGGCTTGTTATATATACATCATGTGGTAACCAGCCCACTGCTGTTTTTAAAACGGTACGAGTACTGATTGACTGTACCGTGGATATTTTATATCTATTAAATCATATCTGGTTTTACATTATGGAGCGCTCCTCCTGTTTTTCTTTTTGTACAGATTATCGCTTGTTCCTGTGAGTCCCAGGAATTACTTTGGAGGAAGCTGCAGTTCAAACTTGGAACTTTTAGTGTCTATTTTAAAAGGGTGCTCATATCCTTTGTTTCTGACTGGTGCTAGCTAACCACAAATTAGCGCTGATTGGATCCACCTTATTCCACTTTTCTACATATATATATATATATATATATATTTTTTTTTTAAAGCGTTTGTGTACTATAATTTAATTGTCAATTAAATTGTTTTCGTTGACAAGTAATTCACAGATCCATGTGTTTTTCGACCTAGGTTAAAAACTGCACTGCAATTAAATAGGACGTATTGAAATTCTACCTAAAAAAGCAAAAGGTGTGGAATTGAATACCCCATAAGCCTGTAACAAGGCAGTTAGGGACTGATTAGTTGATACTTTATCTCTCTCTGCTTTATTACTTTTAGGCTTAGTACATCTATCCCTTATTCTTTGTATAGTGCGTAAATATTTTAATTGCAATTATTTTCTTTACAAATGTATTGCTTTGCAAATATTGGGAATACTGTACAAATAACACAAATGGGCTGCCAAATAGTACCCAGGGGGGAAATTATTGAGACTTACTCTGTAAGATAAATGAACAAGAAAATAAGAAAGAAGTTCAAATTACTTTAAAAGAATGCGAACAGCGAGTTCATCTCACTCCTTTTGGGAATGTTTCTGAAACAAATCTGACAAGAGATCTTAAATGTGTTTGTCCTAAGGCAAGAAAGCAAGAATTGAAATAACCATGTTTGAAACTGTTAGTGACCAATAAGAACCTGACATGACTTCTATTCTTAGATATATGGAGCTGGTCACAAAACATTATCCCCTTGGAAAGACACACCTCTCCTTTAACAGTATAAAAGAAAGTCCAAGCACCAAGGTTACTTGCACTCCTGACTCCTGGGACGAGTTGTGTAGGAACCTGCTTTTTAGTTATTTGTGGTAACCATCACTTGTCACAATGAGCTACAACTTCAGTCAGAACTCTTCTAGGGGAAGTGTTGGTGTCACCTCTAGGCTTTCTGATGGTATCTACAGAGCAGCTAGTGTCCATGGCGGTGGATATGGAGGCTCCAGCATTTCCATGTCCAGTGGCTCAGCACGTGGTTTCAGCTCTGGGTTTGGTGGAGGAGCAGGGTTTGGTGGCGGAGCAGGCTTTGGTGGAGGAGCAGGCTTTGGTGGAGGAGCAGGCTTTGGTGGAGGTTCAGGTTTTGGTGGAGGATCATCTTTGAAAACCAGCTTCAGTTCTGGTGGTGGTGGAGATGGATTGCTCTCTGGAAATGAGAAGCACACCATGCAAAACCTAAATGACCGTCTTGCTAACTACCTTGAAAAAGTGCGGTCCTTAGAGGAGGCAAATAATGATTTGGAGATTAAGATTCGTGACTGGTATGCAAAGCAAGGATCCACAAAAATCAGTGAGCAGAACTTTGGTAGCGTATATGCTTCCATTGATGAGCTGCGTGATAAGGTATGGATATCTAGAACCATCAACAAAGTATTAAAGCAATATTCGTAAACATGTAGTTGACAGGCAAATGCTTCTTTTGAATTTTTTAATCAGAAAATGACAATATACTGAACAATGTAAGATTGCCTTATACTAGTGATGATATACTTTTTCTGGTATACTTTGTTTCAGCTATTTTTCTGTATGCTGCAATCCTTTCAGTTATCAGTGAGTGTACAAGGTGCCAACTAATTTGACTAAAGTGGTTTAGTAGCTACTTCTTGACATTTGTGGTAGGTCAGATTTCCAGATATAAGCCATACAGATGATTAATTTAGATTTAAAATTAGCCATAACTGTGAAACTATGCCACTAAAACTTTTTTGATAACGTTATATAGGACAATCAGCAAAAACTAAGGCACATTGTTCTAATCTATTGGGCTGTGAATTTTCTAATGTTCTTTAATGCTTCATTTCAAGATCTTTGCGTCAACAATCAACAACTCTAAACTGATTCTGGAGATTGATAATGCCAGGCTGGCTGCTGATGACTTCAGGCTTAAGTAAGTGTATACAATATATAGCATTCTGCAAAACTAGCTGACAGATACTGTTACTAAGGGGTAGATTTATTAAGCTCGGTGAAGTGATAATGTGGCTGGTACATTATCACTGGCCAATCAATTCCTAACTGTGAAGTTACAGGCTTGGTTTGAAAAATGTCAGGTAGGAGCTGATTGGTCGGTGATAAAGACCAGATATTTTATCACCTCACCAAACTTAATAAATCTACCCCTAAATCTCTAATACCTTTATAGATAATCTATGCTGACTTTTATCTTATTGCCATGGGTCAAACAGTATACTACCTTAAATATAATTGAATGAGGAAAGCAGAAATATGTATACATTTTGCTTTTTCATATTAAATATTGAACACGAGTAAATAGAAGCAGCTATTAAAGTGTTTTCTAATAGCTATCTATGTGTTCAACCCCATCTTCCCTTTTTCTCAGGTTTGAGAATGAACTTTCCCTGCGCCAGAGCGTGGAAAATGATATTGGTGGCCTTAAACGCGTCCTGGATGAACTGACGATGACTAGATCAGATCTAGAACTTCAAATCGAAAGCATCAAGGAAGAACTAGTTTACCTGAAGAAGAACCACGAAGAGGTGAGAAAAGATACACAGAGGCCTAAAGAAAAATATTTGTATCCAACAATAATTTCCAATTGTATAAATGTGACCTTGATTTGACCTCAAAGTATAGTGCTAAGCAACTGAGGTAAGCAACAGAAATACTTTAATGGTGCACAAAGGCCCTGTTACTTGCAAAGCAGATCTGAATAATTTCTCCAATTCAAAACATTACTAAAAGATCCCAAAATAGTCCTTTTAAAACAAAAAGCAATCAAATTCACATAATTTGTTTTAGAAAAAAATATTTTTTTGTTCACAGGAAAGCGTCTCACAAAATTGCATCATGTATACACCCCTTAACATTGGCTGCTAAAGTCTGTAGTGGACACTGCAGGAGACACACAATTTTTGCAGTAGGTCCCGCACCACAGGAAGAGTTGGCGATTCTCATCTACCTTCCTGGTGAAGTTGGTAGAATAAGGGGGAAATATACCCTAATGCTGCATTCTGTCAAATTTGGACGAATCGTGGCATTTTACCATGGGGGGTGTGGTCTAATGACGCAAGTGATCTGGCCCTGCCCCCATAACCACCCACCTACTTATCTCTGGGCTTTTACTGTGTTAAAATGTAGGCAAGTACGGAGCAAACAATGCTATGCATATGCGTGAGCCATCCATACAATGACAGCCAGTGAAGGCTAACCTTTGCTGGCTATTTGCAGGGTAATTGACACCCTGCGTCCGTTTGGGAGCGGTTATGCAGATTTTTCTTGGAGTGCGCCTGAAAGCACAGGTGTTCCCCGGACATTGAGAGGGAGGTCCGTTGACATCACCATGACCTTCGCAGCACTGAGTAAGTCTAGACTTACTCAGCACTGTGAACAAAGGGGAAAGCCATTCGATGGTGAGTGATTCAGAATGGATTTCCCTCATGTGCACGGCTGCAAATGCATTAGCATCCATCCAAGAAGGGCTGCTGAAGAGGATTGGGTATGGGTGGGGGTGGGGGGGGTGGGTTTTTTTTTTAAATCTAGTGGCTATAAGACCAAAACTTGTACTGGTGCCCACAAATGAAAGGCTATTCATTTGTGCTGATGTCTAGACCTCCTCTGACAACATCATATACACTGGCTTTGTATTCTGTATGCTTTACCATTGTGACTGCCAGGTGCTGCATACTTTTGTTGCACCTTACAAATGGACAGTGATGTTGATGATAATGTAGAGCAGTATGACATTTGTCCAGCCAGTACTCAATGACATTACATCCTGTTGATCATCAAGTTGTGAATTGAATTATCACAGTGCCACTCAGAGCTAGATTTGAATTTGAATTACAAATTGAATTAGAATCATGTGAATTAGCAAAGTGCCACTCAGAGCTAGATTTCTCTTATGTAAGTCATTATAATCAGTGTGCATCAGCCCCCCAAACACCCAAAATTGCTATGGTTTTGAAAAGAAGGTCTGTATCTCTGTACAATTCTGCAAACATGCTCTCACTGTACACAGCAGGCTTTAGACTGCACCTCACTCCCCATTACCTATCACTTTAGTCCTTAGTTCAATTTGAACAAATCTGCATAAGCCCAGATCCATCAGTCTTGCTTTCATGGCATTCAACAAAAAACTGTGTGCATATTTACACCATGTAAACTTTTCTTTTCAATGCTGATAAGATACCAGCATGTTTGCTGTCATATCTGTTAAGTGTGCCTGGAGAATTATTCGATAACTTTTAAGATGATCACAGGCTGATATTGCCTTAAGCCCCATACACACTAGCTGATTGCCTCTACGATACAATATGATATCTGATATCGTTAATGATATCATTCAGTGACATCACTCGGTCCCCACTGCTAGCATGCATTGTTGATGATATAGTCAACATTGGGCATACAGCACAGATGAAGGGGGCAGTAAAGATATTGGCCCTTATTCTATTTAACTCGCAAAGGCAAATTCCTTCTCAAATGGACAAAACCATGTGCACTGCAGGTGGGGCAGATGTAACTTGTGCAGAGAGAATTAGATTTGGGTGGGGTTTTATTTCCAGTGAGATCTATATTGCAGTGTAAAAATAAAGCAGACAGTATTTACCCTGCACAGAAACAAAATAACTCACCCAAATCTAACTCTCTTCATACATGTTACATCTGCCCCACCTGCAGTGCCCAGGATTTTGTCCATTTGAGAAGGAACATGCCTTTGCGAGTGAATTAGAATAAGGGCAATTGAGTGTACACACTAAAGATATTATAAATATCGCTCAGAAGGGCAAAAATGAGCAATATAATTTAGTGTATAAATGAGCAATATCGTTAATAATATCGCTTAGTGTATATGGGGCTTTAGAACTAATTGTCACTTTGAATCTAACGACTATGGGGTAGATTTATTATAGTGGTGCTAAAAGCGCTGCTATAACACTTCCTCAGTAGCGAAGCGAAGCAGGAGGGGACAGCGACAAGATCTACTAAGATCTTGTCTTCCGAAGCGGGGGAGCGCTAACTCCCTCCGGCGATGCCTCCTCCAGCTGACAGCGCGTCAGTTAACACTGACGCGCTGTCTGCTTCCCCCCGGCCGGCTGGACTGCGCATGCGTGGGATCTCGCTACTCACGCGAGATCCCCAGCACAGCTCAGAGCCAGCAGCAGGGATAGCGCTGTCCCTGCTGTGGGCATAGGGCATCGCCGCCTTCAGCTATCGAAGTCTATAGCTGCAGGCGGCAGAACGGTCAGCGATGCTGACCGTTCATAAATTAGGCAGGAGGCAGGGAGAATTAAGTGTATTTACCGCTTACCATCAGGATTCTCAGCATGGGGATGTTGCCATTGGTCTTCTGACCATAGGCATCCCGACTACTGGCTTCAGTTCAATTATACATATCCTTCTGCTAAAAAGCATTGATTGACACATGGCACAGTCCAACCATATTTAGTTCCATGTTTTGCATCATGGAATATACAGTTTCGAATTTTAACTTGTATGTCTGATGTCTTCATTTCTTGGTTTTATTTTTGTAGGAAGTCAGTGAGAAGAAACAGCAAGCTGCCGGCACAGTCAACGTGGAACTGGATGCTGCTCCTGGTGTGGACATGCTCAAGACTCTGAATGATCTCAGAGAACAGTATGAGTACATTGCCGAGAAGAACAGAAAGGAGGCTGAAGCTTTCTACTTAAGTCAGGTAACTCATGTCACAGTGGAACGTGCCTCACATGTATTGGAGCTACTCAATGTGCTCTCTATGGCAATAAAAGAAACACCTGATAAATTATAGTCCACATTTTGTTTGGAATCCTCTGTAACAATAAGGTTAGAAGTTCAAAAATGTTAAAACTACATGATAGTATGTTAGCAATATTGCTGATAAGTAGTGTGGATGTAACTCCTTCTGTCTATGAATTTGTCAGGTTGAATCACTGCAGAATGAGGTTGTCACCAGCACACAGCAAGTAGAATCCAACAAGAGTGAAAGTTCAGATCTAAGGCGCAGTTATCAAGGTCTAGAGATTGAACTTCAGACTCTACTCAGTGCTGTAAGTATCCAAGAGGATTTTGTTGTCCAAGTACACATAAAAGTAAGAAACCGCTAAACTCAGACTTGTTTTCTGCACAGAGAGCCAGCCTGGAATCGGCATCAGCGGAAGTAGAGGGACGTTATTCTGCCCAGCTCTACCAAATACAGGGTATGATAGGTGGCATTGAGGGACAGATTAGTAACCTTCGCTCTGACATTGAGCGTCAAAGCCAGGAGTACCAAGCTCTACTGGACATCAAGAGCAGGCTGGAGCAGGAGATTGCCACTTACCATCAACTTCTGGAAGGAGACGGAGCAAGGTAAGAACCAGTTTCCATCTAACTTTTATTACATAACTTTCCGTAAGCAGCTATATATGTTGTTTAAATTGCGCCATACAATTCAGCTGTGATTACTTAGATTCAGCTGTGACCAGTAGTACAAGTGGGTATGAGGTATGGAAAATTTGATAGAATGACTGAGGCTCTGTGGTACACCTAGAACACCAGAAACTTTAGGAATTTTGATACCTTTTAACACAAAACAACATAAAAGAAACCATATTATATCATATAAACTTATCCAACCTGCGTTCCCCATCACCCCTGTGTCAATTCACCTCTTCACCATATCTGTTTTATTTCACCTTTCCTTAATATCTCACATGCAACCACTGCTCCTCTTACTTCTTCCTTTCCTTGCTTACCCACAGAAACACTCTTTAGCACTGCAGTTTTCAATGTCTCATTACATCTCTCACCATTGCATCTCACTCCTTCCTTCCACCACTCACCCCTGCATCTCACTCCTTCCTTCCACCACTCACCCCTGCATCTCACTCCTTCCTTCCACCTTTCACCCCTGCATCTCACTCCTTCCTTCCACCACTCACCCCTGCATCTCACTCCTTCCTTCCACCACCACTCACCCCTGCATTCACTCCTTCCTTCCACCTCTCACCCCTGCATCTCACTCCTTCCTTCCACCACCACTCACCCCTGCATCTCACTCCTTCCTTCCACCTCTCACCCCTTCATCTCACTCCTTCCTTCCACCACTCACCCCTGCATCTCACTCCTTCCTTCCACCACCACTCACCCCTGCATTCACTCCTTCCTTCCACCACCACTCACCCCTGCATTCACTCCTTCCTTCCACCTCTCACCCCTTCATCTCACTCCTTCCTTCCACCACCACCACTCACCCCTGAATCTCACTCCCTCCTTCCACCTCTCACCCCTGCATCTCACTCCTTCCTTCCACCACCTCTCACCCCTGCATCTCACTCCTTCCTTCCACCACCACTCACCCCTGCATCTCACTCCTTCCTTCCACCACCACTCACCCCTGCATCTCACTCCCTCCTTCCACCTCTCACCCCTGCATTTACTCCTTCCTTTCACTTTTCACCCCTGCATCTCACTACTTCCTTCCACCACCACTCACCCCTGAATCTCACTCCCTCCTTCCACCTCTCACCCCTGCATTTACTCCTTCCTTCCACCTCTCACCCCTGAACCTCACTCAAATTAATGCACAGAGTGCAGCTGTGTATAGTCTGCACAGCTGTACAATAAATATGCTATGACCAGTGTTCAAAGTGGCGGTGTGTTTTACCAGAGTCAAACTGGCACACAGGGATACAGGAGTAACCCCCAGTGGGCCCCAAAGCTGGGTGTGTTTGTGTGTGTATCAACCTCCTCCTACTCAATGGAATCAGTTTCCAGACTGTGCACTCGAGTTATATATTACATATGTTAACTTATACTGCACAAGACTATGGTGTATTTTCTACAGTGCACTCATTGTTTAGAACTATATATTTATCAAGGAGCACAACTATGCAGTCTCTAATGGTTAGATAGCTTCTGTGGTGGCTGGCCACACCCCTCTGGAGAATGGCCACACCCCTTAAATTGGGTCCCTACCATTGCATTCCCCGGTGGGCCCTTCAGGACCCAGTCCGACACTGGCTATACCGCTGCACACCACCCTTCTTTAACATTGGCTGTGACTATGTGGATTCTGGCTGAAAATGATTGCATGCAATGAGGTTGGGTAATAGCAGACAGGTAAGGTAAGACGGCCCAGCTCGCAAACTTACTTTATAGTGAAATCAGAGTTTTTTTGCATAAGGATAAGCGCTACATATTGCACATATAAATATAATTTACTATTAGCATAGCAACTGACTAGGGGCCTACTACAGCAGGGGTAACATAAGCGATCCCCTAGCAATTACTGATATTAAGGTTACTGCACATGCACGGGACCTGTTCTGCTTATGTTCAGGGTGGGTCCTGCGATCGTATAACTATAATGTGAATGCCTCTGCCTGATTGACACGCAGAAACATTTGCTTGGAGGAACAGGGTGAGGGTAGGGTTGCCACCTCATCCCTTTAAAACTGGAGACATATTAATTACACAGGTTCTGGGGCTGCCACTGTTTCCTGGGCAAGGGGGGACTCGGCCTCACAAGCAGTCCCGTGACTGCTAATCTGACACTTTCTCAGGCTGCTGCAGTCACATTGCTGGAACAGCAATGCAATCATGGTTTTAAGCAATCATAAAAGAAGACAGGAAGTGATATGCACCAAATTATGCATTTGTATTTTGTATTGTTATGGATCACATATACTAAGTTGCTGCGAGCAGCTTTTCATATGCAATCCATGCTGAATCAGACTTTAAAGTGTTTATAACCCCATCCAAACTACGTTGTCATGTAACATAAATAACATTTTACATATGGTATTCTTAGAGTAGTTGTGTTGTAGTTACAGTATTCCTTTCATTGTCATACTTTACCTATGGGCTGCATAGCTGCATCCCCTCCACAATATCCACCAACCCCAGTGAGTCTCCAGTGAGTACGTGGAGTGGACTGACAGTGGCTTCACATTGGAAGCCGTTTCCACTCATAACATGCTGGACTGGCAGTCTCACTGCGAATGATAGATTGAACTACCATCAGTAAAAAGTTGAGGGAGCTGCGACCAAGTAGTGCAGGGGAATTTTGTAGCACATATATACATGCATGTTATCATGCATGTTATATATGTGCTGGATCAATCCCCCCGGGGATTGTCAGCCCTGCCCGCGAATAAGCATAAGCTATTGCAGTGTTAAGCCTGCCCTTCAGCCAATAGGAGTACAGGGGGCAGGCTTAACACTACACTCGTTTATGCCGATTCCCGGTGCCATGCCGCACCTGATGCAAACAGCGATCCAGAACCTATACATACCTCCCAACTTCTGTGTTGGTGAAATAGGGACACTCGCGCGGCGAAGCTAATTAGCCGCGACCTCATTTTCATACGAGAATAGACGCTGTGCGCATGCGCACAGCGTCTATTCTATGAGATTGGGGGGTCTCCCAACTGCCACCCCCGCAGCGGGACAATGCCTGCTGCGGGTGGGACAGCGGGACAGGACCCGAAAATCGGGACTGTCCCGCTGTAATCGTGACAGTTGGGAGGTATGCCTATATATTACATGCATCATAATATGCATGAATATATGTGCTGTGTGATCCTTCCTCAGTACTTGGTCGGCGCGCTGGTAAAAAGCATTTTCCACTGTGAAGCCATTTCCTTTCTATTGCATTAGCCTTTTCTTGCTTCTGGTGGCTGCAACTGATGCAGTCCCTAGAAGATGGTTTGCTTTATCTGTAATCGTAATGGAATCACACATGCACACATTCACAGACTTTCAGTCCCAGGCTACCAGAAAGGCAGAAGCTGCCACTGATTCAATTACCTGAAAGTTTAGTTTACATTTAGTATTATAACATATGTTTTTATGTTCTTTCAGCATCGGCATTGGAAGTGGAGGAGAACTGAAATCAGGTAAAGAACATACACATGCAAATAAGTAATAGGGGATAGCATAAGATTTGTTTTAGTATATATTCACCATAGTGTAAAAGTATAAATGTTTAGTAGGCCATAGAAAACATGTAAGTAGCACATAGAAAACAGTCACATAATGTGCCACAATATAATATATTGAATATATTAATGTAAAACACTATTCAGGTAGATAAAGTGGGAACAGACATATTGATGGAATTTAATATATGTCATTCATTCTAATAGAAGGGAGTAAAAATAAATGGGATCATTAGCAGTGATCTTATGTTAATCTTTGTTATGGGAGAGTGCCCCACCGTTTCGTGCCAATCTGCAGTGCCTACTAGTTAAGGGCCTCCTGAAAAAGTAGCTTTATAACACTAAGCAGCAAAAATGTCCTTGTGTACTGCATAACGTGCATTTACTACAGATACTAACAATCTAGCACATGAAAAATTACAGGAAAATTTTTACAAATATTTACCAAAATGTTTTATCATTAAATCCCTTTTTCAGGATCTAGCACAACAACCACCACTACCACAAAAGTACAAGCCATTATAAAGGAGGAAGTTGGCGGAAAAGTAGTTTCGTCCACCACCTTGAGGAGATTTTAAGACCATGCTGTCAAAGACACAGAGAGAAATGTACTAAGCCTTGAAAATAAATAAAATGGAGAGTGATAAACCACCAGCTAATCAGCTCCTATTTGTACTTTTTCAAACATAGCATAACAGATAGTAGCTGATTGGCTGCTACTTTATCAATCTCCATTTTATCACTTTCAAGCTTAGTACGGTACATCTGACCCCAAGTCTCCACCAACTGTCTGAGGCAAGAC
Source organism: Crinia signifera (assembly GCF_055691185.1). NCBI lineage: Eukaryota > Metazoa > Chordata > Amphibia > Anura > Myobatrachidae > Crinia > Crinia signifera. The sequence continues at coordinate 134,769,181 of NC_139222.1, read as the reverse complement.
CTTTACTTTTACATCACCATCCAGGTTCTGCGCACAAAACAGGATGATGCAACATTGAACAAACAAAATGTACTCTGGGGACCTTCACATCGTTCACATTACTTTAATGAGAATATGCAATACAGTATGCAGTAGTAGTTCAACTCCAACAGGTTCCATAAGCATTAAAATTGATGTACTGTATAAATTGCCTGTTCAAATGCTACCTTGTGTATCCAGGAACAAAGTTTTGCCAATAAATGGTCTTAATGGGTTGTGCCAAATACATTCATTTTTATGTTTTATACAGAAGTGCAACTGTTTCATATATTTCATATTTCAAAACCCAGTTATTCAGACAAATACTTACTGACATTTGAATACCCCCCCCCCAGGGTTTTATGGAGGAATGTCCAGTCAAATTGGATTACAAAGCAAATAGACTTACAAATTGAGAATTCATATACTATGGACATTATTCAGGTCCGTTCAGGGGTCTGACGGTGTGTCTGCACATGCACAGGCGCATTTCAGCGCATGTGCAGATGCACGTGTGTGCGGCCATGTCCAACATTGCGGTCGGTGGGTGACGCGGGGGTACTCGCCTATGGGAACGCCCAGCGTTTCATGGGCCTTCCCATGACAATGCTGGGCGTTTCCGGTACTTATGTAGTATCTGGGCGTCCGATTTAGAAATCGGATCGCATGCAACCAAATCGTATGCGATGCGATGGTCAAGATTTTTCCATAGGATTCAATGTTAAAATGGTCTGAGTCCATTTTAACATGGAATTCAATGGGAAAAAGGGGTCCTTTTCCTTTCCCCACTATCCAAGTGGGCATGGAGTTGGATATAAACCTGTGGCGAGCGTAGCGAGCCACCGAGCCCGAAGCGTGGCGAGCGTAGCGCGCCCCGCGAGGGGACACAGAATACTTTTAAAGAAATATGCGTCGCTTCGCTCGCCACGCTTCGGGCTCGGTGGCTCGCTGCGCTCGCCACGCTATATAAAATCAACTCTATGCCCACTTGGATAGTGGGGAAATGAACAGGACCTTCTTAACATTGAATCCTATGCAAAATCGCATCGAATCGAATTGCATCGCATCTGATTGTATGCCTTAAGGTAAGGCATACAATCACAAAATCGGATGCCCAGATACTACATAAGTACCGCGTTTCCATGGAAATCACCGGGTGACATGGGTGCCTGGGGCGTTGGGTGACCAACTCATCCCTTTAATCCGGGACACATATTAATTACACAGGTTCTGTGGCAGTTTAAAACCAGGTGAAATGGAGTCTTGAGGTGTGGCAGTTTAAAACCAGCCACAGAACCTGTGTAATTAATATGTGTCCCGGATTAAAGGGATGAGTTGGTAACCCTACTGGGGCGGGAAGCTGATATCACCGGATTCCTCTCAAATGTGCATGCATATATAAGTGACCTGAGAGTCACTTGCGTGCTCGCACCTCATCTTTGATGATCAGCGACCATTGAAAGATGTGGGAGGTTACCCCCCTGGCCTGCGAATGTATGTTTATGTAAAACATCCATTTCCATGCCTTGCGTGTGAACCCGGGGTGCAAGGGGGGTGGATGGGTGGTACCAGCATTCACAGGGTGGGCTATCAACCATAATAACCCCCTATATGTATTAATGTGTGAATATCGGTACTTTATTCTATAGTCACCCACTGACTTTTATCTTGCCCGCTGATCGCTGAATTGGGGGCGGGCGTTGACATCATGTGACATCAGCCACCCACCCCGAGCAGGGAACGCCTTGCCTGCATTCCCGGGTGAACGCCCAGCATTTTGATGGGGATGCCCATAAAATGCTGGGCGTTCCCCTGATGCTAGTGTGCCCGTGCGACACATTAAATTACAAAAACTGTGACCACAGTCTAAGGCACGACGGGGGCAGTTACATAGTAATGGAGCATTGCGGGGCGCAGTCCAGACAACACAGGTGTGTCCGGAGGGGGGTGGGGTGCCTGAGCCGGCTGGCATTGAAGCTAGGTTGTGCAGCCAGAGGGCTACCCTCAATGTGCAAGCAGTTCAATATATAGTGAAGCATTCCCACAATAGCAATGGAGAGGGACCTGGCGTGCAGGGTGGCCTTACCCTGTGCTGGGTGAACTGGGTTGTTATTTTGTTAAAGTTCGCAAAATTGCAACTGAAGTTGAATCAGGCCCCCCAGATGCTACTTATGCTAATGTAGTGCTTACAAACCACATTGAAAGCAGCATTTAGTGCATGCATACTTTATACAATGGGACACCTGAGCCAGATTTTGTTTGTATTGGATGTTTTTTATTTATTTATGTTTTTATTTTTATTTATTAAATGTTTCTTATATAGCGCACACATATTCCGCAGCTCTTTACAGAGTATAGTTAAACATTCACATCAGTCCCTGCCCCAGTGGAGCTTACAATCTATATTCCCTACCACATGTACATGCACACACAGACATTCTAGGGTTAATTTTGTTGGAAGCCAATTGACCTACAGTACCAGCATATTTTTGGATTGTGGGAGGAAGTCGGAATACCCGGAGGAAACCAACGCAAGCATGGGGAGAATATACAAACTCCGCACAGTTAGGGCCTTGATGGGAATAGAACCCATGACCTCAGAGCTGTGAGGCAGTAATGCTAACCATTACACCATCTGTGCTGCCCCGTATATATAACACATGATGGGAATAGATCCCATGACCTCAGTGCTGTGGGGCTAACCATTACACCATCCGTGATGCTCATATTTAACATGCAGACGTAATTCTGTGACAGTATTCACAGGGCACAAAAACTCTGTATAGTACCACTATTAATGAATGAATATGCTTGTGCATAAGAAAATATTCACACCTTGATTCCTGCGTAAGAACCAGTTGTATGGCCCACATCAAACCGACACCTACTGTACAACTGTCTTAGTATATTCATATCTAGTTGTCTGAAAACATCTTGTAAGTACCCAGAAGGATGGCAAAATATGGCAGATCTGCCAGTTATTGGGGGCTATTTAGAGCTGATCGTACAACTGCGAATTCGAGGGTGGGGCAATAATCAAACAATTGCACATGCATACGGATTGTATAACGCATGTGCGAGGCCATCCTGCTAATTTTTTCTATCCGGGAGTGTCAAGCAAAACGCAGGCATGCTCAGGTGTTTCAAGAGAAACAGACCGCACACACTGAAAAATCATTCAATGTGAGCTGCTTGCATATGGATGTGCTGCTAATCTCAAGGCTGTGATATTTTCTCAAGCTTTTCAAAAGCCTCGCATAGGATGGGATTTCACTGTAACTGGGCAGTGATTACATGATGGCAGGGTTCTGCAAATTACCCTCCCAGCGTTCATGTCTGCATAACCCCCATTATAGGTAGGGACAGGTACATAGGAGTTAAGTCCAAGCCATACCCCCATGGGGAGGGATGGTTAAGCAAAAACATGTCAATGGTGCCCTCACAAACCATCGTGTTTGTGAGGGCACCATTGACATGTTCTTGCTTAACCATTGACATGTTCTTGCTGGGAAACAGATAAAGGTCATGCTCATGCTAGGTCAAAGTGACACTGTAAGATCGCTGAAATATGGACAAATAGAAGACAAACAACAAAAAACATATAATGAGTGAGCACCTGTGAATAAAAAATACCCTATGCACAGATTATACTTGGTTTGGATGGAAAAAGAACAGAAGAACAAACAAGCAGACAGCCAAGTCTGGCTGAAAGGGTAAGGCAGGGAGAGGGTTTTTGGTACTTGTTTCCTAGCACGGCCACACCGATATGTATCTTGTTAGTCTTGACCATCGCGTCGCATCGGTGTCTTTTCTGTAAGGTTACGATGATCCCGACCCTTAAGATACCCCCGATGTAGGTTTGTACTCCCGATGTATTTTTTTGGCGTCGGTATTCACATCGGCATCTTGTTAATTGCGTCGGGTCCCTTTTAAGTATGTACCCCCGACCTAAGCGATATTACCGATATTCTTCTTTCCTCCCGATCTTTGCCTTCAATCGCGTCGGTCGCGTCGCATGTTTAAGCAAAACCCCCCGATGCTCATGATGCACAAGATGTTAATCTGGCCCATTGGTCCTACGATTTTCCCGCTGTTTAGGCCCTTTTTTAATAGGCCCAATTAATCCTTCTAGTCCAACCCCCTATAAAATCTCCCTAGTACCATATGTTTTAATGTGTTATAATGTGTGTTTCTATGTCAATATTAAATCTGCCCTCTGTAATCTGCTCAGTTACAGCATCAATGTCAATATTTGTTGTGATAGTCCGGCCCCTTACTTTGACAGCCCCTTCTGTTTTATTTTCCCCTACTGCCTTTGAGGGTTTGTCTCGGTAGGAGTGAGACGTGTATTCAGTTGCTGGTGATTTTTTGGCTGATTGATCCTTTGCTGGTGATATCTCCCTGATTGATCCTGTGCTTTGAATACTATTTGCTGCTGATCCTGAGCCTTGTGCTGCGGATTGCTGCTGATCCTGTGGATTATTGCTGATCCTGATTATTCTGCGATTGATTTCTGCTGATCCTGACCCTGAGCCGTGCTGATCCTTAGTCCTGAGCTGTGGATTGGTGTGCTGTGGAGTGCTCTGTGGGTGATTCCGTGACCTCTGAGATGGCTGAAGTGAATATCTTCTCACTGCCTACAAGTGAGGAGGAGGCAGTGGCGTTTCTGCAGCGCCATCATCTGCTGCCATCAGCGGCTACGTGCACCAATGGTCATCCGATGCGGCTGAATCTGAAGGAGACCATGTGGCGCTGTAATGTGAGGGACTGCCGTTTGAAGAGGAGTCTGAGAGCAGGACTGTTCTTCCCTGGCTGCCGTTTGCCATTCCTAATGCTGGTCCGCTTTATATTTTCCTGGGTACAGGAATTTACCAGTGTGGAGTACTGCGAGAAGAATCTGTCCCTCTCCAAGAAGACGGCTGTCCTGTACAATAAGTACATGAGGGAGGCCTGCCTGCTGGACCTCATGGCGCAGCCGCAGCGCCGGATTGGAGGTCCCGGCAAGATAGTTGAGGTGGATGAGACCCTGTTCGTGAAGAGGCAGGCAAATGTTGGCCGAGTTTTACCTCAGCAATGGGTTTTTGGTGGCATATGCAGAGAAACAGGACAGTGTTTTGCCACCAAAGTTGCCACTCGGGACGCCAACACCCTCATGGAAGCTATCCTGCAATTTGTGGAGCCTGGGTCTACTGTCTACACCGATTGTTGGAGAGCGTACAGTACGGCCCAGCTCAATGCTGCAGGATATGAGCATGCCCAGGTGAACCACCGATATAACTTTGTGGACCCTACAACAGGGGTTCACACCCAAAATGTGGAACGTATGTGGGGGGCATGCAAGTGGCGTAATAAACGCCACAGGGGCACCGCCAGGCATATGCTTCAAAGCTACCTAGAAGAGTTTATGTGGCGGAAGAGCCTTGGACATGATAACCCTTTTGCCCGCATATTATATGCCTTGACTTTATTGCCCAAGGACTCTTGAAATTTACCCCCATTCCTCTTTCCCCCATTACTGTTGCTGTTATATGTTTTGTTTTCAATGAATTCTCTACGGTTTTGCAATTTTCATTTCAAAAGTAAAATTTGAAAAATGGTTTTAAAAAACTTGTGTTTCTTGTCTCAGCTGAATGATTTGTGATGGATGAATGCTATGGAGTCACACCACCACTATCCAAATAATTTTTGGAGCACGGTGAGTGCAGTGGACCACTGAGTCCAAAGCGTGGTGAGCGCAGCAAGCCCCAAGAAGCGTGCGTGGGTTACTAACATAATAATTTGCATAGGCTTCTGGGGCTTGTGGGCCTCACCATGGTTTGGACACAGAGACCCGCTGTTATCAGCATACTAAACATGATCAACTTGAAGTTGACATGTTTAGTCGACATGTCGACATGATACACATGTTGACATGTTTAAAAGCATATCGCGTCGGACGCAATGTACTGTGAGCTTTACAGCTCAATGCTGCCGACCGACGTGACATGTAATTGTATAAGCACTATACAGTGTTAATACAGTTCTTAACATGTCCGTCGCGTCGGGAGCATTGTACAACGGCTGCGACCGACGCGATCGATCAGTATAAGCACTATACAGTGTTAATACTGTTCTTAACATGTCCGTCGCGTCTGGAGCATTTTACAACGGCTGCGATCGACGCGATCGATCAATTTCCAAGTACCTCGCCGCATTACGAGGTACGCCGTATATCTACAAAGAAATATCGCGTCGGTCGGTCTTATGCATTGGCGTGAGCGTAACATCACCGCCCGCCCGACGCGATTTTTCTGCCGGGAGAAACGCGCCAAAAGCACTCTGGGGAAGGACAACAGCAGCCATTTTGATGGTAATTACATCTAACACGCAGCAGCTGTGTCTGGCTCCCTGCCCCTGCAGAAAAAAGTAATTTGATTTTGAGGATTACTGAGCATAGGTGGGCCTTGGGGTTTGTGAGGAACATATGCAGGCTTGGGGGGAATGTGGGGGTTTGGGGGGGAGGGGGTGAGGGGGTTGGGGGGGGGGGGGCGCTTACTGTGGTTAATGATATATATACATGTGTGCTTCATAAATCATTTTTTGTGGATTAGGGGGTTACCATTGGGTGTATAGAGTGGATAATGTTTATGTTCAAGGGGTACTGTTTATCTAAATAGCTAGAAAGTGTTTATGTGCAGGAGTTTATGAAGTGTATGGCTTTAGGGCAGCGTTGCCGACTTTTGGGCTGCCCTCTCCGGGAGAGGGCAGCCAACAGCAGGAGGTAGGGGTGGGGCCGAGCGCTATGACGAAAAAGGGGGCGGAGCCAGAGGCGGATCTCATCAACAAAAAAAAAAAAAACATGTCATTTTAGCAAAATACGCTCACCGCTGCTTGCGCCACTTCTCGCGCTGCCGCTGCTCCTGCTCTCCATACTTCAGGCCACTGTGTAATGAGTAGCTGCTGTATCCAGCGCTACTCACAGAGCCCGCTGTGGCTTTCATTTACATAATCGGGCAGGACATCGCGCTAGTAGGACCCAGCGCATCATGACTTGCGCATGCGCAGTCCGACTTTTCAGCTTGCAGGCTGAATACCCGGGAGGATCCTGGGTATTTCCGTGAGACCGGGGGAATGGGGCAAAAACCGGGAGACTCCCGCAAATTCCGGGAGGGTAGGCAACCATGCTTTAGGGTCATGCTAATAATGAAAATCTGGATAAAACAGGTTTATGTGAGGGTATCATGTGCCTGGAAATGATGTACTGTGTGTTGTAATACATGCAGAATACTCTGCTGTTTGTGATAGTAATGCAGGGTGACATAGCCTGTAATGATTTCCTGGTACACATATGTAAAATATAGCTGTTTGAGGTGTCATGTGCTTGTTATTGAAATGGTGCAGCAGGCAGTATGCTGTGTCCACTTTATAGTAATGTGCATGTAAAATGTTTTTTTTTTTTTACTTTTTATTGGAGGGGAAGGGGGGGTGGATTCAAATGCTGGGATATAGTTTGTATTGTTTGTTTCCCATGATAGCAGCCATCTCACGCCATCCTGAAGTGTGGCGAGGGGCGGCGGTACGCGTCCTCTGACCTTTTCATACCCCCACTATCCACGTCGGCGTGGAGTTGAGAATAAATTAGTGTGGCGAGCGCAGCGAGCCACCGAGCCCGAAGCATGGCGAGCGCAGTGAGCCCCGCGAGGGGACGCTGATACCTGTGAAGCCCACGAGCGGGCGTGGACACCTGTGAGGCCCGCGAGGGTACGCAGGGATCTGTGAAGGTATCAGCGTCCCCTCGCGGGGCTCGCTGCGCTCGCCACGCTTCGGGCTCGGTGGCTCGCTACGCTCGCCACACTAATTTATTCTCAACTCCACGCCGACGTGGATAGTGGGGGTATGAAAAGGTCGGAGGACGCGTACCGCCACCCCTCGCGGGGCTCGCTGCGCTCGCCACGCTTCGGGATGGTGTGGATAGTGGAGGGACACAAATATATCAGTACTTCTGTTGTCAAATGTGGTGTAAATTGCATTTATTATATCATATGCTATGAGTATCTCAGATTAAAGCCTTGTTTTTTTTCTCGGATTCTATTTCAGTTTGATTGAGATATATTGTGCCTGAAAGGCCATTATTTATTTTGTTCATTTCTTTTATCACCTGCTACCGACTGAGGTAAATATTAGTCGCTTTTTTGTAGTGTGTTAATGAATAACAGTGGAGTGCGTAGTGTTTTCCATGCAAAATTGCATTTTTCTAAATTTTGTTGTTCTAAATGTGTATTATGATGTATTATTTTAGTATTAATGTGCGAGGAGGGTTTTTTTTCACATTTTTTTGGGGATGACCTGTTGGAGTAGACTTTGGGTAACTTGTGTCCCATCACAGCGGCCATGTCACACCATCCCGAAGTGTGGCGAGGGGTGGCGGTAAGCGTCCTCTGACCTTTTCATAAAGCGTCCAATCGCGGGGCTCGCTGCACTCGCCACGCTTCGGGCTCGGTGGCTCGCTGCGCTCGCCACACTAATTTATTCTCAACTCCACGCCGACGTGGTTAGTGGGGGTATGAAAAGGTCGGAGGACGCGTACCGCCGCCCCTCGCGGGGCTCGCTGCGCTCGCCATGCTTCGGGATGGTGTGGATAGTGGAGGGACACAAATATATCAGTACTTCTGTTGTCAAATGTGGTGTAAATTGCATTTATTATATCATATGCTATGAGTATCTCAGATTAAAGCCTTGTTTTTTTTCTCGGATTCTATTTCAGTTTGATTGTGATTTGTTGCGCCTGAAAGGCAATTATTTATTTGCACCCTTTATTTTTTGCACCTGCTACCGACTGAGGTAAATATTAGTCGCTTTTTTGTAGTGTGTTAATGAATAACAGTGGAGTGCGTAGTGTTTTCCATGCAAAATTGCATTTTTCTAAATTTTGTTGTTCTAAATGTGTATTATGATGTATTATTTTAGTATTAATGTGCGAGGAGGGGTTTTTTTCACATTTTTTTGGGGATGACCTGTTGGAGTAGACTTTGGGTAACTTGTGTCCCATCACAGCGGCCATGTCACACCATCCCGAAGTGTGGCGAGGGGTGGCGGTAAGCGTCCTCTGACCTTTTCATACCCCCACTATCCACGTCGGCGTGGAGTTGAGAATAAATGAGTGTGGCGAGCGCAGCGAGCCACCGAGCCCGAAGCGTGGCGAGCGCAGTGAGCCCCGCGAGGGGACGCTGATACCTGTGAAACCCACGAGCGGGCGTGGACACCTGTGAGGCCCGCGAGGGTACGCAGGGATCTGTGAAGGTATCAGCGTCCCCTCGCGGGGCTCGCTGCGCTCGCCACGCTTCGGGCTCGGTGGCTCGCTGCGCTCGCCACACTAATTTTTTCTCAACTGCACACCGACGTGGATAGTGGGGGTATGAAAAGGTCGGAGGACGCGTACCGCCGCCGCTCGCCACGCTTCGGGATGGTGTGGATAGTGGAGGGACACAAAAGTATCAGTACTTCTGTTGTCAAATGTGGTGTAAATTGCATTTATTATATCATATGCTATGAGTATCTCAGATTAAAGCCTTGTTTTTTTTCTCGGATTCTATTTCAGTTTGATTGAGATATATTGTGCCTGAAAGGCCATTATTTATTTTGTTCATTTCTTTTATCACCTGCTACCGACTGTGGTAAATATTAGTCGCTTTTTTGTAGTGTGTTAATGAATAACAGTGGAGTGCGTAGTGTTTTCCATGCAAAATTGCATTTTTCTAAATTTTGTTGTTCTAAATGTGTATTATGATGTATCATTTTAGTATTAATGTGCGAGGAGGGGTTTTTTTCAAAATTTTTTTGGGATGACCTGTTGGAGTAGACTTTGGGTAACTTGTGTCCCATCACAGCGGCCATGTCACACCATCCCGAAGTGTGGCGAGGGGTGGCGGTACGCGTCCTCCGACCTTTTCATACCCCCACTATCCACGTCGGCGTGGAGTTGAGAATAAATTAGTGTGGCGAGCGCAGCGAGCCACCGAGCCCGAAGCGTGGCGAGCGCAGCGAGCCCCGCGAGGGGACGCTGATACCTGTGAAACCCACGAGCGGGCGTGGACACCTGTGAGGCCCGCGAGGGTATGCAGTGATCTGTGAAGGTATCAGCGTCCCCTCGCGGGGCTCGCTGCGCTCGCCACGCTTCGGGCTCGGTGGCTCGCTGCGCTCGCCACACTAATTTATTCTCAACTCCACGCCGACGTGGATAGTGGGGGTATGAAAAGGTCGGAGGACGCGTACCGCCGCCGCTCGCCACGCTTCGGGATGGTGTGGATAGTGGAGGGACACAAATATATCAGTACTTCTGTTGTCAAATGTGGTGTAAATTGCATTTATTATATCATATGCTATGAGTATCTCAGATTAAAGCCTTGTTTTTTTTCTCGGATTCTATTTCAGTTTGATTGAGATATATTGTGCCTGAAAGGCCATTATTTATTTTGTTCATTTCTTTTATCACCTGCTACCGACTGAGGTAAATATTAGTCGCTTTTTTGTAGCGTATTAATGAATAACAGTGGAGTGTGTTAATTTTTATGGGGTAAACTTCATTTTGGAATATTTCTTTACAGAATGGATCGTAACGTCGACCGCCAGCTCATGAAGAAGTTGATCGGTCTCTACAAAGAGAATAGATGTCTGTGGCGACAAGATCATATTGATTTTCACAACCAGGCAAAGAGGAATGACGCCTTTGGGAAGATCTCGGCCTACGCTAGGAGACGTGTCCCTAATGCAGACGTCACGTGGGTCCGGAAGAAATTTACTAATATGCGGACAGTGCTGGTGAAGGAGCATAATCGGGTCCAGCAGTCGCGAGCTTCAGGAACTGACCCTGCAGATGTGTACCAGCCAAAGTTGTGGTACTATGAGCTGTTTATTGTGGAGGATGAAGGAAGGAGAGAAACAGAGGGAGCTACTACGGATGAAAGCTCTTCATCCAGTGCACAGGAGAGTGCGGACGTAGTAAGTATCTAGTTCAAACATGTTCAACATGTAAATGGAAGTGAAATGCAATGTTTTAACTTTTTTTTTTTTTTTTCATTTTAGGTAGTTCCCTCTGAGTCAACGCAGCAGGCTGAGTCGGTGTCGGAGGTGGCGGCTCCTGTGGTGGCGAGCACGTCATCAGCTACCCCCAGGAGGCGTAGAAGGAGACAGCCGACAAGACCTGCTGCTACCGGCCAAGAACACTGCTGCCCCTACAAGGAGGAAGCACTAAGTAATCCCCCAGATGATTGCAAAATGTTTACCAATCATTTGTGCGCAGAAATGCGAAAGTGGCAGCGTCCAACAGTGCACCACTTTAAGCGTGTGCTGTATGACCTTATGTTGCGGGCAGCCGAGGATGAACTGTGTGCTGACTGCAAGGTAACTTCATGCCGCACTGCGCACACAGAGCCACCATGCCCACACCCACATCACCCCCCCATGTTCAGTGCGCCGGTTGCTCCTCCGCCTGCCCCTTACTACGCGCCGGGACCCCCTATGCCACCTCCCAGTGATCCCTCGTCTTTGTCTGGGACTGTTTTCTCTGCATTGAGAAGTGTGCAGACCCCCACCCCAGACGAAGAGCGTTATTTCAATTATTAATTCGGCTAATTTGACTTTTAATTTATAATTTGGCAGCAATGTTCTTGTTTCTCTTCCTTTCTGAGTTCTCTATAATAAACAGTTTTTAGTCATGTACTGCAATTTTGGTTGGTGAACGTTGCAGTGCGGTCTTCCTGAAGTTTGCGATGGCTGTACTTGTTTTGCTCCTTCACTAACCACTGTTCTGCATATTTGTATTTTCTTTCGGATTCATGTGATTGTTTGCATTAGTGGGCACAGTTTTCTAGTGTGCCGTTATCTTCCCATGCCTCATTTCAATTTGCCTGGTTGTGATAGCCAGGCATCTATTCTCTTTGTACTGATCGATCAACTTCTTCTGCATTTTATGTTGTAGCTGTAATTTTTATATAAAAAAAAATTAAAAAAAAAAAGTTAAAAAAATAAAAAAGAAAAAAAAAAGATGCAAATTATTGCTAAAAAAATAAAAAAAAAAGTTGTTACACAAAAAAATAATAATAAAAAAAAATTAAAAAATATGTATGTTGTATTTAAAAAATAAAAAATACGGCAAATTCTTGCTGTAAAAAAAAAAATAAGTTTGAAAAAGTTTAAAAAAAAATATATATATTTGTATTTATTGAGAAAAAAAAAATAAAAAGGCAAATTATTTAAGTGTTTGAAAAAGTAAAAAAAGAAAAAAAATGATATTTGTATTTATTGAGAAAAAAAATGGCAAAATTATTGCTGAAAAGAAAAAAAAAATAAACGTTAAAAAAAATAATAATTTTGAAATAAAACCCGTTAAAACTATTGTCATGTGTCGTGTGATTTATTATTTCATGTGTGGTTAAAAATAGGGTACAAACTGTAAATCTGTAAATGTGGGGTACAATTGGAAGCAGCCATGTCAAAACATGAAATGGGTGCTTGCAATAAAGAAATCGCGTCGCTCGCGTCGGGGGCATTGAATACTGACATTCAGTGCTCCCGATGGGACCGATAGTTTGTAATGCCGCCGATATCGGTCAATTCTTCAATTATCGCGTCGATCGCATTGGGGGCATTGAATACTGCCATTCAGTGCTCCCGATGGGACCGATAGCTGGTAATCCATCCGATTTCGGTAAATTATTCAATTATCGCGTCGGTCGTGTTGCGGTAATTGAAGCATGGTACACAATACCCACGATTTCGGAAATCAAGAGCATCTCGTCCGTCGGGGTTGATCGCGGCCCTTACAGTGCACTAAATAAGAGCCGCGACCGATACCGATTGTGGCCGTGCTAGGAAACAAGTACCGTGTTTTTTAACGGGGACTCAATCCTCCAAAAGGAGTGTAATCATCCAAGTTAACCTACTTATTTTTAGAGATGTGCACCGGCCACTTTTCGGGTTTTGGGTTTTGGGTTTTGGGTTCTGATTACCTTGAGGTTTTGGGTTCTAATGGGTTTTGCCAAAACACCTCCTACCGTCTTTCCCCGATAATTAGACCTACCCCAATAATAAGCCCTACCCCAGATTTTGGACGCTGGTCCAAAATAAGCCCTCCCCCGAAATTAAGCCCTACCATTTTCCCAATGTTATTGTATGTGCACCATATGTGCAGTCTCCGCTCAGCCCCCGCTGACTCCCGCTGACCCCCGCTGACCCCCGCTGCCCTCCGCTCACCTCCTCTTACTCACCAGCAGCACCGCAGCTCCCGTTCCCAGGGATGCATTGCGGTAGGCGCGGCGTGACGTCACGCCGCGCACATCGCGCCGCGCACATCACGCGGCTGAACTGGCTGGCTGCTGCTCACCACACAGCGCCATCAACGGACATCAAGTTAAACAGGTGGGGGCATGTAAAATACCGGCACATTACCATAAATTATGGATCATTTGGGGGGCATTTCATAAAGGCGCAGTGTGGAATGTTTTAAAGGCGCAGTGGGGAATAAAATAAGCCCTCCCCCGAAAATAAGACCTATGGTCTTTTTTGAGGGAAAAAAAAAAATAAGACAGTGTCTTATTATCGGGGAAAGACGGTAAGTGTTTTGTGTTTGGATTTCTTGGGTTTTGGGTTCTGATTTTTTTGTTAAAAAAGCATAAAAACTGCTAAAATCTCAGAATGTTTTTTTTTTTTTGCTCCTACGCTATATTAACCTCAATAACATAAATTTCCACTCATTTACGGTCTATTCTGAACAGCTCACACCTTACAATATTGTTTTTAGGGCAAAAGGTTGCACCGAGGTAGCTGGATAACTATGATAAGCCACACAAGTGTGCGGCACAAACACTAGACTGATATGGCACACTTAGCATACCCTCTAGGCTGATACTGCACACCTAGAATTACCCCTGGACTGATATGGCACAGGTAGCATCACCCCTGGACTGATACGGCACATTTAGCATCACCCCTGGACTGATATAGCACACTTAGCATCCCCCCTAGTCTGATATGGCACACCTAGCATCACCCCTGGACTGATATGGCACAGGTAGCATCACTCCTGGACTGATACGGCACATTTAGCATCACCCCTGGACTGATATGGCACACTTAGCATCCCCCCTAGTTTGATACGGCACACCTAGCATCACCCTTGGACTGATATGGCACGCTTAGCATCACCCCTGGACTAATACAGCACACTTGGCAGCACCCCATGAATTATACGGCAGACTTGGCTTACCCCAGGAATTATACGGCACAGATGGTGGCACCCCTGACCTGATACAGCACACATGGAATTATACGGCACAGATGGCGGCACCCCTGGACTGTTACGGCACACATGGTGGCAGGCATCAAATTATACGACAGACAAATTCCTGCAGTAAAAATAAAAATGTGTATTCTTTTAATTATAAAAAAGAGCAGCACACCTTACTTAGCAACACCCCACAAATTATACAGAACTCTTGGCTCACCCCTGGACTACAGCGCATTTAACAGCCCTTGCAGTAAAAAAAAAAAAAAACACCTTAATTTTATTTTCATTAAAAAAAAGGGCAGCTCCCCTGGTCTGATATGGGACACATGGGGCACCCCTGGAATTATACGGCACACATGCGGGCACCCCAGGACTGATACAGGACACATGGGGGTACCCCTGGACAAATACAGCACACATGTGGGCACCCCTGGATGGATACAGCACACATGTGGGCACCCCTGGACTGATAGTACTGGTAGCCAGTGGAAACAGCAGATTGGAATTATATACTGCAATAAATACTGGTAGCCAGTGGCAACAGACTGGAATTATATACTGCGATAAATACTGGTAGCCAGTGGAAACAGCAGACTGGATTTTTATATACTGTGATAAATAATACTGGTAGCCAGCGGCAACAGCAGACTGGAATTATATACTGCGATAAATACTGGTAGCCAGTGGAAACAGCAGACTGGATTTATATACTGTGATAAATAATACTGGTAGCCAGCGGCAACAGCAGGCTGGAATTATATACTGCGATAAATACTGGTAGCCAGTGGCAACAGCAGACTAGAATTATATACTGCAATAAATAAAATACTGGTAGCCACTGCCAGTGGCAACAGCAAACTGGAATTATATACTGTGATAGGTACTGCTAGCCAGGGGCAACAGCACACTGGAATTATATACTGTAATAGGTACTGGTAGGCACTAGCCAGTGGCAACAGCAGAGAGCAGACTGCAGCAGACACTAGACAGTGCAGGGCAGGCAGTGGCACTAGCAGCACCAGTGGACTATCACACTGTGACTGACTATACAGGAGCAGACTCAGCAGAGGCAGGCCCCAGCACAAAGGAGAGACAGAACACAGCACCAGTCATCCTTGCAATGGTGATGTCTTGATCACTGAGCAGAGACACAGTACACAGCAGCACAGGCCCCAGCAGAGACCACACACAGCAGCAGCACACCCTTCCCTTCCCTTCTCCGAGATTGGAGTGAAGATGGCGGCGCGAGGTTGCGGAATTTAAGTGTTCCGTGATCTCGCGAGAATCCAACGCCGGGCGATGACGTTTTGCCCGTGCGCCCGGATTCGAGTAAGGCGGGAAGCGCCGAGCGCTGCTCGTATCCGGGCCCGGATTGATGACGTCCGTGCTGGCTCGGATCTGAGGAATCCGAGCCCGCACATCTCTACTTATTTATCCACAGGTGCTCACTCATTATATGTTTTTATAGTTTGTCTTGTATTTGTCCATATAAAGTGCAAGGGAATATGGTGCGCTATACAAGAAACTGTTAATAAATAAATACATTTCAGCGCTCTTATTTTTCATTCTTAAACCTCACTATATATGTTGTTACTTAGTAATAGCGCAGATTTAAACTTTTAAACCCAAAGTGACACTGTGCCTTCCTCCAGATCATGGGTTCCCATCCATGGTCCTCGCTTCACACTAACAGTTCACATTTAAGAATAGCCCTACAGTGGCTCAGTAAGTATACTTAGCCTCTATCCCTACCACCCTAGCCCACCCTACTTATGCCTAACACTAACCCTGCCCTCCACGCAACCTAGCCCTAATCTTTTCCCCTTAGTGCCTAACCCTAACCTCCTCTTTTCCTTACCTAAACCTTGCTCCCCGAATCCTAACCCCAGCCGAGCGTAGCGAGCCACCGTGCCCGCAAGGGGCTTTGTTGCACTCGCCATGCTGTCTGAGTCCGGCCAGTCGGGATCCCGATGTCAGGCTAATAACTGTCGGGATCCCGACTGTCGTAAACCTATACCACACCCAACAGGGAGGCGTTGGGTAATTCAGTACTTGAAAAGGATCTAGAAGTCCAAATAGATAACACACTGGGGTGTAGTGCTCAATGTCACATAGCAACAAAAAAGGCCAACAGAATTCTTGTATGTACAAAAGGCGTATGGAAACTAGGGGCTCAAAGTGAAGTCTAACAAGGCATTGTTTAGACTTCACCTTGAATATGGAGTACAATTCTGGGCCCCACACTATAAAAAGGACATCATGGAACTAGAAAAAACCCAAAGAAGAGCAACAAAGCTAATTAGGGGAATGGAGAATTTAATCTACGAGGAGAGATTGAGCAATTTGGGACTGTTTACATTAGAGAAGAGACATTTAAGGGGGGACATGCTCAACATGTACAAGTATATCAAGGGCCAATATAAGTAACTGTCAAATTTTTTATGTTAAAAATGAATCTAGGACACGCGGGCACAAGTTTAGATTAGAAGAAAAGATTTCATTCCCTTATGCCGTGTTCTCACTGCGAGTGAGAAATACACGGCTTTTACCCGGCATTAAAATGCCGGGGACTGACGCGCTGGACCCCTGTAAGGCAAATTCCCGGGTGAAGAAGTTCTACCCTGGAATTTGCCTTTAAACACGGGTTTTTCGGCAGTGTGAACGGGTCAACCCGTGTCTGCATATCCGGATCTCAGACGCGGGTAAAAAGAAGGGTTTTACCCGTGTGTGAAATCCGGATATGCGACCTGTTCACACTGCCAAAAATCCCGTGTTAAAAGGAAAATTCTCGGGTCTACATGCTAGACCCGGGAATTTGGCTGCAGTGAGAACGGGGTATTAGAAGGAAAAATGTCTTTACGTCATAGCAGTTAAACTGTGGAACTCTCTTCCTGGAGAAGTGGTGTCAGCAGACACATTAAATATGTTTAAAATAAGGTTGGACAAACATTTATTGATTGAAAACATCCAAGGGTACTAATAAGAATCATAATCTGTCTTTAAAAATATCAGAATATACTATATAACAAGGGATAAGCTATTAAAACCTAGGTTGAACTTGATGGATGCAAATCTTTATTCAGCCTTATCTACTATGTAACTCTGTAACCTTCCCCACCATTACATCATATCTGGCATTCAAAGGAACTTTTTTCTCACCAAGAACATTTATTTTTATTGGCAAAACTTGTTCTTTTAAAATACAAGGTGTGAAATGGAATAAGCATATTATATTAATAATGGTTATTAAATGTTTGACTTGTTAGGTAATAAATAACAGTATAGACATTTATCATTCTGTTATTCTTTTTTTATAGAGAACAAAAATTATAGTATGCTCGTTGTTACCTTAGCAATTTAGTTATAGAGCATGAGAAGCATAGATTCTTCATCCTAATGTTATGTAGACTAGTGATACTTGTGTTTTGTGTCACATGAGACAATGCAGCCTATTTGTGTTTACTGTGTTTACAACTAGTCTTTAGGTTTGTGACCCACTGGGTGTGGCAGGTATTTCTGTCTGATGTTCCTCTTACTATAATGCACATAAAATCAAAATATCCCACATTGTTAAAAACGCCTTTGATGAAGCTGGAAATAAGTCTGGCATAGATTTAGACGCCTGTAAAATTCCCATAAAATACTTTTCTCTCTGTGATACCTGTAACAGTTACTATAAAAGGTATAAGGTGTAGTGCTCTCTTCAAAATAAACATGAAAAACTCTTCTTGCCCAGACCCAACCCTATAAAAGAGATACAAGTCGCATGGTTCAGTTTCTAATTTTAAAAGGACTGCATAGAGCTCCATCAGTCTTCCAGACACTGTCCAATCACCATGAGCCACAGTGTCAGGAGATCTTGGTCTCATGCTGGATCACTCAGAGGAAGAGAGGGGCATCTCCCTAAAAGGCTCTTTAGACATTTGTCTTCAGCCTGCCATGCAGACTCTCCTGGGGAATTAAGTTTTTATGGTGGAGCAAGACTTAGGAGAACATCTCATGACCCTTTGGACAAAATGTATGGATCTGGGTATATACATGGTGGGCATTGTTTTAATATTGCTAGCTTTGGAAGCTGCAGAAATAATGAAGGCGTTTACAGTATGACTGCAAAAGGAACCATGCAGTCTTTGAATGACAGACTGGCATCCTATCTGGAAAAAGTGACATCACTGGAGGAAGAAAACGACCAACTGGAAGGGAAAATCAAAGAGTGGTACAACAAAAATGCTCCACAGCAGCTGCCTGACTTCAGCATGTACTTCAGGACCATGATGGAGCTCCAGAAACAGGTACATACATAGTAGAGATAGATGATTCCCTAAATCCCTAGAGTACCATTTTAGAATTTCGCTAGGTTTCAGAAATCTTTGGCTGTACCTACAGTATGGCTGCAGCTCACTAACAGCATGAAAGCCAGAAGTTGCCTTTATTTAGTGTAGATAGAACTTGTGCACCTAGTGGTAACTAAAGGCATTTCAACAAACAACAAGTGAATAGAAATTAGTCTTAAGCCCCATACACACGGGACAACTTGCTGTCCAGATCACTTAGAAATTAAGCACACATCACCCTGTGTGTACAGGCCATAGAGACAGTGATGCGTGGGCACACTGACTTTTCATTATCGACCTAAGACCATGCCGACCTTGATGCATGTCGACCTTCAGTGGTCAACCCAATGCATGACCCCTAGTTCTGTTGACCATATGACCCATATCCATATCACTAGTGTTTGCATGTTTTACCCTATTTTCTCTTTTTTGAAGATGAATATCAGATCATATGTTCCAGTAACAACCTATTATGCATCTAAGCAGAAACATCCATTTGTTTGTCTTCAAATACGCGCTTGCTTCTAAAATCAGATGTATTTGTACAGAAAACTGTCAGAATTTTTTTTTAGCTTAATTTTTTGTAATTGATCTTTATACTACTGCATACAGCGTATGCATACAACTAATATAACCAACATCAAAAAGGTATAAGGATACATATTAACAGGGATGAGTCATAGAAAAGTAATCCACAGTATGTGTCATAACTGCCATATAAAGCTAACAGGAAGCTAATGCTCAGTAGCAAAAATAATCCAAAATCAAGAACAGAAATGTAAAACAACTCAATATTAATCCAATGTCAAACTTCTAATTCCTTTGTCATGAGACAAATAATGGTTCCTGTCAGCTTTGTAACCCATTATTCTTTTTTAATGAAGTTTTTGGAAACATTTATAGGGGTATTCTATCTTCCGCCGCTATTCCCGACAGGGGAAATAGCGGAGGGGCCCTATTTAATGCTGTCTTCGCCGACAGCATTGAACAGGGATCTCGGCAGAAACTGCCCGATTTTACAAGCAGTCGGGCACGTTCTGCCGAGAAGCTCCCAGCCGCAGTTTGACGATTTCCGGCGCATCTCGTGACCACGACCCCTTTTCAGCGCTTGGCAGGCGGGACATTGAATCTCGCCTGCCGAGCTGAAGCTGAGAACGGGACCGGGTCATGGCTGGCTAGCCCGACAGTAGTGACGCCGGATTGAATACCTCCCCATAATCATTTTTATTAGGTTCATAAAGAACAAACTAAAATGTCCTTCTAAACTCCTTCTAGTGTAACACATGTATAATGTATGTCATTGTGGTATATGATAGTTGTTGTACTTGCCATTGTATTTCTGCTATTTGTAAGCTTGGATTGCAGACAGCTACAGTAGTTTGACATCCTGAACTTCAATCTTTTCCAGATCTCTAACATCGCTATTGAAAACGCCCAGGCTTTTCTGCACATAGACAATGCCCGCCTTGCAGGGGATGACATCCAAAACAAGTAAGAACAACAAAGGTAAAAATGTGAGCACTGCTACAAATCAAGATAAATTATACATTTATATTTTATATTATGTGAAATAGACAGAAGATCATTTAATTTTATATGCACACAGATCAGTAGAATACCCCCCCCGACATTTATTTTTCCCCCCGGAGGGACCCCCATGCGCGGCCATGCCATGCACTCCTTAAAAGGGGCATGACATTGTAAAAAATGCTGTGACTTTGCGACAATGCTGTAAACATGAGGCCACATCCCTGTTTTCGTCACTGTTGGGTGCTTGGCCAGCTCTCTGTGAGCTGTTGGCCATGTCCCCATCCCCCTGTCTCAGTAAAATGGACACTGTGCACACAGAGTCTATTCCCCGCTGCTCTGCTAAGAGGGACAGCAATGACAGGGGGCTCACTACTGCCCCCCATCACCACCACAGGACACTGCCAGCCCTGGATTAGACTTGGGACAGTCCCAAAAATGAATGTCTGTCTCATGTAAACGGGGCAGTTGGGAGGAATGCAGTAGGTACTGTAGGTTCATTTTTTTCTAGAATAGATCCTATAATTTTGCACCTAGCAGTGTGATCAGAGATTCACAGTCAGATTAAGGGCCACATGAGCCTGGGACTGAAAATGTGCAAGGGGTTATACTAATAATGGGAGGAGCTGTGACCCATGCTGTCTGGGTGTGGTCTGCAGCATATGGGCTTGTACAATTGTACAATTGTTATATTCATTATTTTGGAATTTCAATAATATGGGGGATGTAAACTTTCTGCAAAACTTTATAGTGTAGCGGTTCCAAAACTTTCTGGAATCACTGCTCCCTAGAGTATCAGCATTTTTTTTCCCATGAAACCCCTAGGAGATCTATGGCATTTTTTATTATTGATACATTTTGAAAAAAAAAGTAAATAAATTGTACATACCTTTAAAATGACCATGGTCATGTCAACCTTAAGCTTGTGTCGACCTATTGTCAATGTCAACCTATGGTATGTCGACCATTTTCAGGTGTTGACCTAGGAACTGTTGACCCTTTAGTGGTCGACCTAGTGACTGTCATCCTAGACATTGTCTATCCACTATACGTTAACCTCTTAAACAGCGGTTGTACATTGTGCGATTTTAGCTATTGAATTTGTCTAAATAATCCCAATTGATAGTATAGTTAATCAAAATTGCACTGTGTTGCAATTGCACTGGCAGCATCCGATTCTGATTCAATACCGATGCGTGGACCCAGAATTGAAAGTAGAAATAGACTGTGCAGCACAGTCTTTTTCTACAATCTTGGAATGAGGGCCATGCTACTCCATGTAGCAAGGCCCCCACTTTTGGACTGCGGGAGGAAACCAGAGTACCCGGAGGAAACCCACGCAAATATGGGCTCTACTCCCCTGTCCTCCCTGCTGTTTGCCTCCACTGAGACCCACATCCTCAGCTCAGCTCAGCTGTACTTATGCAGTCCCTACTGAGGAGCCTGTCTGTCTGTGTTTTAACCGTCTGTTTGTGGATCCTGATGTTGGATAAATGACTGTCGGGATACCAAGGGACCCCATCCGGCACCCGCAACAGGCACCAATGTGGTGACCACTTTGAAAAAATCTGAAGTCAGTCAACGAAATGCATCGGAATTCCTGGGAGCTACAAAAAGCAGCACTTCACTCTGGCAATCCTCCTCTTGCTCAATTCATGGCACAGAGCATTTCTTTTTTTCTTTTAAATGATATTGTTTTTGAATAAAATGTCTTAAATGTACAGACAACTCCACTATTTTTGATTAATTATTTGTACTAATTAGATTGCTGCTTTATCCTTTCTTCCAGTTGGTGTTTTCCCCCTATTTTAATTTTGAACCGTGCTGCAGTCCCTCCTCTGGAGCCACCATATACACTATGTATGCAACCGGGGTGCCAACTTATAATTGTGCCTTTCCGGGAGACCAAATTCTGCTGGCCGTCGGCAGAGACAAGGGTGACGTCACAAAGCTTCACCCCCATTTCATTCAAACTCTGCAATTTGCAGGTCCACAAAGAGGTGGCAGGGCTAAAATGGTGCGGAATTATGCAAGTTGCCTAATTTTGGTCCTGCCCCCTCCTCAAAGAGCCTCAAATTTGTTTCAGCAGCTTCAGGGGGTGTGGGGGCTTAGAGGAATGTGGGAGACTTGCACACCTTTCTGGGGGACCCGGTTTTCAGGAGCCTCCCGGCCTTTGCTGGAGAGTATGCAACCATGGTATGAAATATTGTTAACAATATAGGTAATGTGCATATTGTTAAGTAAATATCGCCCAGTGTATACCTAGCTTTACACTCAATGAAAACAATACTGTTTTAGCTTTTGGGGCTCTGAGATGTGCCATCTGTTATGTCTGTCGTTATAGTGATTAGTTATGTATATTGTAAATAAGTGTTCTGTACTCAGTAAGTGAGGATGCACCTGTGGAACATGTTCTATTCTAGGCACATCCTATTATTTATTAAATAGTGAGGACAGAGTTGCCATAGTGAAGAATTGTTGCTTCCACTTTTGTTTTTCCTGTATGTTTGGGTGTTTAGAAAGCTTATCAGTTGCTGTTTATGTTGTGGTAGAGACCCACTGTTATTACCGGGTGAGATAAGCTATAATTAAGCCATAAACCTTCTGGATAATTGGTAAAATAAGGTCTTTTGTACTATACTTGATGACCTAATACACATAAAAAAGTAGTACTGGATTTACAGGTGAGAACAGTCAGTCACCTTTGCTGGACCACAACTAATGCTTAATGTTGGGATAATTTTACCGTATATACTCGAGTATAAGTTGACCCGAATATAAGCCGAGGTACCTAATTTTACAACAAAAAACTGGGAAAACTTATTGACTCAAGTGGGACCCTCACTCGAGTATAAGCCGAGGGGGGCTTTTTCAGCATAAAAAAATGTTCTGAAAAAGTAGGCTTATACTCGAGTATATTTAATTTGTCCATGTTAGTAAAAAAAATCCCAACTTAATTCCAAGACAATTGCAAAATATAACTGGCATTAATATGGTGACGGTGGTGCGGTTGGTGACATTGAGCATGATGACTAGCAAAATTGGTAGGGCCCCCATCCCTTCTGGAACCGCGACCTGCCTGGCGAGACTTCCAGTCAGGGCCAGTGCTAGGGTGTTCGGTGCCCCCCTGCTAACTATAAATTTGCGCCCTACCATACTTTACGAAGAGACAGCATGTGGCAAAGGTGCACGCTGATAAAAAAAGGGTGTATTACCCATAGAAGTAGTTCCCCATACACATAATGTGCCCAGTAGCAGCCATGCCGAAACTATACTATTTTGTTGCCATGTGCCAGAAATAGAATTGTTGCACACACACCCCCCCCCCACCACCACACACACACACACACCAAAAATAGGGACAGTGCATCATAATACCCAACAGAACATTGGCTGTGCCTTTTTCTGGTTCAAAACAAATATAATTTATTAAAGTTAAACTTGATAAGTGTATTTTTTAACCTTGTTATCCAATTAGTTTATTGTAAAACTTTTGTCTCATACCCATAGATATGATATGGAGCACAGCGTATTCAACAATATTGAAGCAGACATATATAATCTACGCAGAGGTCTTGATGGATTAACTTTGGAAAAATGTGACCTGGAATTTCAGATTGAAACTCTGAGAGAAGAACTGATCACTTTAAAAAAGAATCATGAAGAGGTAACGAGAGTGAAGTATTGCACAGAATACTTCACTGCATGAAAGGGAGATTACAGTATATAAAACATGGATCAGAAAACTTGAAAAAAATAGATTTACAAATAAATAAAGAAACCATAAATAGAAAAAAGAGGATTATATTTGCAAAAAATACAGAATACCGTGAACACACTACACAGCTGAATCAACCATTTTTAGTTATAAATCTAAAGAATTATTGGTACTTGTTTCCTAGCACGGCCACAACGATCTTAATCGCGGTCATCGGGGGTAAAATCGGGGCCATCGCGGCCGCTAAAAAATCAGGTGCGATGGGCCAGACACGATGCCCGCGATTTCCCCATAGAGAACAATGTTAAATGCCTCAATTTACCCGCGATGACCACGATTTCCCATAGGAAACAATGTGAAATGGCTCAATTTAGCCAAATTATCATAGGAATAGTAAATGGGCCAAAAACACCCCTGAACATTGAAATGTCCCCCCAAAAGTAGTTGACGCCACCCCGCCATCAACGTGAACCCGAAGCGTGGCGAGCGCAGCGAGCCCGCGAGGGGCGGCGGTACGCGTCCTCCGACCTTTTCATGCCCTACTATCCACTAGGGCGTGGAGTGAGAATAGAATAGTGTGGCGAGCGCAGCGAGCCACCGAGCCCGAAGCGTGGCGAGCGGACGCGGATACCTTCACAGTTATACGCGTCCCCTCGCGGGCTTCCCAGGTGTCCATGGCGAGGCGGACACCTGGGAAGCCCGCGAAGGGACGCGTTTACCTGTGAAGGTATCCGCGTCCCCTCGCGGGGCTCGCTGCGCTCGCCACGCTTCGGGCTCGGTGGCTCGCTGCGCTCGCCACACTATTCTATTCTCACTCCACTTCACTTTTTTTGCGGTTTCTGGCACATTTACCATTCTTCCCTATGCTGATTTTGGTAAATTGATCCATTTAACATTGTTTCCTATGGGAAATCGTGGTCATCGCGGGTAAATTGAGGCATTTAACATTGTTCCCTATGGGGAAATCGGGGGCATCGCGTCTGGACCATTTAAGCATTTTTATGTGCACACGACGCGACCGACCCGATTTTTCACTGTTTTCAATGCATTTCAATGGAAAGATCGGGGGCATCGCGTCGGTCGCGTCGCAGGCCACTAAAAATTACCCCCGATGGCCGCGATTGTGGCCGTGCTAGGAAACAAGTACCGAATTATTTATCCAACCCACAAAGGAACTTAGGGCCTTATTCTAGTTCACTCTTTCTGACAAAATCCTTCTTAGATGGACAAAACCATGTGCATTGCAGGGGGGGGGGGGGGGGGGGCAGCTGTTACTTGTGCAGAGAGAATTAGATTTGGGGGATATATTTTTTTCTGTGCAGGGAAAATACTGACTGCTTTATTTTTACACTGCAATATAGATCTCACTTTGAAGTAAATCCCCACCCAAATCTAATTATCTCCCCCACAAGTAGCATTTGCCCCACCTGCAGTGCACATGGTTTTGTCCATCTAAGAAGGATTTTGTCAGAAAGAGTGAACTACTGTAGAATAAGGCCCTTGGTGAGGCAGCCATCTTGGGCAGTCTTCATTGATTTCAATGTACAAGATAAGCTATAGTATACATTGAAGAAAGACATGCTGTATACAGGTGTAAACCTGTACATCTGACCTCAATACGACATGCGGTATGAGATGTGTGGTGCAAGTGAGCAACTATGTCCTGTGCAACTGTGATAGTGTTGGGAGAATTAATTTGGCAAAAATGTGTTGTAGTCACAAAGCGATACAACTACTGCACACCAGGAGGCTTCGCTGATCATTTCATTTATCACTTGTATAGCTGTTCACTCCTGGGGTTTGCACAGGCGCACATTATACATAAATTAATGATGATATCTTAAATGGCACTTTGGGTCTGATCCAAAACTGATTGGACGGGACTGTATTTGGCTCTGTGTCTGATGCGTGAATATGCGCATGTGCAGACCCCCTGTGCGAGTATAACAGTCGCAATGGTGTTCGCTTTGTTGGGGGAGGGAAGGGGGCAGGCAGGGGGCTGGGGCAGGGGAACACCCAGGGTTTTATGGGTGTCCGAATAAAAACGCTGGGCATTCCCCTGGGAATGCAGGTGTTTCGATGTCTGCATTGGGCGGTTGGCTGAAATGATTCGAATTTGAACATCTTGGTTGGAAATAACAGTCTCTCTACACTGACTTTCATTTGCGAACTGGAAAAAAATCATTCAATGTTCAGCCAATCAAATGATTTTTCACTTGTGAGGCCACATGTGAGGGGATGTGTACACATACACATCCCCTCAAATGCAAATGCATGGATTTGCATGGCGACCACTTGGTGAGGTGGTGTTTATCTGTTCACTATACTGTGAACTTGCGCAGCCTAGCAAACAGGTCTGAATCAGGCCTTTTGTATGAGAGGCTCCGGATCTGGCCCTTGCAGAGCTAGGCTGTGATGGTAGCCTTCTCACCTCCCCCCATGATTTTTGCAAGCAGGCACCTGCCCAATGTCACATATATACACTCACCATAACTGTTGCACATACTATTTCACCCATCACATTTGTGTTATTCAATACTTTTATTGCTATGACTTAAATGCCTATTTTGTATTTCCACAGGAAGTAAACAGTCTCAAAGCAAAACTGGGTGCTAGAGTTTATGTGGAAGTTGATGCGGCCCCAGCAGTTGACCTCATTAAAGTCTTGTTGGGGATTCGGAATGAATATGAAAGATTGGTTGAGCACAACAAGAAGGATGCTGAGATCTGGTTTAATACTAAGGTAGAATGACTCAGATTACAATGCAAATATGAAATGAATACATATGCAATACCGGTGGCCGGGATGCTGGCAGTCAGAAAATAGACAGCGGCATCCCGTTGATAGGAATCCTGAAAGAGGCTTTGTAAGTATACTTACCCTCTCCTTCTCCTCCCCTAACCCACCTAACCCATCAACCTAACCCTCTCCCCCAAAGCAGCCTCCCCATTAGTGCATAACCCTCACCCTGCCCTCCCAGTGCAGCCTAACCCTACCCCCTTAGTGAATCACCCTAATCCAACTGTTTAGTGCTTACCCCTAACACACCCTCCCCACAATATATAGACTGAGCGCAAAAAACCTGGTTAAAGTCCAAGCTGCCATTTATAAGGGATACTCAACCCTTAATAAGGAAAACCAAATTACAAATACAAAGTAAACAGCGCTAATGGACTGTAACACAAATACAAATTCAATCAATTGAGAGAAATTGAATATTTATTTCTTATAAAAAAATGTATATAAAAATAGACACCGGCCTGTGAGACATATAGTACAATAAAATCACATATTAGTGCAATAAAATGAAAATATTTCTGTGAGTCTATGTCGCACTAATATGTAATGATATTGTACTTTATGTCTCACTGGCCGATGTCTATTTTTATATACTGTATATATTTTTTTTTATAAGAAATAAATATTCAATTTATCTTATTTGATTGAATTTGTATTTGTGTTACAATCCATTAGCGCTGTTTACTTTGTGTTTTTAACACTAACCCTAGCCCCTCCTTCTCATGGCCTAATGCTAAGAGACCCCAGCATACTTAGGGATGCCAGCTGACGGGAATCCGGTGCCAGTGATGTCGGAATGTCATTGCCGATGTTGTGGTCACTCTTAGCGATTCCATCACTGACATCCTGATCTCCAGCATGCAAAATGCTTCCCATTTACACGAGTGTGTGTGTGTGTGAGAGAGTGTGTATATATATATATATATATATATATATATATATATATATATATATATATATATATAAGAAAGGGATTGACTCTGTTTTTGCGCTAATTTGTGTGTGCAGCACCACCAAAGTTCCTCCTGTTAGTGAGGAACAGTATAGTAATAAATAGGAAAAGAGGGGGGATTGGGGTGCGCTACTGGATATGAAATCTGTACCTCCCAAAACACAATTATTAATATAACATTTATATAAAATTTCTTTAAAATTTCATTTTCTTAAGTTTTCGTCCACAATGATTAGGCCCAGTCCATGTCTGGAAAAATATTTCTTTTATTAAAGATCAGAAACCCGGGTTTCTGATCTTTAATAAAAGAAATATTTTTCCAGACATGGACTGGGCCTAATCATTGTGGACGAAAACTTAAGAAAATGAAATTTTAAAGAAATTTTATATAAATGTTATATTAATAATTGTGTTTTGGGAGGTACAGATTTCATATTCAGTAGCGCACCCCAATATATATATATATATATATATATATATATATATATATATATATATATATATATATATATATATATAATCCTAGAATTAGGACTTAATGGTAATGATGATCTAGCCTACATAGTTACATAGGGGGTTATTCTAGTTCACTCTTTCTGACAAAATCCTTCTTAGATGTACAAAACCATGTGCACTGCAGGGGGACAGGTATAAAATGTGCAGAGAGAATTCGATTTGGTGAGTTATTTTGTTTCTGTGCAGGGTAAATACTGGCTGCTTTATTTTTACAATGCAATATAGATCTCACTTTGAAGTAAAACCCCACCCAAATCTAATTCTCTCTGCACAAGTTACATCTGCCCCACCTGCAGTGCACATGTTTTTTTCCATCTAAGAAGGATTTTGTCAGAAAGAGTGAACTAGAATAACCCCATAGTTACATAGAAGATAAGGCTGAATAAAGACTTGCGTCCATCTAGTTCAACCTACGTTTTAATAGCTTATCCCTTGTAAAAGACAGAATATGGTTCTTATTAGTACCCCTGGATATTTTTATCCAATAAATGCTTGTCCAACCTTATTTTGAACGTATTTATTGTATCTGCCAACACCACCTCTCCAGGAAGAGAGTTCCAAAGTTTGACTGCTCTGACCGTAAAGAAATTTTTTTTTTGTTGAGGGAACGAAATTTTCTTTCCTCTAATCTAAATTCGTGCCCTCGTGTCCTAGATTCCTTTCTTGCAGTAAAAAGGGTGCTTGAGAGTTCCTTATATTTGCCCCTGATATATTTGTACATGTTGAGCATGTCCCCCCTTAAACTTCTCTTCTCTAGTGTAAATAGTCCTAGCTTGCTTAATCTCTCCTCATAGCTTAAATTCTCCATTCCCCTAATAAGCTTTGTTGCTCTTCTTTGGGTTTTTTTCCAATTCCATGATGTCCTTTTTATAGTGTGGGGCCCAGAACTGTACTCCATATTCAAGGTGTGGTCTAACCAATGTCTTGTACAGTGGCATAATTACTTTTGAATCCCTAGTTTCCATGCCCCTTTTAATACATGCTAGAATTCTGTTGGCCTTTTTTGTTGCAATGTGACATTGAACACTGCACCCCAGCTTATTATCTATATGGACTCCTAGATCCTTTTCAAGTGCTGAAGTACCTAATGCCTCCCCGCTTAGGTTGTAACTTGCACACTGGTTACGTCTCCCGAGATGCATAACCTTGCATTTATCCACATTGAACCTCATCTTCCACTTTTTAGCCCACTCATCTAGCTTGTTAAGATCATTTTGAAGTATGTTCACATCCTCTGTTGATTTAATAACTCTACTCAGTTTTGTGTCATCAGCAAAGATGGATACATCGCTGAGAATCCCCATCACGATATCGTTAATATAAATGTTAAACAAGATGGGTCCCAGTACTGAACCCTGTGGCACTCCACTTAGTACTGGTATCATAGTTGATACTGCACTGTTCACAACCACTCTTTGTTCTCTATTACACAGCCAGTTCCCTACCCATCTACAGATATTTGCACCTAGTCCCAGGTCCACCATTTTATTTATCAACCTCATGTGTGTTACTGTAGCAAAAGCTTTTGCAAAATCAAGGAAGACCACATCTACTGCGTTTCCATTATCAAGGTTTTTGCTGACATCCTCATAGAAGCCCAGTAAATTTGTCTGGCAGGAACGATTTTTCACAAACCCATGTTGGTTAATATTAAGTAAACTATGAAGGTCTAAGTATTCCAGGATACCATCCCTTAAAATACCTTCAAGTATTTTACCCACTATTGATGTTAAACTCACAGGCCTGTAATTTGCAGGGTCATCCCTTTTACCTTTTTTAAATATTGGCACTACCTCTGCTATTCTCCAGTCTTTTGGTACCATACCTGTTGATAGTGAATTTTCAAAAATGCAATATAGAGGGGTCGCTAGTTCCTCCCTTAATTCCATTAGTACCCTAGGATGTATCCCATCTGGCCCTGGTGATTTGTTAGTTTTTATTTTGCTGAGCCTCAAAATTATATCATCGGTCGAGAGATCCATATTGAGATCCGGTTTGTTTATCCCAGTTGTGGTATCTGTGCTTTCCACTATCTGCTCTCCCCTAGTAAACACTGATGAGAAGAACTTATTTAACAGTTCCGCTTTTCCATTATCCTCTGCAAAAATTTTACCGTTGATATCTGTTAGTGGGCCTATGTTCTCTTTAATTATTCGCTTACTGTTTATGTACTTGAAAAACTACTTGGGGTTAGTTTTGCTTTCTGTGGCTATACGCTCTTCATTTTCCCTTTTAGCTACTTTGGTTACTTCTTTATAAGTTTTGTTTGTTTCTTTATACTTGATGAACGTCTCCTCCTTTACGTTATTTTTATAGAATTTAAACTCTTTTGTTTTATTGTTGATCGCTGTCCTTACTTTTTTGTCCAACCATGGTGGCTTTTTTTTGTTAAATTTACCCTTGTTGACTTTTGGAATGTATTTAGTAGTTAGTGATTCTAGCACATTTTTAAATGTATCCCACATTTCCTCTGCAGGTACTTGTGTATTTTGGCGGCGCCCCCGATGTCCGTCGTACGACGAACAGATCGCATCGCATCGCATGCCATGCACCCGATGGCATGCGATGCGATGCGACGCGATTTTGACCCCCTATACGACCAAAAATCGTATAAGCACCCTAAAGGGTGCTTTTGAGCACCCAAATGGGTGCTTACAATGTTAAATGCACCCCCACGCCACCCCCCACTATAAACGTGAACCCGAAGCGTGGCGAGCGCAGCGAGCCCGCGAGGGGCGGCGGTACGCGTCCTACGACCTTTTCATACCCCCACTATCCACGTCGGCGTGGAGTTGAGAATAGAATAGTGTGGCGAGCGCAGCGAGCCACCGAGCCCGAAGCGTGGCGAGCGCAGCGAGCCCCGCGAGGGGACGCGGATACCTTCACAGTTATACGCGTCCCCTCGCGGGCTTCACAGGTGTCCGTGGCGACACGGACACCTGTGAAGCCCGCGAGGGGACGCGTTTACCTGTGAAGGTATCCACGTCCCCTCGCGGGGCCCGCTGCGCTCGCCACGCTTCGGGCTCGGTGGCTCGCTGCGCTCGCCACACTATTCTATTCTCAACTCCACGCCGACGTGGATAGTGGGGGTATGAAAAGGTCGTAGGACGCGTACCGCCGCCCCTCGCGGGCTCGCTGCGCTCGCCACGCTTCGGGTTCACGTTTATAGTGGGGGGTGGCGTGGGGGTGCATTTAACATTGTAAGCACCCATTTGGGTGCTTAACATAGTATAAGCACCCATTAGGGTGCTTATACAATGTTTAATCGCATCGCATCGCATCGTATGGCATCGTATGCCATGTACAATGGCATACAATTTCAAAATTGTATGCCATCGTGCTCTATCGTACGATATCGCGTCGCATCGCATACCATCGTATGTGTTATGGTATGCGATGCGATGGGCGCCGCCAAAATACACAAGTACCCCTCTGCATTCTTACCTTCGAATAACTCTCCCCAATTAATTTATTTTAGAGCTTCCCGGAATAAAATGAAATTAGCTTTTCTGAAGTTTAGTACTTTACCTGGTCCTGTATTATATTGAGGTTTACGGAAGTTGATTTCCAGTGAGACCATGTTGTGGTCACTGTTCCCTAGGTGTTCAATTACTCTGGTTGAAACTAAATCTATGTTATTTGTTAATACTAAGTCCAATAGTGCCCCATTACGAGTTGGAGCATCTACCGTTTGAGTGATAAACTGATCCTTGAGCAAGCTTAGGAACCCACTGCTTTTAGATGATTTACATGTCTCATTTTTCCAGTCAATATCTGGTAAATTAAAATCCCCCATTATTAGCCTACAGTGTGGGGTTATGACAATTTTATGCCATTTTTGCAGTTTGTCGACATGTACACCATATTCTATTCTCCCTCTATGCCCACTTGGATTGTGAAGTACTGTAAGAACATGTCAGTTTAATAAAAAAAAAAAAAAAACCCAAAACAGTTGTGTCGACCATAGACATGTCGACATTTTGTTTGTGTCGACCTTTGTCAATGTCAACCCAGATAATGTCAACCTTTTTATGTGTTGACCTTTTGTCTATTGACCAATAGTGGTTTACCTATTGACTGTCAAGCTAAATACTGACGAACTATCGACCAAATACTGGCCTTGGGCTGCAGGACATCATAGCATCATGGAAGATGTACCACAACTATTACAGCCTAGTGCTGATAGCAGCTGCAAAACACACTAGAATAGGCCAAGGCTCCATAACATTGTGGTCCTTAAGGTACCCATACATTTGTCCTATGGCCAGCTTTACTCTACAAGCCCACAAAGTAATGATAAGTATTTATCTTTGAATTTAAGATCAAACTGCTTTATATATGAGATGATTCTGTGCTTGATATTTCTCTGTCTCATTTGCATAGAGCGAAGAGTTAAACTGTCAAATGGTTTCAGGATCTGAGCAGCTGCAGTTTATAAGAAGTGAAGTCATCGATCTGCGCCAAACAAAACAGAACTTGGAGATTGATCTTCAGACGCAATTAAGCACAGTATGTTCTCACTGTTTCTCTATATAAGTCACTTAAAAGAAACGGTTTAAAACTTTGTGACCTGTGGTTACATTTTATCAACAATGTACAGGTATTTTATCTGTAAACACTTACTTACACTGCGGCAACATATTCCGTTGAACTTTATAATTGGGAGCAAAGAATAATAAAACACAACTGGGTTACAAACAGACAAAGAGGTAAGAAAAACCTGTTCACAAGGTTACAATCCATGGAAAAATTGGGTGTGGTATAGGGTTCTGACAGTCGGGATCCTGACAGTCATTAGCCCGACTTCGAGATCCTGACTGGCCAGACTCAGACAGCATAGCGAGCACAACAAAGCCCCTTTCGGGCTCACCGTGCTCGCCACGCTGCGGGCACGGTGGCGAGCGTAGGTAGCCACCTATTTTAATCTCCCTCTATG
Source organism: Crinia signifera (assembly GCF_055691185.1). Lineage (NCBI taxonomy): Eukaryota > Metazoa > Chordata > Amphibia > Anura > Myobatrachidae > Crinia > Crinia signifera. The sequence goes on along the minus strand of NC_139222.1, from coordinate 134,736,117 downwards.
GGGGTCATGGACCCCCACGAGGGAGAATAGCCGGTGGCCATCGGGAACCCGTCTGCCAGTGTTTTAACAGTTGCGATAAATAAATCGGGACCCGGGAAAATAGGCAATGATACATTTGGCTGCATATTCGTATAGCCAGATTTCAGAGGATTCTGATTGGCTGCGTGACCAGACACACAGGAATGTTGAGCCCTGTAAACACAGGGCGACAGGTGCAGGGTGGCTGAGCGATGAACTAAAGCACAATCACTCAGCACACACCGCGGTTACACCTGCGATGCACACCGCGTGCTGAGCGATCTGTGCAGAGTGGGCTTTGCCTATTGTTTATAGGCTAAGCCCTGCGATCAAACAGTAAAGACAGTACAAGCACTGGCTTTCCCTGCAGTCGATGATGATTAACACATAGCCAAGGGGTTTTACACAAGGAGCGATCATTTCTCCATTTCTAAGCAATCTAGACAAATTGCTTCGAAATCGGGTGAAACTTGCCCATGTGTATGTCTGTAGACTTTCCATAGCAGGACACTATGGAAAGCCGTAATACCAGGGAGAGAAGGAGGGCTCCTGGGGACACAAGCAGCAGAAGCTGCCCCCCAGGAGAGCTGGCAGGGGATGCGGGTAGGGAGCCGCTGCACTGGTCCCGCTCGTGCATATGTAATGAGCGGGAGCTGTGTGAAGTGACTATTTAATGAGCGGCTCCCCACCCCCTACTGTCGAATGTGTAAAAAATTTATAAATTAAAAATTAAATATATATTCATGTGCTGCAAGCCCCTTCACAGAATAAAATTACTGACACCCCCCCCCACCCAAAAAAACAACAACTTTATTTTAACCCCTTCACGACATATGACGTATATATACGTCATATGTCGGTTGCGGGGGAATCAAGCCAGCTCACGGAGTGAGCTGGCTTGAAAGAGAGCAGGTAATGGCTGTATATTACAGCCAGGTCCCTGCTCTCACGGCCACGAGCGGCGAGTTCGCCGATCGTGGCCGTTTAACCCTTTAAGCACCGCTGGCAAAGCGCCCGCAGTGCTTAAATAGCTGATCAGAGGGGGGGCGCCCCCCTCCGGCGCCGATCGGGGCCCCCCGCAGCGAGATCGGAGGGTGCCGATCGGTTGCCATGGTAGCCAGGGGTCTAATGTAGACCCCTGTGCTGGCCGTGTATGCATACCTATTACATCCTGCCTCAGGCAGGATGTAATAGGAAGTGCATAAAATCACTACGTTCAGCCATAGAGCTCTATGGCTGAACCTAGTACAGGCGATCGCGCCCCCTAGTGGTCAAGTACACTAGGGGGCCTTGTAGTAAAAGTAAAAAAACAAAAAAAATAAAGTTTAAAAATAAAAAAAAATTAAAAAAATATTAAAAGTTCAAATCACCCCCCTTTCCCCATTTCCCAAATAAAAATAAATAAAAAATAAAAAAAATAAACATATTTGGTATCGCCGCGTTCCTAAAAGTCCGATCTAGTAAAATATAACATTAGTTATCCCGCACGGTTAAAGGCGTAAACGGAAAATAATCCCCAACGCCAAAACTACGTTTTTTGGTCGCATCGCGTACCCCAAAAAAAATAACTAAAAGAGATCAGAAAGTCGCCCATATCCCATAATGGTATTAATTAAAAAGTACACTTCAGCCCGCAAAAAATGAGCCCTCACCCAGGTCCGTAGGTGGAAAAATAAAAAAGTTATAAGCCGCAGAACATGGCGACGCAACGCAAATTAGAAAAACCGTAAAAGTTGCGATTTTTTTTTTTAGTGGTAAAACATAACGAAAACTATATAAGTTTGGTATCACCAGAATCGTAACGACCCATAGAATAAAGATAACCCATCATTTTAAACGAACTATGAACTCCAAAAAAAACGTAACCAGCGCAAAATTGTGCAATGGCGGTTTTTTTTTTTTTTACCCCACATTGAATTATTTCCTGATTCCCCAGAATATTATACGGTATAGTAAATGGTACCATTACAAAGTACAACTTGTCCCGCAAAAAAAAAGCCCTCATGTGTCTATATAGCCGGAAAATTAAAAAAGTTACGCTTATTTGAACGCGAGGAAAAAAAAAAAAAAAAATTACCTTAAAAGGCAATGTCGTGAAGGGGTTAAAAGATCACATTCCAGTTCACCTTAAAAAGATGTTGAATGCAAAATGGTGAATCATGGCGAATATCATGCTGAAAGCAGTTTTCCATCCTAGCATTAAATACACTCTGCGAATCCCAGTGAAAACCCCATTGAAATACACCATCGAATTGCAACGAGCATGAAACGGAGAACTGGGCGGCATTCACTGTTCGCTTTTGACGAACAGTGAACATTGAATAGGGTGAATCCGATTTTCAGTGAAAAAGATTAACTGCTAGGAGTGAAAACAGCCTGATTCGCCTAAAAAAAATGGTGAATCGGGAGCATTGAATACTGCCCTTGATGTAAATATTTATTCTAATGCAACAATGTGCAAGGTGCAGAAGGACCCGCCATCACCGTCAATTATATCAGTATCAGGGAAACAAAGGGAATATTATAATCAAACGCTGGCAAACTGCAGCTTGTCAGTAATCCACTGTTTTGCTACTTTGTTATATACAGTACTATATAATCAGTTTCGGGTGGATTCATTCTTTAATATTTATGAAATAGGAAAACAAAATTGCATATACAAAATCTAAATGATATTAAATCAAAAATAGTGAGTGGGTAGTAGGTAATATAGTAGTAGTGGATAATATTCCAAAAGGTCCAAGATGAGCCAATGTCACAGTGGCACAGTTGTCCCCTATACCATACATTACTAGTCGCCTCTTGCTGCTCCAGAATAATTTACTGATCACTTATGTTTAATAACAGAATGATAGACTAAAGGTTTTGTATAAAAGATCTTTCTGAAGCTTTCCCTGTTTCTTTAGGAAACAATGGTTGATCATAGTGTATGGGTTTATCCAGGGCCGGTGCTACGCACCGGAGCGCCCCAGGCGGGAGGGGTGCCCCGGCGCTCAACTGCTGGGGTGTGTGTGCGACGTGTCCGCCCGGCCGCTGAGGGGGGGGGCAGGGGGGCATGCGCGGTGTGTCTGCCCGGCTGTGGGGGGCAGGGGAGGGGGGGTGTCCGCGATGTGGCTACCCGGCCGCCGGGGGGGGGGAGGGGTGCGCGATGTGGCCGCTGTGTTCACTCACCAAACACCTGCTCTTTCCTCCGGCTCTCTGTCCTGCTCCTCTGCTGCTGCTGATGCTGTGGTAGAGCTTTCCAGCTCACTACCGCCCTCCAGTGGCCAGCGCCCTAGGCAAATGCCTAGACCTGCCTAGTGGTGGCGCCGGCCCTGGGTTTATCTGTTGGGAGGTGCTACTGTATTTCTTTTACATAGCAGAATTTTCATAACTAACTAAGCTATAGACTGACACAATGTAAATGGAGGCATCTCATAATTTTTTCACACATTTTTTCCCCCCAACATATTATAACATTGTTTTTAAATAATATGTTAGATACATTTTCTCATTTAATTTCTGTTTTGCCACTTTGCAGAAATTGGCACTGTATAGCACCTTGGCAGAGACAGAGGAGAGTTACACTTCACAGTTAGCTCACATACAAGATCTGGTTAACGGCACAGGGGATGAGCTGGCAGAGCTACGGCAAGATCTGAAGTGTCAACATCATGAGTACAACGTTCTAATGGATGCCAAGACACATTTGGAGATGGAAATCAACACGTACAAATGTTTGCTGGATGGAGAAGATACTTTGTATGTAGGAGGGTATTATCTATCTATCTATCTATCTATCTATCTATCTATCTATCTATCTATCTATCTATCTATCTATCTATCTCACATACATACCCTTTAAACTTTACCATCTGTGTGAACAAACCATTGTGCTTATTAGTTACATATATTGAGGGATAGTCTAAGGGAACTGTATTACTCTGTAATCTTAGCTTAAAGAAAGTGTTTATAACAGATTTCAAAACGTTCTGAATTGAACAAGGTATTGGTGTTGCAGCATTCTTACAAGGGAACTTGGGCTTATTGCAGTATTCCGGCAGGTCACAGCCCCCTGGGCGGGACCCAAATATAACTAGCAGGAAGTATAGGAATCCACAGAGTGATTAGAGCAGGTTTAAATATATATTCAAATGAGAGATGAGAGGAGGAACACTTGATCCAGGAGAAAAGGGAGGAAAGGGGTCCTATAGGTGAGTACCCTGGCCTCCCATCCCCTGCCCCGCCCACCACCCACAATGTTGGGTGTCTGCACCCGGTGCATGAAAAAACATCGAACCTGTGCAATGGCATACCAACGGCTGAATGGACCTGAATATAGATGTAGATGTAGAAGGTGAATGCCTGTATGATACATAAATGCATTCTGTGTTTACACTTGCGGACCATAACCAAGATACCTCAATATAGCATGAAAACATTACAAATAAACAAACTGTAAAATTCAAAAATACTTTTAATTTCAAGCATTTAAGATATGGGAGAATGAACTTGTATATGTTAATAACTAGTGTGGGGTAGCTCCAGGAAAATTATATTGGCATTGGTTAAAATGATGTTTACAGTTTTTGCAAGTTCATAAAACCAAGCATAACAGTCTGCATATCTTAATTATTCCACTATATCTGTAAACACATACCTTACACCTTAAGTCATTTCCATGGTAATAGAATACATTTTATTAACTCACTGCCACTTCTCTGCTTTTACTGTGGGCACTTAAGAGTACTTGAAATATCTCATCAATTTAAGATTATTAAAGGACACATATGCTTTGATCTCTACACTTGGAATGCAACATTAGTTTTCCATTCTATTCCATGAGACTGTACTTTGGCAATTATTGAATTCTACATAGTACCATATTTACATTCTGTTGTTTCATCTTTGTTTGCTATAGATATGAAAAGTTAAACAACTTTTATGTTAAGTATCTTACTTTTTATGCCAAAGTATATATGGTCACACACTTGTACATATACTTTTTTTTAGATCTGAACAGACAATGGTATTACAGTAATTGTTAAATTCAAAAATTGCATTTGTCTTTTATTTTAATGTAATTGTCACATTGATCCACTAATCCATGTTTGATTTTCTTTTTAATCATTTATACAGCATTCAACAGATTCAACCTACAAAACGTACAGGTACAACAAAGTAATATTTTCTACTTTAGCTGATAGGGTAGTTTTCAAGGGCTGATTAACCAATAGGCCGATTAGACTGCATCCTGAGGCCCTAGGTCTTGGGGGAGCACAGTGCCTGCACAATTGATTGCACTGGGATGGGTGCGCTTCCTGTTGTTACTTGCATTGGGGCCAATCAAGGTTTCATGAGATCTGTGGACTGTGGGAGCAGTGGTGCCTGCTGAGATTACCAGTGTAACCAAGGCTGGAAAGCTGGGAAAAAGAAGATCCTGAGAGAGTCACGGCTGGCGCCGTCACCAAGGCTATGACTGATGCCAATGCCACCATTGCCAACACTGCTAATTGGCGGTGGGGAAGATGTATATGTGTAGGAAGGGGGTGGGGGGTGGTGCAGGGTAGCAGCCACTTTTGTATTAGTCTAGGTTGGCTGGGACCATTAATCAGACTCTGGTCATCTTTCTTATTAATAGTACATGATTCTGTATTAACATCAACATTTTTGCTATTTTCTTAGACAGGAAAATAAATAGGGCCTGGGTCTGAATGTACATAGGTCTGACAACAGATCTGTGTACATTTGTAACCAGCTGAGTTGCAACAAGGCTTATTAAATATACCTCTTAGGGGCACATTCAATTACCCATGAGTTCTCTCCATAGAAGCCACAGATTAAATTACCATACACATGATCAAGTTTGATCCTATGGTCGCAGAATTCAATTGCATAAGCCTTTTTGTAGGACAGATGGCAATCACAAGCAGTATTTCTACAATGATTCACCTGGCAGCAGTGTGTGAAAAGTTAAGGAATCAGCTTGAACCCCGAAAAACATAGAAGGCTATTAATGGCCACAAGCATAGTATTGTAGGTTAATAGGTATCAAATGGCTGATATTTACCTTTTATTAACAATGGGACAATTATAGTAAGCAATTATTTTTCATGAAATGAAAGCCTTTAGATTGGAGGTACAAATGTAATGTTTTATTGTTTTTAAGCAATGTTCAATAATATTGTGAAAAAAAACAACTTATAAAACTAATAGGCAAATAACACTTTTTCCAATTATAGAACTCTGCATAGTATGTGTCCAATATAATATAACCGCTGTTTATTTATTTATTCTTTGTGCTTTTTACAGAAACTCATCTAAAAGTGCATAGTTTTCCTTTTGGAGGGGTGTACCAGAGTCTCGACAATTCCCATTGAAATGCAAATTATTTTAATACAAATTTCTAGTTAAATATTTAAAAAAGTCAAAGCTGTGACAAAGCTCCCAGCCCATTATTATTGGAACTCGTGGTTGACATTATGGGGCTGATTCTGGTTGACTCGGTAAGCTCTGAGGATCTCAGCTTACCGATTGCCAGTGAGCCCGCCCCACCGCTCTGGCGAATCTCCTCCCCCTGCTGAGTCCCGTCGCTACCATGCAAGGGGATGTGTAATGAAGACACATCCCCTCCCATGCCGCGACTGCAGGAGAAATCATTCAATGGTCCCTGACCATCGAATGATCTCACCTGCCTTCGCAAATAAAAGTCAGTGAAGACTGACTTTTATTTGCGGCTACCGGGACAAAGACAGGGCAGATGGCTGACATTATTTGACGTTAGGCGCAGCCTCTGCCACACTTCTTCCCCCCTGCATTCCCATGGGAACACCCAGCATTTTCATGGGGACACCCATCAAACGCTGGGCATTCCCATGGGGGACATCCGACCCTGCAAACGGCTCAGTGACTATGCAAGTCGCCAAAGTCGTTTGCAAAGGGGACCTGCACATGTGCATAGAAGACCATGCGCATGCGCAGTCCCCGAACCATCAGAATGGGGTTGAATTTGCCCTTTTCCAAAGGAACTAGAATAACCCCCTTTGTTTGCTCATACATGAATGGGAAGGTCAATAAGAAGTTACAATGACCATGACTGACTTTTCATTGGTCCTCCAATTGGCACACACCCTTTAAATATCACAAAACCCTGGTATTTGACCAAGTCTAAGCACAGAGCTGGGGTAATAACAACTGCATGGAGCAGCACTCCATGGTCTGGGTAGAGGAAGTGCTTTAAAACTTCACTTCCATCTTCCAAAAGTAGTGAAGCATATAATATAACATATTGATATACATTTATTTGCATCAAATCATATTTTACCCATAACCATTATCAGCTCTAATGCACAAAGAAATTAACATTTATTGTTCTGAATGTAATGTCACTCTGCTGTCACCCGCCTGCAAGTGCATTCGCCATTGATTGTTTATTTCAATCTTTTTTTAGGATCACGTTCTGGCTTGAAAGTTGTATCAATAACAGAGGACTTTGAGGATGGGAAAATTGTATCAAAACATGAGCAAATCCATCACCTCAGTGCTAAAGAACACTAACTAGGAAGGACAGAATTGTATCAATACATTGTAAAGTAATATGATCTAAGTGCTATTATATTATACTAGATTTTCATTAAAAGCCAAAACAATAAAATCTCTCTCATTCTCAATTGTGTACCATTTACTACCCTGTCCTGGATAATTCAGCTTGGAAATCTTGTAAACACTATATATATATGGCTGTACTGAAGCGTAGAGAAATACAATTGTAAAATATTTTAAATGTAAAAAAAACCTTCCAAATTATTTTATTTCAAAAGTATTTTTGATTTCTCTTTATGTAGTGTAGTCTGATGTTTCTCATGTTTGTATGTTGCTATGTGTAGAGTATTTTTAGATGCAGAGGGCCTGGTGAGGAGTATAATTCTCACAGTTTACAAGTGCAAGCAATGAAAATTGTGCAAATTTGTACTACAATGCTCACAAAAAGAACACATGTACTGTATATGTAGGTATGCTTTTTGGCTTGCATAGTTGCATCTGCCACCTGTACCTTCTTATGTTTAGAGATGGGGAATGGTAAAGGGCCCCAGAATATGAAGATCCAAGGTGGAAAAAGGGAGCGGAGAGTTGGACCGGCCACACTCCTTGTTGGACTTTGGACATTAATTGCTGCTGTCTCACTTAGACCAACTCTCCTCTCCCTTTTTCCACCTTGGAGGATCTCCATATTCTGCTGCATATTTATTAACTCGACTCTGCCATACTGGGACACCACCACCTGCTTAATTATGGAGCCTATCCGGACTATGAGACTAGACCATCTTATCTCTCACGAACTGTAGCAGGATATAAGGCCTCCAGCCATGTATATGGATACCCACCATACCAGTTAAATTATGGACACCAATGAGGGAGATCATGCTTAACAAGTAAAGGAGAGTACTACTAGGAACAAGCAGGACACACTATAAGTATAACCTCCATCGTCCTATTAACACTAATATACCATAGAGTGCATATTTTATTGTATTTCTTATTTCCTTGCATGTTTTAAATTACTCTTTATATGTTTATTCAGTAGATTGAATAAAATTATTTTATGTGATACCCAATTGATCATATTATTATTTTTATACTACTAAAGCAGTAAAACTGAGCGCTCTACCACCATTCTTTCTTCAGAAAATGCTGATTGGTTGCTGGCTGGATCTATCCACCAGAGTGCTGACATCCATTTACTGTATGAAACATATATGGCCAGATGTAATAGCCAATGAGTTGCAGGATGCCGGCTGAACTGAGGTTTTTTTTATACCAGCATTCATTTACAAGGCATGGTTTTGCCTAAGAAATTATTGCCCCTTTAAAAAACCTCGGTTCGAGAGGGCATTCCACACAGCAGCCTATCTCAGAGGCTATTACATCTGGCCAGTGCTCCAATTTCCAAAGTCCCAGTCATACCTTCCATTTTTGGAACACTGGTAGATGTTAGATGGGGCATAACAACATTATGATGCAGAACTTTTCCTTATTACAACATTTATGTAAATATATTTGACATTTTTAAAAAAATTGTAATATTTGTGTATGAATAATAATAGTAATAATAATAATGATAAATAATAATAATAATAATAATAATAATAATAATAATAATAATAATAATAATAGTAATAATAAATGGAATATGGCACAAACTGCATTAAAAATAACTGTTGAATCAGCTCAGCAGGGGTTGCACTACCATTGAACCAGCCTTGCCAGGGGACCCGCAACAGCACAAAATGCTCACTGTAAGTGTGCCGTCACTTTAACAATGGTGGATCATGTTTCCATCTCTGCAATCAGGTCAGCATATATCACAATAACCAACCCTTTCCTCTGCATTCATGGAGGAAAACATTGAAACACTGTAAAAACATGTAGCACTCGATGCAGGATGTGTTCAGCATTCCAGTATTTGGGATGCCGGCATTCACTATGCCATTGTTGGCATCTCCACCACTGCCAAAACACCAATGCCGAAATCCAAACATTAATTGAAATGCCAGTGCCGGAATACCGACTGCTGGGATGCTGAATGTGAGTAACTGGGCTGGGTTAGCGCTACATCACGGATGGGGAGGTTAGGTTTAGGCTGTGGTGGGTGAGTGTTAGGAGTAGGCTGTTGGACAGGGGGGTTAAGTATAGATGGCAGGGTGTGGAAGTTAGGGGTAATCACTAGCAGAGAGGATTAGCTTTAGGCTGCACGGGGGGGGGGTTAAGTTTAGGCTGCATGGGGTGGTAGGTGTTAGAGTTAGGCTGATTTTTTTTATAACTCTCCAGTTTATCACTTTTTGAAGCTTGATACATCTGGCCCAGAGCCTGGCTAAGGTGTGATCAGGGAATGATTAAAGTTCGAGGTGCCCCAGGCTAAAACGGGATGCGGTCAAAATACCGACAACCATTGACCGACAGTCAAAATCCCGGCAAGGTCAATATACCGACATCTAAAATCCTGACAAGGTCAAAATCTCGACAAGGTCACAATACCGACATTTAAAATCCCGACAAGATCAAAATACCGACATATAGAATGTAGACAGGTGAAAAAGTCAACATGACTTTCAGTCGACAGGTCGACAAGTTTTTTTTCACTGTTTTTTGAGCTGACATGTGCCGACAGGCGTTATTTCATGCCCTACCATCGACTAGGGTGTGGTCGGAGTATAAAATAGTGTGCCGAGCGCAATGAGGCACCGTGCCCGAAGCATAGCGAGCCATGCAAGGGGCTGCGGTTGACTTTCATCTGTGTCCATGTCGACAGTGTTGACATTCGGGTAAATAAAATAGTGAAAAAACCCATGTCGACCTTGCGACCTGTTGACCGAAAATCATGTTGACTTTTTCACTTGTCGTTATTTTGACCTTGTCGGGATTTTAAATACCGGGATTTTGACTTCTTCAGGATTTTGACCTTGTTGGGATTTTAAATGTCGGTATTTTGACCTTGTCGGGATTTTGACCTTCGGGATTTCATACCAAATCCGCTAAAACATATGTAGCTCCACTTGTAATTAAGCTAAACACACATATATGGGCGCTCTGGGACTTGCCGGTCATACTGCCCATGTGCATGTAACAAAGGTTATGCAAGTGGCATGTAGGATCTAATGCCTGTGGTGTGTGAAGGAGACTTTGGGCGGGATGTATTAAAATAGATCGCCACCCCTCACCGCCCATTGCACCAATGTTGATCACATATGAACTAACATATGCAATCAACATCACGATGCGATACCTGTCATGTGGTGTGTGGAGGTCTCCTTCACATCCCTGGGATCTCCCTGGCCGGGAAGCAGAAGTCCTGGGCACCTCCTCCTCTCCCCTGCAGCCGGAAGGATCTCTGACTGTGTTGCTAGGGGTAGAAGGAGTTTAACGGAGGTATGCCGGGAAGTGGGGTTGGCATCTGCAGTGGGTTGTGGCGGCCTTTATTAAGAAGCCCATAGGCTTCTATAGGGTATCGCCATCCAAAGAAGGCGATACCCTGTGCGTGGAGCAAACGTGGTGGCCACGTTTCTCCGCCTCAGATACTGATCAGCGGCTTCCTCAGTTTGAGCTACCACAGATACACACCTCATATTTAAGGCATGCCGGTTTGCGCGTCTCGCGCCCCCGCACTTCCGGGTTTAGCATCCAAGCCTCGTTTTCAGTGCCCTTGTATTTATAGAATATAAATATTTATCACTTTTGATTCAAAATTTTATTTACAGTCACTGAGCACAGCCATGGGGACCAGGTTTGCTCCAAGTTTCGCCAACCTATTCATGGGAAGGTTTGAGGAGGAGAACATTTGGGGGCGGGACTTGGGGGCTGGACTTGGGGGCGAACCTGGTCCTCTATGGCAGATACATAGATGATTTGTTTTTCATTTGGGATGGGGACCTAGATTCTGTCACTGAGTTCACTAATAATCTTAATACTAACAAATATGGTTTAAAATTCACCAGCACCAGTCACACAGAGGGTGTCACTTTCTTGGATATTGCTCTCACGGTAGAGGGTGAGAACATAGAGACCCAGACCTATTTAAAAAGTGTTGACCAAAATAGATATCTAACTTATAAGAGTAGCCATTATACCAAATGGAAAAACAACATACCCAAGAGCCAGTTCATGCAAATGAAGAGGAACTGCTCAACAGATGTGGCCTTTGACAAACAGAGTAGAAATCTACACCAAGCATACTTGGAACAAGGTTACCCCCGAAAATTGTTGGATGAGTTCTTAGAGTTAGTCAGAGACATGGAGAGAACAGCATTATTAGGAGGAATGGAAGCCAATCCAACTATACAGACCTATAGGAGACAAGATAAGCCCAAAGAAAGGAAGGTAGCCTTCGTCACACAGTACAATGTGAAAGTGATGGAAATAAAGAAAATAGTGAAGAAAAACGTGTATCTGTTAAAATCAGACGAGATCCCAAACAAAGAAATTGATTTTAATAATTCTGTAGTGTTTAGGAAATCTCGGAATTTAAAAACAAAACTAGCACCTTGCTTTTATAAGGAAAAAGGGAAGAACAGGATCTCCAATCCTACATGGCTACCACTCCCGCCTGAGGGTTACCATTCATGTGGAGGTGGAGGAATGGGTGGCTCCTGCTTATCATGTATATATATAGAAAGAAAAACCATGAATTTTACCTCATATGTGTCGGGTAAAACCTTTCCCATAAAAGGTTTTTTGAACTGCAAAACGAAATACGTTATTTACTTATTGACGTGTGGATGCGGCTTACAGTATGTGGGCCGCACCATTCGGACTCTACACGTTCGTTACATGGAACACAAACGTAACATTATGAAATTAAGTAAGAATAATAGTCTTTATAGACATATGGCTGGGTGCCAAAGAGGGGAAATGAAGGGGATTAAGATGATAGGAATTGAGCATATCAAAAGTACCCCTCGAGGAGGAGACAGATATATCCAGTTATGCAGGAGAGAAGCATACTGGATATTCTGCCTAAGAACACTTAGTCCCCTGGGTCTGAACGACAGTATTGAATTGAACAATATCTAAACAAATCTCAGTTCGAATAAACATGATTGTGAATATGCTTAAGTTGTTATGATCTGGCTGTATGCACTGCTATTGAGGTGAAAGATTAATGATGACTGTTTAGGGGGAGGGCTCACTGGTGCCCCCCTTTCTAGTCCTATGTATTTATCTTCATATTTGCGTAATTTTATTTAGGTATATTATATATGCATTTGTATATATATATATATTTCCAATTATGGGAATATAGGGCGTTATAATATTGGTCTAGCGGTATATGGATTATTATGAGGACTATGACCACCCAACTAATATGTGTATACATTTCTATATCCTTTTATGAATTTTTTTGACAAGACCATTCTGCATAATGATATATAGAAAGTACTCCTCCGATTCTCTCACATCTGCATATGTGTACGTGTATGCTATTCCCCTGGAGACACGTGGGGTTTATATATATATGTATATATGTAGCAAATAGATAAAGAGAGGGGCGCTCCATAGTGCCAGTGGCAAACGCAGGATTTTCAGAAGGGGGTTTCCAGAGGGGCGGAGCAAAGCACGGAGATGGACACTTAGGTGACCCAGTATATGCCGGGTCAGTTAAAGTATTATAGATAGACCAAATGTATATAAATAATAATAATTTAAAAAAAAAAAAAAAAAAATATATATATATATATATATATATATATATATATATATATATATATATATACATACAGGGGCATCAACAGCAGTGTAGACCCCTGGGCATAGCAATGTATTGGGGCACTTACCGATCCTCCAGCGGTAGGGGTGGGGGAAGCTTTGCCCCGGGTGGTAGGGGGTATTATATCAACTGCTCAGCATGTAGGGCCTGGATCAGTAATTTCCACTAATTACACTTTTACTGCACAGATGGGTGGGAGAAGGGGGCATTGGGCTGAATGAAGGGGCCCTGATACATAACTTTCAGGGTGGTAGAGGATGTTTAATACGCAGAGGAGTGGTGTATAGTGGAGTGGGCTTATTATTCATAACTTTCTGGTGGGAGGACAGCTTGCTTGACTGCAGATATCTCCAGTTCCCAGAAATAGATTTCTTAGATTTTAATGGAATTAAAAACTAAAGAATCCCACCTACCAAATTGTATTGGGGACTAGGGGATCAGAGTTCAGGAGGCAGAGCAATCCGCCAATGAGTATATAAAAAGACATACCAGGTGTGTGGAGCTGGAGCAGTAGCCAGCTGCTGGAAGGCTGATATCTCTGGTTCTGGGAACAGTAGAGACAAGCTACTAGTGTCCATCAAAGGAGCAGAGTCCCAGCTTTTGAAATCTATCCTCAGAAAAACTCTAAGTCAGACAGAACCTGGAATATCTGACTGGGAAAAGCAATTAATAGGCTTGGATGGGGACCACTGCTTTGAAGTCCGATATCTCCGGTTCCCAAGGGCCGATTTTGACAATTCTTATACCCATGGAAAGAGGGGGCCCTCAGCTTTCAGGCTAGGGTCCTTAGACTCCTGGGAGGTTTCTGGGTACTCAGAAACCCCCCCTGCGTGCGCTACTGAGTGCATAAAACAGTTTTATTCAAATGTACAGCAAACAGCAGCGGTAAAAAATGGTCACAAGTTGCTCGTACCAAATAATTCAACAGTGTGGGCTGGATACCACATGGTCTAATCATAGATGTTACCAGGCCAAAGCAGGTCCAACGGAAGTCCGGGGCACCGTCAGGAACACAGCCCACGCCGCTTTCCCCAGAGGGGATTCACAGCGCGCCGGGAACCTAGGCAGGAACAGACCGCCGGAGGACGGCCTGGAAGCAGGACAGCGAGCGTCACCGTAGCCACGCCCTAACGCATTTCGTGGAACACTTCGTCAGAGGGCGTGCTCTGTCGAAGTGTTCCACGAAACGCGTTAGGGCGTGGCTACGGTGGTGCTCGCTGTCCTGCTTCCAGGCCGTCCTCCGGCGGTCTGTTCCTGCCTAGGTTCCCGGCGATCTGTGAATCCCCTCTGGGGAAAGCGGCGTGGGCTGTGTTCCTGACGGTGCACCGGACTATGGAGCGCCCCTCTCTTTATCTATTTGCTACAGATCTTTCCTACTCCTGAGGATCCAGGGAGTCATCTTTGGAGGGAGCGGCAGTCTTAATTTATTGGGACTTGGTGCTTGTTCAGCCCTGTGATCAGAGGCTTTTTTGTGCTGGACTGAGTACTTATTAGCGCTATATATCCACCTTCTATGTATGGTATGTATATATATATATATATATATATATATATATATATATATATATATGTGTGTGTGAATAATGCTGAAAATAAAATATAAATAATAATAATAAAAATAAATAATACAATTTAAATAATAATAATATACGTAGGATGCCTGTATAGGTGTCTATTAGAATATATATGGCTGTGGATCACATGATTCGATTTAATTATGTTTTATATTAATTTGTATCACAGTATGTTTAATGTTAAATGTTGTCTGTCCTTAAAGCGTAGTAACTGGATTGAGGCAAGATAGGGGTAATTAACCCAAATAAGAGATCAAAATGAGGCTTGGTTATGGGCTCGATACAGCTATGCTAAATAAGGCTGCGTTTGAAAATGAGGCTTGGAATACAATGCAGTGTCATCAAGATGGCTGCGGCAATCCTTTACATGGGAATGAGGCTTGGAATACAGGAAACAAAATGGCCGCCGCCCTCTATAAATACAAGGGAACTGAAAACGAGGCTTGGATGCTAAACCCGGAAGTGCGGGGGCACAAGACGCGCGAACGGGCATGCTTTAAATATGAGGTGTGTATCTGTGGTAGCTCAAACTGAGGAAGCCGCCGATCAGTATCTGAGGCAGAGAAACGCGTTTTTGAGCTTACTATCAGTTCCTGGAAGGCACCATTGGCAGCAACAAGAGACTGTGTCCAGTTGGAAGCGGTACATCTGTCAGAACAGACTTAGGTCTACAGTCATTAGGTCGACCCCGGAAGGTCGACTGTCCCCAAGGTCTACAGGGTTAAAGGTCGACATGGCTCAATGTCGACATGACTTAAGGTCGACATGGGCCAAGGTCGACATGGTTTTAGGTCAACACTGTTTTTTGACCCCAATGTTTCGACACAGTCGACATGGACACAGTTGGAGTCGAACCGCAGCCCCTCGCATCGCTTGCTTCGCTCGCGATGCTTCGGGCACAGTGCCTCGCTCCAGTTACATCACTGGTAAAGGAGTTTTTCACCCACAAGAGAAAGCATTGCCTGAGGGGATCATACTCAATCATTTCAGCTGCAGGAGTCCAATAATCACACAGGACTGGTAACTATAAAGGATTACAAAATGCCTTATATAAAGGAACTGTTACATTATGACATCTAAATCCAAGCCCATATTAAGCCTCATGAACATTAGCCTCAAGGACAAAGTTTCCAGTAGTATATGTCATATGTTGTATGTCTAGTATGTGTTTTTTAAAATAAATTATTATTGTAATTGGGAAGTGTCTTTCACTTTTTTTATGTATCAGTAGATTGTAATAAATATATTGAATTACACCTGATTGAATATATATTCATTGATACCGACAAGACTGCGCTTCTTAAAGCGACAGCGACCCATATTGGGCCAAAGTTTCTTTTTATATTTTTTGGTTTTGTATAAGAGGCTACACATCCTCTTTTTTTTAAAAGCAGCAGCAGTCTTGCCCTGTGTAAAAGCCATATTTGTGATTTCTACTAAAATACTCCAGTGCTCCTAAGTGTCCCTAGGGTGACCTCTTTCTGTTCTTCGGACAAGTCGGCTCAATGTGTGGGGGCCTTAAGGCCCCACACATAAGGATAAGTCGGACCCGATTGTCCCAGCAGCTCCCCGGGATGGATCACATGCGATGGCACTTCATGTGCCAAGTTTTGCATGTGGTAAATTGCATGCGATTTATCACATGCAACTCCTGGGGAGCTGCAGGGACAATGGGAGCGGAGGACAGCAGCGGGATATGCCCATGACCAGAGAGTGGGGGAGGGGGGGGGGGGCGTAGGGAGCCTGGCAAGAAGCCGCTGGGCAGGGAGCAGGTGGGGCGGCACAGAGTACCAGGGAGCCGGGCAGGAGAAGACGCTGCAGCAGTAGCACGAGTGGCGGGAGCAGCAGAGCACTTCCAAAAAAATAAAAAACCCATAGAAACGCATAGGAAGCCATTGATTGGCTGAGACCTCTCTCAGCGAGAGGTCTCAGCCAATCAATGGCTTCCTTGCGTTTGTATGGGCTTTTTTTTTAAAGTGCTCTGCTGCTGCTCTTACCACTCGCGCTGCCGCTGCAGCGTCTTCTCTTGCCCGGCTCCCGGCCTGATTCAGACCTTGCAGGCTAGCGAAAGGGTAAAATCCACCCAACTAAATGCCCCTCTCCCGGCGCATAGAATACCCTTGCATGCGTCCGCATGCCTGCATGCGCAGGGGATGCCCATAAACTGCTTGTTGCGCCCCTGCTTCTGCCCCTGCCCACCCCCACCCCTTCCATCCTACAGTGAATGGCTTGGTGAGTGTGATGCCGTTGCGCATTTTCACATTGGGGCCAAATTCGACCCACAACATACGGATCTGAATCGGTTCTTAACTTTCTTTGATTTTAGCTGTTTATAGAAATCAAGATCCAAAACCAAAGCTAAAACACTTGAGGGTGTTGTGAATGATGTGTTTTCATCTTAGTAATAGCATTTGACAGTTTGAACATCATTTAAACAATAACAATTTATTAGGCTTACATGCTTACTCATATTCCAGCAGTGAAAATATTCAGAGATTCATGCGAAGTTACCAAACTCAAATCAGGTATTAAAAATGGCCAAATTTCCATGTTAAAAATAAAATCACATTTTATATGGGTATCTGTCAGCCCCTTCCATGGCAGAAATCCATAACCTAGAGCAGTGGTTCCCAAACTTTTTGAATCACGGCACCCTCATTTATCATAATATTTTTCAAGGCACCCCTAGGCCAAAAGTTTGTTAATGAGAGTTTCAGAAAAAATATAAAATTAAATAAGTTGTGATTAAATTGTATTCTTAGGTCCAGTTATATGGTGAGGAACATGATTCCCTTCTGTTTACCCACATATTTTATCATTGGAAGCCAGTGATGGTCTATTTCGTTGGCCATAAATAATTTTAATTGGTTCTGGACCACCAACCCAGGGCACCCCTGCTAGTACTCCGAGGCACCCCAGGGAGCCGAGGCGCACAGTTTGGGAACCACTGACCTAGAGGGTTAGATTTGTCTTGCCAAGCATACTGATCCCTTTAGTTCCACACCAGCGGGAGAGCAATCAGGTCTATTTGGTAAAGCTATAATTATAGGATATGCAATATACAGCAATTACCTTCACGGTGACGGTTTGACCACAAAATTATACTCAGCTGCAAAGTTGTATATACAGTATGTTTATCTCTATTACTCTAAAGTTTTAGAAAATCAGATGGAATATGACACATCACAATGACATTTTGTTTTACTTTAACATATAGGCTTGAGCAATAAATCCATTGAAACCCAAGTGTGAGGCATTTTTCTACTATAGCTAATTAGCTTAGAGTATGTGAATATTTATTGGACGGCCACAGCCCAAGCAATGTAAATTTTGGTAATGTCAAAGTTTTACTATTGACAATGACTCACAGTCCTAACATCACTTTGAGAAGTCATTTCACAAAGGTGTGTTAGAATATTCATCAAGGTGCCTCTACAAATACTTGATGACCATGACTTACTCTATTCAGTATTTTACTAAGCAATAGCGACTCATGGAATTTAATAGTGTATGTACAGGATATTTACACAGGACAGTGACCCACTACAGAAAGAATTAAGCAAACAGAATAATTGGGCTGGTAAATGTCAGATAGAGTTTAACGCAGATAAATGCTGCACATAAACTATTACTATTAATACAACTTACACATGGCACAGAAGATTTGAGATGAGGAAGATTTTGGAGTGCTTATATATGGAAGAAAGACATATGGTTACGAGCGTGGTTGCAGGACAGAAAACAGAGAGTTGTAGTAAATGGAGTACAGTCAAAGGAGGGAAAGGTTACAAGTGGAGTACCCCAGGGATCTGTACTTGGACTGGTGCTTTTTAATATCTTTATTGGTGATATTGCAAATGGAATTGAGGGTAAAATGTGCCTTTTTGCAGATGACACAAAGGTATGCAACAGGGTAGACACACCAGGAGGGGTAAAACAAATGATTGAGGATCTAGGCAGGTTAGAGAAATGGTCAAGAGAATGGCAACTACAGTTTAATGCCAAAAAATGCAAAATCATGCACATGGGTCTCAAAAATGTAAAGACTCAATATAGTATAAATGGCACTATAATGGAAACTACTGAGGAAGAGAGGGTTCTAGGTGTCACTATTTCAGGGGACTTAAAAGCAGGTAGGCAATGTAACAAAGCAATGAAGAAGGCAAGTCAGATGCTTGGTTGCATAGGGAGAGGTATCAGCAGTAGAAAGAAAGAAGTAATAATGCCACTGTATAGGTCATTGGTACGACCTCACCTAGAGTATTGTGTTCAGTTCTGGAGGCCATATCTCCAGAAGGATATAAATACATTAGAGACTGTACAAAGAAGAGCAACTAAAATGGTGCATGGCCTACATCACAAAACGTACCAGGAAAGACTAAAAGATCTTAATATGTATACTTTAGAGCAGAGAAGGGAAAGGGGGGACATGATAGAAACTTTCAAATATATCAAGGGCTTTAACAAGGTACAGGTGGGAGACATTCTTCACAGGAAGAGGAGCAACAGAACACGAGGACATGCACTGAAACTAGAGGGAGGAAGATTCAGGGGAAATGTGAGGAAGAATTTTTTTCACAGAAAGAGTAGTAGATAAGTGGAATAGCCTCCCAACAGAGGTGGTAGACGCAAATACAGTAGTACAATTTAAACATGCTTGGGATAAGCATATTGATATACTTACAAAAAAATAAGGATCAAATATGGTTTGAGGTAACATGTTTAAAAAAAGGGGCAGACTAGATGGGCCAAGTGGTTCTTATCTGCCGTCAAATTCTATGTTTCTATGTTTCTATGTTAGTATCACACAGCTAATTAAGCTGCTAAAAGGAATAATAGGAGCCTGTAACAATGGGGCTTTTATAAAGTATCAGCTCAAACATATTTTGGGAGTGAGTCAACAATGATCGGACTAGTCCAAAATCAGCCCTGTTCTGATGGTTGGTGGTCTGTGCATGCTTGTATTTGCAGCAAGTTACAAACTCACTGGACCTTTTGTTGCGGGCCTCTGGTGCCTTACAGAGCCAATCAGAAATAGGGCCTTTAAGGTTTACAGATCTGAGAATGTGCTTAAGAATCACATTGGGGAACAGAAAGTAAAATTATAACGGGTCCTTCTTTTGATGGCTGTTTTCAGAGGATTGCTGCCTTTTAGAGATTTTGGGATATTTACAGTATCAAATGGGGGGCATGATGTCTTTAAGCTGGCAATTACAATTACCATAGGTTTCTATTGTGACCAATCTGATTCTGTTATTTCTTTTAATGCAGATTAGATAATTGAAAGATTCATGTAAAGGAATAATTTTGGCTTCACCACTTTTTCTTACCAGTAAAACACTCTTCATAAATGTCTACAAAGGTTTGTCTGCTTGAGACCCTGGGTTGCATCAGAACACTTGCAGAGGTCCTTGGTGGTCCAACAACCAATTCAAATTATTTATGGTCAGTATAATAGGAAAACCATTGCTGATCGGTGTCAATCATACAATATGTGGACAAACAGATGAGAATCATACCCCTCACCACCTAATTATTCTAAGTATGACCTCTAAACACAATTTATTTAATGTATTATTTTTATTCAAATTTCACAATAAGAAACTTTTAGGCAAGGGGTGACGTGAAGGATTATGATATTCTCAGGGCATTTTAAGAGAGTAGAGGACTTGCATGCAGCATCCACCACTTCCTCTCTGACAGTAAATACACTGACATTATGCCAGAATCTACTGTAGATGCGCAGGTCTCCAGTAACATGGATCCCACCCCTGTTCATGGGGACATCTCCAGTGTGTATGGGAACACTTATCTAGACGATATTCTCAACGATTTTCTATTTATAATTATCTAATGTGTGTCCACATGTCATCAGAGACGGGTGTGGTGTAACAACCGGCAGTTGGGAATCCGACAGTCATTAGCCCGACGTCAGAATCCCGACTGAGGGGACTCAGACAGAGGGGCGAGCACAAGGAAGCCCCTTGCAGGCTCGCTGCGCTGGCCTTGCTGTGGGCACAGTATCTTGCTACGCTCGCCACATATTTTATTATCTCTCTATGGGGGTCGTAGACCCCTACGAGGGAGAATAGCCACTGCCCATGTGTCGGGCTTTTAGCATTCGGGACTCCAATGTCAGGGTAATGACTGTCGGAATCCCAACTGCTGGTGAGTCCTCTGGCATCCATCAGAGACATCCTCTGTTGTCTGTGCGATAGAGCACATCGTAAGCGAGGGCACTGGCATAAAAATGGTCCCGCAGACCAGATTTTTTTATATATATATATATATATATATATATATATATATACAAACACAGGGGGCCCAGCACTCACTACAACAAACTAACTCACCTTAACATTCAAATAATCAATAAATAAATAATGGGGTTTTAGTTCATGAATTGATCAATGCATTTAAGCTTGCAGCCCATCGCCAAGGGACCCCATTTCACTGCAAGTCCTACACTAACTGGTTTTCTTGGGAACCTGGCACCTGCTTACACATCATAACTAAAATGAACATGTGTTTTTTCTCTGGGTTAATGCTCAACTGCCAAGTAACATGGCTTTTATAAGGTGAGACAATCCCAAACACAGCACCTGAATTAGTATTAAAGGGGCAGCTGTCACAGGTTTCAGGTAAATGAGCTTATCAAGGGTGCATGAGAAAGCTATGATCACAGTAACAGAGGTTAATTAAAAATCAACCCAAATATATAGATACAGAAGTACCAACACACTCGCCATTCCTAGGAATGGGGTGCAAACAGCACCTACATCCCAGGGTGGGGTGCGGTGGCCTGTGACCACACACTAGTAAATACAAACACAGGGGGCCCAGCACTCACTACAACAAACTAACTCACCTTAACATTCAAATAATCAATAAATAAATAATGGGGTTTTAGTTCATGAATTGATCAATGCATTTAAGCTTGCAGCCCATCGCCAAGGGACCCCATTTCACTGCAAGTCCTACACTAACTGGTTTTCTTGGGAACCTGGCACCTGCTTACACATCATAACTAAAATGAACATGTGTTTTTTCTCTGGGTTAATGCTCAACTGCCAAGTAACATGGCTTTTATAAGGTGAGACAATCCCAAACACAGCACCTGAATTAGTATTAAAGGGGCAGCTGTCACAGGTTTCAGGTAAATGAGCTTATCAAGGGTGCATGAGAAAGCTATGATCACAGTAACAGAGGTTAATTAAAAATCAACCCAAATATATAGATACAGAAGTACCAACACACTCGCCATTCCTAGGAATGGGGTGCAAACAGCACCCACATCCCAGGGTGGGGTGCGGTGGCCTGTGACCACACACTAGTAAATACAAACACAGGGGGCCCAGCACTCACTACAACAAACTAACTCACCTTAACATTCGAATAATCAATAAATAAATAATGGGGTTTTAAAACCCCATTATTTATTTATTGATTATTTGAATGTTAAGGTGAGTTAGTTTGTTGTAGTGAGTGCTGGGCCCCCTGTGTTTGTATTTACTAGTGTGTGGTCACAGGCCACCGCACCCCACCCTGGGATGTGGGTGCTGTTTGCACCCCATTCCTAGGAATGGCGAGTGTGTTGGTACTTCTGTATATATATATATATATATATATATATATATATATATATATATATATATATATATATATATATATATTAGAATGTACCCGGCACTCCTGTTGTTTTTAATTGCCTTGCTGCGGGTGCCCTCCATGGGCTGTGTGCCAGTCCAAATGTACGTAGGGTAAATCAGCGGCACTCCACAGGCTTGTAAGTGAATAAAAATTCCTTTATTATGCCCTACAGCGTTTCAGGGAAAGATCCCCCATCTTGAGGGACTCAAGATGGGGATCTTTCCCCCGAAACGCCGTAGGGCGTAATAAAGGAATTTTTGGTACTTGTATAGTTTCATGGCGCCCGATATATCGGATGCGATATCGGCCGATATATCAGATGCGATATCAGCTGATATATCGATGCGATCCAAAGCAATTTTTTTTTACCTGTTCATAACCCCACTATCCACTACGCATGGAGTTGATTTTATATAGTGTGGCGAGTGCAGTAATCCGCTACGCTCGCCAAGCTTTGGGCTCGGTGGTTTGCTGCACTCGCCAAACTATATAAAATCGCTGATTTACCCTACGCATATATATATATATATACATAGAAATCCGCACTCCAGATAATAGTTCATCCAGGTAGTGCTCACTCCAAGGCACTGGACCATCACATAGAATTTTTTGTAAGGAGGGCACTCACCAATTCGCAGTTAAAACTTCATATTTATTCAAACCTTTAAAATATTGAACATCAGGTGGTTGTCAACGTTTCGGTCCGCATTTCAGACCTTCTTCAAGACAGACAAATGCAGCAAGAGATCTTACTCCAATAGAGACCTAACTGTTACTGGTTCCATGGTGAACTTATATACCCACCCATTCAGGAAGTGCCTTATCTAGACCAATGAACAGTCATTCAACCAAATTATGCTAAAATCCTTTAAAGCAGACCTGCTCTAAACATATCCCCAATTAGTATCCAGTAACTACATCTCCAAAGCTCACCCCAATCCATCTTAACAAGTTATATGGCTAACTAGCGTTAGTACATCAAGTGGAGAATTCTGGCGTGCGTTCCAAATCAGTGGAACGCACCGCCATTTTGTTTCCATATTTTTTTCACTACAACACATCTGTGTACGTTGGTAATCACTGATTTACCCATACTTAAAAATCAGGCGCATAACCAGATCCACTTACTATATCGCTAGTGGGCACAAGAACGGGGGCAGCGGTGTGTCTCAGCAAGTTTGATCAGACGATCGCGTCACCCGGAAATGACGCGAGTATGCTCAAAACGGAAGCCGCCTGTACTTTGTGTACAGCGGTCTCCCAGCAACCTACTCGGCCTGAACTTCCCATCCCCAATGCGCATAACGGTAACTAGGCAACGGGCCAACTCAGCCCTGTTGTGTTTCATTGTCGCATCATCAAAGAGCGACACCAGTAAGCAGCCTCGCTGAAGCTAAACGTTGCCCAGCAACCGTCGATACACAAATATGTTACAGGTTCCTGATTGTGTTATCATGAGAAATACATATCGACAATGTCAAAAGCTTTGGACATTGTGATTTTGACAACTTTCAATAACATGATTATGGAAGACAATGGATCTATTATAATATTACAGGTTCCTGATTGTGTTATCATAAAAAATGCACATCAACAATGTCAAACGATGTTATTCTATGGCAAGGGGGCATGGGTATATGGTTCACCATGGTCCCAGCTGCATATATACAACATAGTTCAATAAAGACATACACTATACAAAGACATTACAAAGACAATAAAAAGTCACCCCATGGTTATATTTACCCATAGACTGAAAAAATGTTCAAGAGAGCAAAAAAACTTTATTACTTTGCTCTCCCTGCTCCATTGTATCCACCTACAAAAAGGGGGGGGGGAATCAATTCAGAGAATATAGAGAATATAGAAAAAATGAACTTTTCTTAGAAAAAATTCTTATACAAAGAACCTTTTAGTGTCCAGCCTATAAGGCATAAGTGTCCAAAGCCACTAAATGTGGCAACTTCTTCGTCACTTCATCACTTCAAATGCCATCCCAATTTACAGAAATACGCTGTAGGGTAAATGTTCGTTGAGTCCCTTCGGTGAACAAGTATCTAGTCGCTGTATCCATTTTAACTCCCTTTGTTTGAGGAGCTTCTCCCTATCGCCCCCACGTCCTGGGGCAGGAATATGGTCGATGATCATACTCTTCAAACTTGCCACTGAGTGACCCTTATAAAAAAATGGCGGGCCACTGGCTTGTCTGAACCTTTCTTCTCGAATGCCTCCCTAATTGACCGTCTGTGGTTGGCCATTCTTTCACGAAAGGTCCTCGTTGTGAGACCAACGTAATAGAACCCGCATGGGCATAGTAAGAAATATACAATATATGTGGACTGGCAGGATACTCTGTGCTGTATCGTAATTCTCTGGTTGGTATGTGGATGTGCAAATGTTGATCCAACCATCATAGATCTGCACGTTATACAATCCGCACAGCGGAAGCAACCCTTTTTGCCCGTTTGGATCCAATTTTTCGTTTCTCGAGCCGGTATCATTGTGGGTCTCATCAGCATCTGCTTGAGATTTGGACCTCTTTTATATGAGATCATAGGTGGTATCTTGCTGATCGCACCCAATGCTGGATCCCTTATGATGATAGGCCACGATTTTTGGATCGATTTTTTCAACCTATGTGAGGCTGTATTGTAGGTGGTAGAATAGATCATTCTTTTCTCATCGAAGGGAGCTTTCTTGGTGTTATCATAGAATCTCTCTCTTGCTTTGTTCAAGCACCGGTCCACTATCTCTTGTTTATAGCCGCGGGCCAAAAATCTATTGGTCATCTCCATTATTTGGCCTTCTGCTGTCTCTGGATCTGAATTGTTGCGGAGTACCCGGAGGTATTGCGAGATTGGCAGCCTCTCATTTAATTTCTCGGAGTGATGGCTAGTGGCGTATAGAAGTACATTGCGATCTGTGTCCTTGCGATAGAGCTTATATCCTAGACCATCCATTTGTTTATATATTGTGACATCAAGAAAGTTCAGTTCTTTCATATCAATATGCGATGTGAATCTGATTGGGGAGTCCAGTAGGTTGAGATACTGGATCATCTCGTTTAGCTCCACCAGAGTACCCACCCACACTATAAAAACATCGTCGATATATCTCATATAACTAGCTATATGGGTATGGTATCGAGAGAGGATGAATTCATGCTCGTAGAAGTGCATGTATAAGTTGGCATATGCCGGCGCGAGATTGGACCCCATGGCCGTCCCTCGGTTCTGGTAGTAGTATCCCCCTCCATAACCAAAATGGTTCTTAGTCAACACTAGTGTGGCAAGTTCTACCAGAAATTCTACCGGGGGGCGGCCAGGGGGATCCTCACTCAACGCTTCTCTTAAAGATGATAACCCTCCCTCATGGGGGATTACGGTGTACAGCGAGGACACATCTAATGACACCAATATCGCTTCCTCCGGTACCGGGCCTAATGCTTTGATTTTTTTAAGAAAATCAGGGGTGTCCTGTACATAACTCCCCATCTTCCTCACGCAAGGCTGTAAAAAAAGGTGTCAACAAACACTGCCAAGGGTTGCAGGACTGAACCGATGGCCGATATTATAGGACGCCCCGGAGGCGCACTTAAAGACTTGTGCACCTTCGGGAGCGTGTACAATATCGGACATACGGGTGCATCCACTGTAAGGTATTTAAAGGTTTTTTCATCAATCCACCTGTTGTTTAAAGCACTGTTTAATCTAATGTCAACCAGTTTTTTTACCTCATACATCGGGTTTGACCCTACTTTGGTGTACGTTTCTAGATCCGACAATTGAGACATAACCTCATTATTATAGGCGGTCCAGTCTTGTACTACGACTGAACCGCCCTTATCCGCCTGACGGATAACTATTTGATCATTCTTTTTGAGATTATTTAGGGCCTCCCTCTGTATTTTAGAGAGGTTATCAAATGTTTTTTTACTACTTTTTTTACTTCCATCTTCACGCATGTCACATTCCATCTGTCTCAGGAAGGTCTTAATGCTAGGATTTTGGGAGGGGGGGTCAAACTTACTTGGTCTAGAAAGTACTGGCATAGTTTCCCTGTTGGTCTCGGAATCACTAAAAAATTCTCTAAGCCTGAGTTTTCTGCCAAACTTAAAGTTGTCAACAGTCCAGTCAAAATAGTCAAATTTAACCGTTGGCACAAATGAAAGGCCTAGGCCTAGGACTTCCAATTCAGCTGTGCTTAATGTGTGGCTGGATAGATTAAATACAATTTCGGGTTCTAATATCTTCCCTTTCTCCTTGCTCCGGTGCCTCCTCCCTCCCCTCCTCGTGCGACGGCACGCACTGGCCGTGGGGGACGGTCTGCGGTATGAGCTGTACCTGCCGCTAAAAAAGATGTTGAGGTAGCACCGCCTGTACCTTGTCTGGTATCTAGGCCTGCCTCTGACTCTGAGTTGGATTGTGATGAACTATCCAGACCCCTATTTTGTTTAAACCTATATGAGGCTTGTTGACGTCTATTATGGAAATTTCTATTGTCCCCTTTTAGCCATCTATATACTTGGTGATTGGTATAGTCAGCCTCCACTGTGGCCAATTTTTTGCATTTGAACGCAGTTAAATCCTGTTGATAGGTCGAGATTTGATCGGAAAGTTTTCCCACCCAATTATCCGTTTTTTCCTTGGCTAGTGAATCAAGGTATTTGGTATTAAATTCACAGATGGATTGTCTGACTTTGCCCAATTCGATCCCCACCTCCTCTATAACGAGGAGGAGGAGATCGAAGGAGCACTTATTAAGAACTCCACACCAACGTGTGCAGAAATTTAGTTTACCTCTGCCCAGGGTAGGGACATTTGCCACTCTGAACCCCCGCGGTATCTTTTTATTCCTGTGATAGTGTGACAGGAATTGACCGTGGAGGACCAGATCTACCTCCCTTCTTTTAAGTTTCAAAATTTTATGATAAAGATCAAGGGAGGATTCTACAGGCAATTTCCCAAATTCCACATGATCGAAATAAATTTTGTCGGCATCCTCATCGGTGAGGGAAACCAACAGATCTTGCGCTCTCCCTAGAGTAGCATCATCCAATATCTGCAGAGGCTCCTGCGACATTCCCAATACTGAAAAAAAGCCTGGTGTTCAGGATTTATATACACGCCTAGGGATCTATCTACAATATAGTCAGACAAATCCCATTTGCAAAACAAGAAAATTGAGATAGTTCATCACAATCCAACTCAGAGTCAGAGGCAGGCCTAGATACCAGACAAGGTACAGGCGGTGCTACCTCAACATCTTTTTTAGCGGCAGGTACAGCTCATACCGCAGACCGTCCCCCACGGCCAGTGCGTGCCGTCGCACGAGGAGGGGCGGGAGGAGGCACCGGAGCAAGGAGAAAGGGAAGATATTAGAACCCGAAATTGTATTTAATCTATCCAGCCACACATTAAGCACAGCTGAATTGGAAGTCCTAGGCCTAGGCCTTTCATTTGTGCCAACGGTTAAATTTGACTATTTTGACTGGACTGTTGACAACTTTAAGTTTGGCAGAAAACTCAGGCTTAGAGAATTTTTTAGTGATTCCGAGACCAACAGGGAAACTATGCCAGTACTTTCTAGACCAAGTAAGTTTGACCCCCCCTCCCAAAATCCTAGCATTAAGACCTTCCTGAGACAGATGGAATGTGACATGCGTGAAGATGGAAGTAAAAAAAGTAGTAAAAAAACATTTGATAACCTCTCTAAAATACAGAGGGAGGCCCTAAATAATCTCAAAAAGAATGATCAAATAGTTATCCGTCAGGCGGATAAGGGCGGTTCAGTCGTAGTACAAGACTGGACCGCCTATAATAATGAGGTTATGTCTCAATTGTCGGATCTAGAAACGTACACCAAAGTAGGGTCAAACCCGATGTATGAGGTAAAAAAACTGGTTGACATTAGATTAAACAGTGCTTTAAACAACAGGTGGATTGATGAAAAAACCTTTAAATACCTTACAGTGGATGCACCCGTATGTCCGATATTGTACACGCTCCCGAAGGTGCACA
The DNA here is from genome assembly GCF_055691185.1 of Crinia signifera. NCBI lineage: Eukaryota > Metazoa > Chordata > Amphibia > Anura > Myobatrachidae > Crinia > Crinia signifera. The sequence continues at coordinate 134,707,615 of NC_139222.1, read as the reverse complement.
AGTCTTTAAGTGCGCCTCCGGGGCGTCCTATAATATCGGCCATCGGTTCAGTCCTGCAACCCTTGGCAGTGTTTGTTGACACCTTTTTACAGCCTTGCGTGAGGAAGATGGGGAGTTATGTACAGGACACCCCTGATTTTCTTCAAAAAATCAAAGCATTAGGCCCGGTACCGGAGGAAGCGATATTGGTGTCATTAGATGTGTCCTCGCTGTACACCGTAATCCCCCATGAGGGAGGGTTATCATCTTTAAGAGAAGCGTTGAGTGAGGATCCCCCTGGCCGCCCCCCGGTAGAATTTCTGGTAGAACTTGCCACACTAGTGTTGACTAAGAACCATTTTGGTTATGGAGGGGGATACTACTACCAGAACCGGGGGACGGCCATGGGGTCCAATCTCGCGCCGGCATATGCCAACTTATACATGCACTTCTACAAGCATGAATTCATCCTCTCTCGATACCATACCCATATAGCTAGTTATATGAGATATATCGACGATGTTTTTATAGTGTGGGTGGGTACTCTGGTGGAGCTAAACGAGATGATCCAGTATCTCAACCTACTGGACTCCCCAATCAGATTCACATCGCATATTGATATGAAAGAACTGAACTTTCTTGATGTCACAATATATAAACAAATGGATGGTCTAGGATATAAGCTCTATCGCAAGGACACAGATCGCAATGTACTTCTATACGCCACTAGCCATCACTACGAGAAATTAAAAGAGGGGCTGCCAATCTCGCAATACCTCCGGGTACTCCGCAACAATTCAGATCCAGAGACAGCAGAAGGCCAAATAATGGAGATGACCAATAGATTTTTGGCCCGCGGCTATAAACAAGAGATAGTGGACCGGTGCTTGAACAAAGCAAGAGAGAGATTCTATGATAACACCAAGAAAGCTCCCTTCGATGAGAAAAGAATGATCTATTCTACCACCTACAATACAGCCTCACATAGGTTGAAAAAATCGATCCAAAAATCGTGGCCCATCATCATAAGGGATCCAGCATTGGGTGCGATCAGCAAGATACCACCTATGATCTCATATAAAAGAGGTCCAAATCTCAAGCAGATGCTGATGAGACCCACAATGATACCGGCTCGAGAAACGAAAAATTGGATCCAAACGGGCAAGAAGGGTTGCTTCCGCTGTGCGGATTGTATAACGTGCAGATCTATGATGGTTGGATCAACATTTGCACATCCACATACCAACCAGAGAATTACGATACAGCACAGAGTATCCTGCCAGTCCACATATATTGTATATTTCTTACTATGCCCATGCGGGTTCTATTACGTTGGTCTCACAACGAGGACCTTTCGTGAAAGAATGGCCAACCACAGACGGTCAATTAGGGAGGCATTCGAGAAGAAAGGTTCAGACAAGCCAGTGGCCCGCCATTTTTTTATAAAGGGTCACTCAGTGGCAAGTTTGAAGAGTATGATCATCGACCATATTCCTGCCCCAGGACGTGGGGGCGATAGGGAGAAGCTCCTCAAACAAAGGGAGTTAAAATGGATACAGCGACTAGATACTTGTTCACCGAAGGGACTCAACGAACATTTACCCTACAGCGTATTTCTGTAAATTGGGATGGCATTTGAAGTGATGAAGTGACGAAGAAGTTGCCACATTTAGTGGCTTTGGACACTTATGCCTTATAGGCTGGACACTAAAAAGTTCTTTGTATAAGAATTTTTTCTAAGAAAAGTTCATTTTTTCTATATTCTCTATATTCTCTGAATTGATTCCCCCCCCCCCCCCTCCTTTTTGTAGGTGGATACAATGGAGCAGGGAGAGCAAAGTAATAAAGTTTTTTTGCTCTCTTGAACATTTTTTCAGTCTATGGGTAAATATACCCATGGGGTGACTTTTTATTGTCTTTGTAATGTCTTTGTATAGTGTATGTCTTTATTGAACTATGTTGTATATATGCAGCTGGGACCATGGTGAACCATATGCCCATGCCCCCTTGCCATAGAATAACATCGTTTGACATTGTTGATGTGCATTTTTTATGATAACACAATCAGGAACCTGTAATATTATAATAGATCCATTGTCTTCCATAATCATGTTATTGAAAGTTGTCAAAATCACAATGTCCAAAGCTTTTGACATTGTCGATATGTATTTCTCATGATAACACAATCAGGAACCTGTAACATATTTGTGTATCGACGGTTGCTGGGCAACGTTTAGCTTCAGCGAGGCTGCTTACTGGTGTCGCTCTTTGATGATGCGACAATGAAACACAACAGGGCTGAGTTGGCCCGTTGCCTAGTTACCGTTATGCGCATTGGGGATGGGAAGTTCAGGCCGAGTAGGTTGCTGGGAGACCGCTGTACACAAAGTACAGGCGGCTTCCGTTTTGAGCATACTCGCGTCATTTCTGGGTGACGCGATCGTCTGATCAAACTTGCTGAGACACACCGCTGCCCCCGTTCTTGTGCCCACTAGCAATATAGTAAGTGGATCTGGTTATGCGCCTGATTTTTAAGTATGGGTAAATCAGTGATTACCAACGTACACAGATGTGTTGTAGTGAAAAAAATATGGAAACAAAATGGCGGTGCGTTCCACTGATTTGGAACGCACGCCAGAATTCTCCACTTGATGTACTAACGCTAGTTAGCCATATAACTTGTTAAGATGGATTGGTGTGAGCTTTGGAGATGTAGTTACTGGATACCAATTGGGGATATGTTTAGAGCAAGTCTGCTTTAAAGGATTTTAGCATAATTTGGTTGAATGACTGTTCATTGGTCTAGATAAGGCACTTTCTGAATGGGTGGGTATATAAGTTCACCATGGAACCAGTAACAGTTAGGTCTCTATTGGAAAGACAAGAGGGGATGGACCCGCTACAGCTTAAATTAGATTAATTTAGAAATAATCTTGTACCAGCGTAATAAACCACTTAGGCTGATGCTTGTGATTCTGGTGCTGGTGGTGCGCCCAGCGTTCAGTAACTAAACTGAAAATGGGGGATTTTTTTACCTTGCAGCGGTGCAAAGAAAAAGACAGTAAACGCTTTGTGGGCGCACTCTTGTAACAAAAATTAATTTGATATGTAATGAAATTAAGTTAAAACTTAGCTTTTATTTATAAACTCTTAATTAAAATAATAGGCGCGTTGAAAAGATTTTGGTATTCAATTGCTTGGGTTTTGTTGTGTGATTGTATGTGATATATTCTGGTATAATATATCAAATGAAAAATAAGTTACAGTCACACTTTTATATATCATTCAGTGCATATAGTCATCTCAGGTACATGAGCCCGAGTGACCGTAGGCTGCAAAAATGAGTTGAATCCCCAAGATGATTATTATTTTTATGGGGGGGATTTGCTGCCCCACGTCACGGGCAAATATGTAGTATACAATGATAAGCCTGAATTGGCTGAATTAGTAAGGAACACAAACAGTAGGCGGCTCTGAAACCACTGAATGGTGACACCCGGACCCCACACACAAAAGGATACCACACCTGGACTTCTCCAGGGGTCACCCACCTGAGTACTGTCCAGGCCCTTCACTGCTTGGCTTCCAAGTTCGGAAGGGTGTTGGGCAGGCCAGTGAGGTATGGTGGTATACTGTATGGGGACTCTAGTCACCCCCAGTGGTCCCAGTCAACCGTAAAATCCTGTAGATACAACCCGGAGGTATCAGGGAGTACAGTGACTTTAGAGATCTATCTCTTTACTAATTAATTGCAGTAATAATAATAGTAAATATTTTTGGTGAGCATAGCTGTGACAGCAATAATCTCGGATACGCAAGCGGTTGACTGGGACCACTGGGGGTGACTAGAGTCCCCATACAGTATACCACCATACCTCACTGGCCTGCCCAACACCCTTCCGAACTTGGAAGCCAAGCAGTGAAGGGCCTGGACAGTACTCAGGTGGGTGACCCCTGGAGAAGTCCAGGTGTGGTATCCTTTTGTGTGTGGGGTCCGGGTGTCACCATTCAGTGGTTTCAGAGCCGCCTACTGTTTGTGTTCCTTACTAATTCAGCCAATTCAGGCTTATCATTGTATACTACATATTTGCCCGTGACGTGGGGCAGCAAATCCCCCCCATAAAAATAATAATCATCTTGGGGATTCAACTCATTTTTGCAGCCTACGGTCACTCGGGCTCATGTACCTGAGATGACTATATGCACTGAATGATATATAAAAGTGTGACTGTAACTTATTTTTCATTTGATATATTATACCAGAATATATCACATACAATCACACAACAAAACCCAAGCAATTGAATACCAAAATCTTTTCAACGCGCCTATTATTTTAATTAAGAGTTTATAAATAAAAGCTAAGTTTTAACTTAATTTCATTACATATCAAATTAATTTTTGTTACAAGAGTGCGCCCACAAAGCGTTTACTGTCTTTTTCTTTGCACCGCTGCAAGGTAAAAAAATCCCCCATTTTCAGGTCTCTATTGGAGTAAGATCTCTTGCTGCATTTGTCTGTCTTGAAGAAGGTCTGAAATGCGGACCGAAACGTTGACAACCACCTGATGTTCAATATTTTAAAGGTTTGAATAAATATGAAGTTTTAACTGCGAATTGGTGAGTGCCCTCCTTACAAAAAATTATATATATATATATATATATATATATATATATATATGTATATATATATATATATAACTATCGAAAACAAGCGCTCTATAGTGCATGTACAGAAAATGTTTTAAAACAATTTATTGGATGCACAAACAAACAGGAAAGGATGAAATCACATTCTGGCACAGTGGGGGCATACCAGGCACAGTGAGGGCATATCTGGCACCATGAGAGCATATGTGTGTACTGTATCTGGCGCTATTGGGGGACATACAGTATGTGTATATGGCACTATTGGGAGCATATGTGTATCACACCCCTATTTTCATTTTAAGTGTGGCTACACCCATTTTTTGTCTTATTTCTTGTGGACTTTGAAGCATTTTAGATGGACAGCCCTCTGTGAATACCTTGAAATTTGCATCCAAAGACTTTGCCTGAGGATCTTTCCTCCACTGGATATTTGCATTCGGGACACCACCACCTGCTCAATATTGGGTTGCCTTCTCAACTGGCCTGTGACATCATAACACAGCACCAATAACCCAGTCAGGTTTTATGGACACCCACCATTATAATTCCCAGTGTTAGTAAGATAACAAGGAGGATCAATAAACCTCAAGGAGATTTAGTATTGTCTTGAAATGCTGTAACAAATATTTTTCTCTACTGTTAATATGTATCTGAAAAGTATCATAGGGCTGCTGGTAGTATGATGCAGAATTTTAGCAGCACAGATAGATTTGTCTCTTGAGAGATAGTTTCTGGTAACAGTATTAATACCCAATTAGCATCAAGTAAATATAATTGACTCTATGGTATTCAATGCTGTTTGCGAGTGGCGACAGCGAGCAGGGCTTCCTGCTCGCTGTTACCACTCACCCTGACAGCATTAAACACAGCCTCCGCATCCGCCAATTCCCCCTCCCTCCGTTTTTTAAGCGAGGGGGAATTGGCGGATGCGGCTCCAGAAGCAGCGAGACCCGCGGCTAAAAACTGCGAGTTTTCTGCAGTAGCCGCGGGTCTTGCTGTTTTGGGGAATTCTCGCCATCCTGCGACGGCGAGGATTTCCCCAGAACGTTGAATAGAGCGAGCGGCCGGCGCGGGGGTTACACAGCGAGGATCGCCGGCCGCTCGCTACGGCATTGAATACCCCTATATGGGTGATATTTACTAAGATGTGAAATAAACTTCACAGGTCATGGTGCTATTGGCAACCAATCACATCCTCTTTACTATCTTCTAGAGGGTGGTAAATAAATAAGAAGTAGCTTCTGATTGGTTTCCCATAGCAACATGACTTGTGAAGTGTATTTCACATCTTAGTAAACTTCACCCTATGAGAGAAACAGGTTTCAGGATGACATAAATGAATTTAAATGTATGCCCGTGATTTTTTACGATAATTACATTCTTAAAAAAGCTAGGGTAACATGGGGAATGTATTTGTACTAGAGCTGTGTAGTAGCTGCTCGAAAGACCTGTTTAATTGCACATTTTAACAGGCATTTGTGTGTAAAGAGCAGCGAGTGAGCAGTCTGTTACTCCGTGTTCTGGAGCATGTAACCAATTGAGGCTTGCAGGGAATAGACACTGGAGGCATGGCCAGCAGCAGAGGGGCTGGGAGCATGGCCATCAGGCAGTAGGCGTGGCTCTCAGGAGTGTCATCCCCAATGAAATGACGCCCCTTTTAGATAGAGCACGTCCCCTTATCTGGAGTGGTCTGCTTTGAGGCACATAGGAATCCTGGGTACTTCTTTACTTTCACGGCGCCAGCATGGCGCCATGCGTCAGAGTCCCCTTGCGGGGCTCGCTTCGCTCGCCCACACTGCGGGCTCGGTGGCTCGCTACGCTCGCCACGCTATTTTAAATCAACTCCATGCCAACATGGATAGTGGAGGTATGAACTATCCATGTTGGCATGGCATTAAGTTCCTTTATTTTACATAGTTTGTGGCGAGCGTAGAAGCCGGAAGTAGCACGGCGCCATGCTGGCGCCGTGAAAGTAAAGAAGTACCGAATCCTGCTATGGAGTTTTACAAAGTTGGGAGGTATGATACAGTACACTTGTTCAACTTCACTTGTTTGTGACTATGGGCCTGATTCAGACCCATATGTTTGCAGCATATCAAACAGGTAAACACCACCCCTGCCGAATGCACACCCTCCCACCATTAGAATCCCCTCTCTAACACGCTAACACATCGCTTTGCATGCAGTCACTTGGGTGAAAAATCATTTGATGGTTGCTCAACCGTTCCTTAATAAAACTCAGTATAGACCAGTGGTCTCCAACCTTTTTTGGGGTGTGAGCTACTCGCGGCAAAATAAACCTCCCGAAGAGATACTAAATTTTTTTTTTTTAAATAATTCTTCCTAATAACCAAATAATGCCCATTACACATTATGCCACACACTGTAATGCCCTTGACAAATTATGCCACATACTGTACTGTGTGCATGCACTGTAGCTGCACGCCAAAAAATGCCCCCAATAGTGCAGTGCCAGATATACATATGTCCAAATAATGCAAGATACCCATATGCACCCAATAGTGCCATATGCACATATGTCCCCAATAGTGCCAGATACAAATACAGTATGCTCCCATGGTGCCAGACATGCCCCCCACTGTGCCAGAAACAGATATGCTCCCACAGTGCCAAGTATGCCCCCACTGTACCAGGTATGTCCCCCACTGTTCCAGGTATGTCCCCCACTGTGCCAGGTATACCCTCACTGTGCTACATATGCCCCCACTGTGCCACATATGCCCCCACTGTGCCAGAAACAGGTATGCCCCTACTGTGCCAGGAATGTCCCCCACTGTGCAAGGTATGTCCCCCACTTTGTCAGGAATGTCCCCCACTGTGCCAGGAATGTCCCCCACTGTGTCAGCAGCAGCAGAACTCAATGTTGTTCCTACTGCTGCTGGGGTTAGGAGTGTCCGGTGCTCCCCTGATGGCTGGCTCTGGCTGGCTCCTCTGTCTTCCATCCTACGTCTCCTACACTGCTGCCGCTTCCCTTCCCTGTGACTGGGCCGGCAGCTAATCAAAGCTCGCAGGCTGGCTCCTGATTGGCTGCTGGCCCGTAAGCTCTTATTGGTTGACGGCCCAGTCAAACACAGGCATACACACAGTGAGAGGAAGGAGAGGCTCTCCTCCCCTAAGAGTCAGAACTGGCAGCGGCAGGCGGCGGCGGATGAGGGAGGGCGAGCGAGCAGGCGGGAGGCTGCTGGCGAGCGACGGATTGGCGACCACTGGTCTAGACTGTCTTTAATTATGGCTGCAGATCATCAAATTCGGGACGGTCTCTGACATAATCCGCCCGCCCCAAACAGGTATAAGCAAAGTAGCAGTGTACAACAGTATAAAATTTAAAAAATATGATATTTAATAATATGAAAATAAAACACAATAAAATAATGAATATCTATTCAAATTAAGTAATAAATGTAAGGATTCTGGGAGTATCCCCGGCCACCTAACTCCGTTGCCTCTGGCTGGGTTTGACGGATGTGTGCGGTGCTAGGCTTCACCTGGGCCCGTCTCGGCTGAAGGGCGAATTAGGTCCGCCCCACTCCGCTACAGGCAGGTCTTAGGAAAATACAACACATCCGCCGAGGCCAGGAGAGAGCAAGGGGAAAGCCTAACTAGACCCCAGAACCGGGGAACTCCCAGAAACCCCAGGAGAGCAATACTGCTCAATAGTAGACACAAAATGGCAACAATGCTTGTAAGATGTTATATAAAGAAATGGCAACAATGCTTGTAAGATGTTATATACAGAAAATGGTAATAATGCTGACTGATAAGCCCAATAAGAAATGATGCCAAACAGCAGGAGAAGAAGCACAGGGTAACCCCTTACTTATCTGGTAAGATGACAGGGACCCAGACAAGCCTCGGCAGACTTCTGCTAAAGATGAGTGACAGCTGGGCACACCGACAGAACTCCAGACACTGCAGGACAAAGCAGGCAAGGCAAGGCAGGCGGAGAGCAGCAAGGGAACCTCCGACAGGGACCAGAACCAGGAACACGAACTTTAGCAATAGCAGACAGAACGCTATAACCGGCGTCAGTGAGAGAAAGACGCCGGCTTATATTTGAAATAGCCGCCCCCTGTGGTGACATCACTTCCTTGTATGCTCTGCATCGTCTTCCCCGTGCAGGAGCGTCCAGAGCGGAAGTTCGGGGTGTTGCCTAGCAACATCCCCGAAGCTTCCTGACGACGCGCGTCGGAAGATGGCCGCCGTCCTAGCAGCGCTAATGCTGCCGAGGGACCTGGACAGCGGCGACGCCAGGTACGGCGCCTAACAGTACCCCCCCCTTGAGGAGGGGTCAAGGGACCCCCAACCCTGGGTTTATGGGGAAATTCTTCAAAAAACTTTCTTTTAAGAAAAGGAGCGTGGAGCTCGTTGTCCGGAATCCAGGATCTCTCCTCCGGGCCATATCCTTTCCAGTGCACTAGAAACTTGAGCTGATTGCGAGTCACCTTTGAATCAAGAATCCTTTCTATAATAAACTCCTTGCGACCTTGGACAAGAATGGTTGTGGGTCCTTTGCGCCTGGGCTGAGAAGCCTGCTTGAAAAGAGAGCAATGAAAAGTATTATGAATCTTCATGGTCCGGGGCAGTTGGAGCCTAAAAGCTACTGCTTTGATTTGACTGATGATTTTAAAAGGACCAATAAAGCGAGGCCCCAGTTTCTGAGAGGCTTGGCGAATCTTAATGTTCCGGGTTGAAAGAAAAACCCAGTCTCCTACTCTAAAAGAGCAGGGCCTCCTGTTACGATCGGAAAATCGCTTGGCAGATGCAGAAGCCGTGAGAAGAGCCTTATGAACTTTGTTCCAGATGACCTTCTTTTGTGACAACCAAGAACCACCCCCGGAAGATCCGGGATCAAAAGAATTGGCTCTGGGGTGTTGACCAGATGTTCAGAAAAACTGAGACATTTTAGAAGCTGCGTGCCATGCATTATTGTATGCAAACTCTGCGAAAGGCAGATGCTCAGACCATTTGTTCTGACACTTGGAAGCATAACATCTTAAAAATTGCTCGAGGTTTTGGTTGACTCTTTCAGTCTGTCCATTCGACTAAGGATGATACCCAGAAGATGGACTGAGGTTGATGCCTAAAGCTGCACAAAGGGATTTCCAAAATCTGGCAACAAATTGTACCCCCCTATCCGAGACGATATCTGTGGGGAGTCCATGGAGGCGAAAAACATGCAACAAAAATAATGAAGCCAATTTTTGAGCGGAGGGAAGACCGACCAAGGGAACAAAATGCGCCATCTTGCTGAAGCGGTCCAAATGGTATCATGACCAGAGGAAGAAGGCAACTCTACAATAAAATCCATTGAGATATGGGTCCATGGTCTCTCCGGACAAGACAAAGAAAGAAGTTGACCCGTGGGGGGGGTGCGGAGGGACTTGTTCCTGGCACAGACCTCGCAGGACTTGATGAAAGATTCCACATCCCCTCTCATTGATGGCCACCATACTGAACGGGAGATTAAATCCAATGTCTTGGCACAACCCGGATGACCTGCCGTCTTGGCCGTATGAAACTCAGCAAGGACTGTCCCTCGGAGTCTAGAGGGAACAAACAGTCTCCCTGAAGGGGTGAGGTCGGGTGCCTCCGTTTGTGCCCGTAAGACTTTATCTAAAAGTGTCTGTGCCATACCGACATGAATCCGAGAAGATGGAATAATGGTCTCAAGTGCCGACTCCTTGTCCTGAAGACCTAAAAAACTCCTAGACAAGGCATCTGCCTTGACATTTCGGGAACCCGGCCTAAAGGTGATACGAAAATTGAAACGAGCAAAAAATAACGCCCACCTTGCCTGACGGGCATTAAGTCTCTTGGCATCCTGAAGATAAGAGAGGTTTTTATGATCAGTGAAAATGGTCACCTGAAATTTGGCTCCCTCCAGCCAATGCCTCCACTCCTCCAGAGCGCATTTTATGGCCAGTAATTCTCTGTTCCCCACATCGTAGTTACATTCTGCGTAAGAAAATTTACGAGAATGGAAGGAACAGGGATGTAAAAGACCATCCTTGGGATCTACCTGCGAAAGTACAGCCCCAATGCCAATCTCAGAGGCATCGACCTCTAAAATAAACGGACGGTCAGGATCTGGATGACATAAGATACGAGCAGAAATAAAAGCCTCTTTGAGAAGATGGAAAGAGTTATGGACCTCTGTAGACCAGAGAGCGGGGTCTGCACCCTTCTTGGTGAGTGCAACGATGGGCGCGACAATATCAGAGAACGCCGGAATAAACCTGCGATAGTAGTTCGCAAACCCCAGAAATCTCTGGACTGCTTTCAATGTAGTGGGCTGTACCCAATCCATGATAGCCTGAACCTTGGCAGGATCCATACAGAAGCCCTCCGGGGAAATAATATAACCAAGGAAGGAAATACTATGGACCTCAAACTCACATTTTTCGAGTTTAGCATAAAGACAGTTTTCTCTGAGTCTCTGTAAAACTCTTTTAACATGTATTCTATGTTGCTCCAAAGATGAGGAAAAAATCAAGATATCGTCCAGATAAACGACCACAAAAACCCCCAAAAAGTCCCGAAGGACGTCATTAATGAAGTCTTGAAAGACCGACGGAGCATTGGCCAATCCAAAGGGCATCACGAGGTACTCATAATGACCAGTATGAGTGTTAAAAGCGGTCTTCCACTCATCCCCTGCTTTGATTCTAATCAAATTATACGCACCTCGGAGATCAATTTTAGAAAAAACAGTGGCAGAGCGCAATTGATCAAATAAGACAGAGATCAGAGGCAACGGGTAAGAATTCTTAACAGAAATTAAGTTTAGCTGTCTATAATCAATACACGGACGTAACGTACCATCTTTCTTGCCGACAAAGAAAAACCCCGCCCCCACAGGAGATTTTGAGGGCCGAATAAAGCCCTTCTTTAAGTTGTCAGCAATATACTCCTCCATCGCCTTAGCTTCGGGTAAGGACAATGCGTACAAACGACCCTTGGGTAATTTGGCCTGAGGAAGGAGGCTGATGGCACAGTCGTACGGCCGATGGGGAGGTAAGGTGTCAGCCTCTTTTTTGGAAAAGACATCAGAAAAAGAGACATAAGGAGCAGGGAGCAAAGGATTGGCGAAACTTGAGACCCTGACAGGGAGGTGCAGACATGAGTCAGCGCATGACTCACCCCACCGCAGCAGTTCCCCCGTCCGCCAATCGAAATGAGGGTTATGTAACCTTAACCAAGGTAAGCCCAGTACCACAGGAGCTAAGGGACTATGAATAACGAGGAATTCTACACTTTCAGAATGGGTAGAACCTATGCTTAGGTCTAAGGGCACAGTGCGATGTGAAACTTGACCCTTGGGAAGGAGACTACCATCCAAGCCAAAGACAGACAACTCGGAAGGAAGAGGGACGAGTGGGATGGCAAGATCCTGAACCAGGCGAGAATCAATGAAGTTCCCGGCTGCTCCGCTGTCCACAAAGGCTTGGGACTCCCATCGTTGAGCCCCCAGACCTAGACACACCAACAACAAAAGAGAATTATTGGGAGATAAGCGGGACTGGCCTAAGAGGATTCCTCCTCTAACCCCTAGGCCCTGGCGTTTCCCGGATGCTCTGGACATGTGCCCACAAGGTGCCCCTTACCCCCACAATATAAACATAAGCCTAGGGAGCGACAACGTGCCTTCTCCTGGTTAGATAAGCGAGATGCACCAATTTGCATTGGTTCTTCAGATCCGCCCACCAGCTCTCCTCCAGTCTCGGCCGGAGGATAGGAAGGCAACTCTCGCTCAGAGCGCCTCTCTCTGATGCGCCTGTCAATGCGAATCACCAACTGCATTAAGTCATCGAGAGACGCTGCCGCCGGATATTGTACCAGGAAATCTTTGATCTGATCTGCAAGGCCAAGATGGAATTGGCTCCGGAGTGCAGGATCATTCCAAGTGGTATCCCCAGCATAGCGACGGAATTCGGAGCAATAAGCCTCTGCAGTACGGCGACCCTGCCTCAGAGCCCGAATATGAGACTCTGCGGAGGCTGCCTTATCGGGATCATCATACAGCACCCCCATAGCTGTAAAAAATGCATCCACAGTACTGAGCTCAGGACTATCTGCCCCAAAACAAAGGCCCATGTTTGTGGATCTCCCTGGAGTAGAGAGACTATCAACCCGACCTTCTGGGTTTCGGAGCCTGAGGAGGCAGGACGGAGACGGAAATATAATTTACAGCTCTCCCTAAAATTGAAGAACAATTTCCTGTCGCCAGAAAAACGATCGGGTAGATTCATCTTAGGTTCTTTGACAAACTGATGACTAGCAGGAACTACTCTCCTGACCTCCTCCTGTGTCTCCACCCGCAGAGACAAGTCCACCATCTGCTGCGTGAGGAGACGGACCTGATCAGAGAGTACTTGAGCTGGACCCCCTGCAGAGGGATCCATGATGGTAGAAACAACAAAAGACACCCGAGCACAACAACTGAGTACAGGAAGATCCTCCAGAACCGCTGGGGGATCCTAGTCTTTTTTGGCCGGTTATAATGTAAGGATTCTGGGAGTATCCCCGGCCACCTAACTCCGTTGCCTCTGGCTGGGTTTGACGGATGTGTGCGGTGCTAGGCTTCACCTGGGCCCGTCTCGGCTGAAGGGCGAATTAGGTCCGCCCCACTCCGCTACAGGCAGGTCTTAGGAAAATACAACACATCCGCCGAGGCCAGGAGAGAGCAAGGGGAAAGCCTAACTAGACCCCAGAACCGGGGAACTCCCAGAAACCCCAGAAGAGCAATACTGCTCAATAGGAGACACAAAATGGCAACAATGCTTGTGAGATGTTATATAAAGAAATGGCAACAATGCTTGTGAGATGTTATATAAAGAAATGGCAACAATGCTTGTAAGATGTTATATAAAGAAATGGCAACAATGCTTGTAAGATGTTATATACAGAAAATGGTAATAATGCTGACTGATAAGCCCAATAAGAAATGATGCCAAACAGCAGGAGAAGAAGCACAGGGTAACCCTTGACTTATCTGGTAAGATGACAGGGACCCAGACAAGCCTCGGCAGACTTCTGCTAAAGATGAGTGACAGCTGGGCACACCGACAGAACTCCAGACACTGCAGGACAAAGCAGGCAAGGCAAGGCAGGCGGAGAGCAGCAAGGGAACCTTCGACAGGGACCAGAACCAGGAACACGAACTTTAGCAATAGCAGACAGAACGCTATAACCGGCGTCAGTGAGAGAAAGACGCCAGCTTATATTTGAAATAGCCGCCCCCTGTGGTGACATCACTTCCTTGTACGCTCTGCATCGTCTTCCCCGTGCAGGAGCGTCCGGAGCGGAAGTTCGGGGTGTTGCCTAGCAACGTCCCCGAAGCTTCCTGACGACGCGCGTCGGAAGATGGCCGCCGTCCTAGCAGCGCAAATGCTGCCGAGGGACCTGGACGGCGGCGACGCCAGGTACGGCGCCTAACAATAATAATAATAATAATAATAATAAGTAACAACAGGTCCATCTGTGAGCTAGAGTGGATGTACCTGTATTCTCTTGGCACCTGACCCTGGAGAAAAGCACACTCAGCTCTGAAATGTAACGCTGTCCTCTTCTTCCCATGGTACAGTATGTTAAGTATAGTGAAAAGTTATTACCAATGTAAGTATGGTTACCTTTGACAAAGATGTACCTTGCTACAGCCAAACACGTTAGACGCAGAGTACCTGGACATTAACCTGCCTTATTTGCACCTACTGTACTGTACTGTATATGTGATCCAGACCAGCCTCCATCCAGATGTTCACTCCACAGCTACTGTCACTCCAGAGAAGTCACTCACTCTATACACCACCATTATGGAGGATACTGCTGCTATGCATTACAAACAGGATTAATTCCCTAAATGGACACTAATTGTGCTAACTATATCTTTGAGAGAGACTTTCCCATTGGAGACTTGTTCATGTGGACTTTTTTGCCAGTATACATAGGAACTGATCCCTACAGTATACTGTATAACAATTAATTCAGTGAAGTCACAAAGGTGCCTTGTGTGTTTCATTATTTTATTGTTTTTTATTTTTATATTATTAAAGATCATACTTTTTTTAAATTTTATACTGTTGTATATCGCTATTTTTTCTTTTTTTGTTGTTGTTTGAGGGATATCTCCCTCCCTCCAAGTAGCTGCTTCACGACTCATGCCTTCAGCACCCGATTTTGTTGCTTAGGCAACTATTACCATTTTGTCTATAGGGGTACACCTAGCGTTTTTTTATGGAAACGCCCATAAAATGCTGGGCTTCCCTGCTTCCACCCCCTGCCTGTCCATCCTGGAGTGAACAGCCTGGCGAGTGTGAAACTTGCCGAAGCCATTTGCTCCCAGCATTTGTTCATGCGCAAACTCCGACCATTGGGGACGGGGCCAAATCAGATCTTAATCTGCCCCTCTGTAACTCTAGCTCCCAGATGGACATGATGTCACTTCTTCTTCTAATTATTATTATTATTATTATTATTATTATTATTATTATTATTATTATTATTTGATTAGATAATCGCATGTTTATAATTATAGTAAAAAAAAATTACGATCTACTCATCAGTGCTGTATTACTTAAATCAAACAATGTGTCAGTGTGTTAAATATACTTGTAAGAGCAATGAATATACTTTTTTTGATTTAGCAGATGTAATAAATACGTCAATCAAAAATAAATAGTACGTTTATTTCATATTCTAATTATTTTTCTCCATACTCATAATTCATGATGAAAATGCGTAAATTGAATGACACGTGTGAGACATTTATTGTGGCCTTGTTATGTTCTGATGACCAAGTGACTAGCACAATTTGTCAGGCACACATTCAGGGAGTGTATTTGAAGGAATAACAATAATCATTCCATCAGTGACTGTACAGCCATATTCCCCCACCCTAGCCTTATAAACTACGCCTGCTATGCTTTATAAAAGGATTTCAACCAACAGAGATCACTTAAAGTTCCTAGCTCAAGCTGCAGCCCAAAACAATTACTGATCTAGATCTCTTTTGCCATCACAATGAGCCAAAGTGTCAAGCAAGTTCAATCTGGATCTATCAAAGGAAGTTGCCAAAAACCTGAACACAGCACTCCTGTGCATCAAAAAGGAGCCATTATTGGAGAAAGCCACCAGGTAACCCATGGAGGTCACTTCAGATCTCCAAGTGTCCATGGAGGATCAGGTGGAAAAGGGATTAGCCTCTCCAGAAAATTTTCTCATGGATATAGCTTTGAAAATGTATATAACTACAGCCATGGAAATCATTCTGTGACCCATGGGCATCGTGGTGTTTTCAACAATGATGGTCTATTCTGCTTTAATGAGAAGGAAACAATGCAGCTACTGAATAACCGATTGGCTTCATACATGGAAAAGGTCTGTTCTCTGGAGCAAAAGAATGAGCAGTTAGAGAGGAACATCCGAGAATGGTATGGGAGGAACCAACCCAATGGTCTCCCAGATGTTAGCAAGTACTTCAGCATCATACATGGTCTCCAAATGGAGGTAAATTGTTTACAGACAATATATATATATATATATATATATATATATATATATATATATAATTTATTTATATACATACTCTATCAAATGTCCAGGCAAGGAGGCATATGTGTATCCTCCTCTGTTTGTCACCCCTCTCTGCCGGCAACAGTGCAGCACTACAGTGCCTGAGCACTAGAGGGCAAAGACTGTAATGTGCATGCGCAGATCTCTGTAAAAATGGCTGCCTTTTTTAGGGGGTGATTTACACAGCACTGCTGCCTTTGTTGTAGGATTCTGGAGGGGTAGCAGGTGCATTGTGGTCCTCTCTGGACTTAGTGGCCCTGTGCACCGCACACATGGCACCATGATAAATATGCCACTAGTCCTGGCACTCCCAGCTGCAGTAGGTAATCAAACTACTTGCTGTTGTGCCCTCCCAGAGTTTAGCCTGACTAAATGGATATAGTGTGGAGCATGGGTCTTCAAACTGTGGCCCTCCAGATGTTGTGAAACTACAAATCCCAGAATGCCTTGCCACAGTTTTAACACTCCCTTATAGCAAAACTGTGGCAAGGCATGCTGGGATTTGTAGTTTCACTACGTCTCGAGGGCCACAGTTTGAAGACCCATGGTGTAGAGTATAGGGGTTTGCCAGAGCAAAGATATCTGAGAAATGTTTTTACATATGAGTAATGCCATTGTTGCAGCTCTCACTATAATTATCTAATGTTCTACAGTGTAGAACATTAATTCATATTTAGCTAACTAATTAATTAGCTAACTATCTCTTAACTGACCATGCAATTATTATTTAGAATGTCATACAGCACCCATGTAACTTTGATTATTGATGTATTTACAGTATTTAATTTTTCTCTAGTGCATGTTATTTCTACAGTGCCACGTATTCACTTTCTTTATAATGAGCAGTGATTTAGTGAATGTTGTTCAAAATAATATGTTTCGTTTTACATGTTCAAAGACTAAAATAATCATCATCACTCACTAAGTACTTTTTCCTAATCTCCAGGAAGCTCATTTAAAATAATTATACTACGTGATAAATCTCACCTAATCTTTATATTATTGTTGATAATATTACTGTTTCTATACTTTTTCATACATGTATTTGTTAGATAACAAGCAAGTTAGTATGTTGTTCTATAAAGGGATCTTATACACATGTGGAACAGATACTGTACTTGTGGGGAAATGTATTATAGTGGCACATATAATAGCTTGTTCATTAAATATATTTAAACTAGAAATGTGCAGGTCAGGATTTACCCGAATCTCAAAACAGAATCTTATTGGCTATCCGGCTGTCACATGTTACTTACTTCCCCATTAGCGAGGTGTTGTCATTAAGTAATGTAAGGTGCACTTTTTGGAAAACATAAAAATAAATCCTAAGGAAATTGTACATTTCCGAGCATCTTATTTGTCAATCTTACGATTTATATGACATTATACTGTAGATATAAATGAATTGGATACTGTATAAATGAATTAGATTCTGTATATAATTAGATTATGTTCCCATTTGTAAAGTGAAAAGGAATAGGCTGGCACTATATAAGTAATTGCCAATAAATATGTAATAAATAATTTGAACCTATTAAAAACTGCTTGTATTGGGCATACTGTAAATTTGGCAGTATAAAATGCCTGGCCTCCTTTTTGTGAAGCCAAATATTGAATATTGTTGCAGAGAAGGAATACATATAGATGAGTGGCAGACATGATGCTAGCGGTCAGTATACTGACGCTGGCATTTCGATGGAGGGAATCCCGACAGGGGTCCTGTAAGTATACTCACATTCACTCTGTCTTACCTAGCTTTCATGCCCCACAGCCTAATCCTAAAGCTCCTCCCCTCACAGCCTAACCCTATCGCTCCGCGCTAGTACCTAACACTAACCTTCCTACCCCGCAGTCTAAACCTAACTTCCTGCTCCGTAACCTAATCCTAACAACCCCTTCTGAGTGCCTAACCTTATACACACGCACATATACTGTATTTATATTTAAGCTTACATTCTAAATACATGATTTTTTTACTCATAATGTAATTCCAAAGCAAAAACGGTGTTTGCGTAAGGTAGAAATCAAGTCATACATTTCACATGATTTAGAGCATTTTATTTTAATGAGTTCTATTTGATTTGATTATCAATTAATACTGTATGTTTTCTTGATTTTAGATCCCAAAACAGTATGTAGAAAATGCAAAAGTGTTCTTGGACATGGACAATGCAAAAATGGCAGCTGATGACATTAGGAATAAGTAAGTTACACCCACCAGAGAATTAAGGTACCCATACACTAGTAAGATTTATCTTCAGATCTGGCTGGTTGGAACAAAAACATGGCTATGGATGAGTGACAGTTTGTCAGTTCTCCAGCATTTCCAAGCAAATGGTCAACTGTCATTTGCTCTCATCCATAACCATGTTTTGTTTCAACCAGACAGATCTGCAGATAAATCTGCGTGTGTATGGCCACCTTTAGAGTATAGGTCTAAAATATTTTAAGGTTTGATAATACACAATGGTAGAAATTCTTGAAATATTGTGTAATGTGTTTTTTTCCAGTATGCAGTCATTAGTTCTACAGGGGAAAATTTACTAAGATGGGAGTTCTATTTCACATGGGATGTTGCTATGGGCAACCAATCAGATACTATTGACTGTAGTTCTAGACATTGTAGATCTAATAAACCGTAAGCGTTTCTTCCAGACTGAACAACAAGATGTATCATATATATAGTGAGAGCTGGTAGCTGAAGGTGTCACGTACTCTCTGTAAATGTCCAGAGTGATGTACCAGTAGCACTGCATACTGTATGTTGTTTTTTACTGCAACTGTTTGTTCATGGTATCGGTATGTATGTAATTCCATCTTCCATCCTTTTAGATTTGAACTGGAGATACGACTCAGAAGTAACATTGAAGCTGATATCAATGGTCTTCGCAGAGTGCTAGAAAGAATAAACATGGAGATATGTGACCTTCAAATGTGTGTTCACAACCTTCATGACGAGCTTGAAGAACTGAGCAAGGACCATGAGCAGGTAATGAGTGGGGCAAAAGGCTTTGTGAAAAAAGGGTCAATTATGAAATCACTGAGGGGAAGATGTACTAAGGAGCTGATTGGCTGGCTGTTTATCACTTTCTATTTTATCACTTTGAAGCTTAGAGAATCTGGCCCTTGGTTTGAAAAAATGACAGGTAGGAGCTGATTGGTCGGTGATAAAAACAGACACTTTATCACTTCACTGAGCTTAATATATCTGCCCCTCAGTCTTTTAGCTCTCACAAGCAGGGCCCTCTTCCATCATGTGCCCTTCCTTCTTTTACCTGAACTATCTCCCTACTTCCTTTGATGGCATATAATCCAGCGGCGTAACTATAGAACCGCAGCCCCCGCCACCGCGGGGGGGGGGGGGGGGGCGCTGTGCATGTGAGGGCGCCGGGGGCTGCGGTGCTATAATTACACCCCCCCAATCCCTCACAGACTTACCTATCTCGCTGGTCCCGGTGGCTCCGTTTTTCTGCTGAGGAGCACCACAAAATGGCCGCCCCCATATAGCACACAGTTCTCTGAAACTGTCTGCTGTATGGGGGCGGCCATTTTGTGGTGGTCCTCAGCAGAAGAACGGAGCCACCGGGACCAGCACGATAGGTAAGGCTGCAGGGGATTGGGAGGGGTTTGCATGGGCGGCGGGGCAGTGGGGGATTGGGGGTGCTTGGCGGGGCGGCGGCGGGGGGGGGGGCACCCAAAACTTAGCTACGCCACTGATCTAATCCCTTGGTTTTGTGCCACCCTATAACTTATTTTAGCAGTGTCTGCTAATGCAGAAATGTTTATATGCCATGTACTTGTTATATACTCTTTTGAACTGTAAGTCGCTTTTTTCTTGTTTTTGTTTACTTTTTTATAAACCCTGTAACTGGGTGGTACTATATCATGTTTAATACTACTACTACTACTACTACTACTACTACTACTACTACTACTACTACTACTAATAATAATAATAATAATAATAATAATAATAATAATAATAATAATAATAATAATAAAATACAGTAGCAGTTAAGAGCTAATTGTTTGATAGTTTATCTCTCTCCACTTTGTCACTCTCTGTGGCTTATTGCTTATGCTTGTTAACCAATTTTCTGTTTTGGTCATACAGGAGGTGAACAGTCTGCGCACACAGCTGGGTGCCAGAGTCAGTGTTGAAGTGAATGCTGCTCCATGTGCGGATCTAAACGGAGTCTTGTCTGACATCCGACAGGAATATGAAAATCTAATGGACAGAAATCTGCGAGAAGTTGAGGAAATTTTCCGTGCCAGGGTAATCTTACCAAATAACTTTCACTGAACACTACCTTTAATAAACACATTGCACATTGTAGATTACTGTAAACACCATTTTACCTATGCATTCAGAGGAGGATTGGCCCACCGGGAAACCAGGGCATTTCCCAGTGGGCCGGTCCAGATTCCCCACTGGCAGGGCCGCCGACCGTGGCTCCAGGGCTGGCATCATCCTAGATGCCCCTTCACTGTATTTCCCCCAGCCTGCCTCCATTCACTGTATGTCCCCCAGCCTGACCCTCCTTCACTGTATGTCCCCCATTCACTGTATGTTCACCACTCTGCACCCATTCACTCTGTCCCCCAGCCTGCCCCCCTTCTCTTAATGTCCATCAGTGCCTCCATTCATTGAATGACCCCAAGCCTGACCCTCCTTCACTGTATGACTCCCATTCACTGTATGGCCCCCATTCCCTATGTACCCCACTCTGCCCCCATTCACTGTATGTCCCCCAGCCTGCCCCTGCTCCCCCTTCTCTGAATGGCCATCACTGCCTCCATTCACTGTATGTCCCCCAGCCTGACACTCCTTCACTGTATGTCCCTCACTCTGCCCCTCCCTCCACTGTATGTTTCCCAGCCCCTTGTGTGAGCCAGAGGAAGGAAAGGCAAAGTAGGCACTGCAAGGAGAGGAGATGCTTGGGCTCCCGCTGCTGCCCTCATCTGCTCTGCATATTACAGGAGCAAGCTTCCCCCTTGCTGCACCCCCTCCCCAAACACTGCTGTCACTGTGATTGTGGAGTAGGGTGATATATACGATTGCAGCAGCAGGGGTAGGACGCACCTCCTCACTGCAGCAGACAGCAAGGTAAAGGTGCGCTCGCCGGGACACTACCTTTAGTGTCCTTTGCTGTGCTTCCCACATCTGATGCTCTGTCCACTCCAAGCTGGAGGCTGCGGGACGCTTAAAATGACAGCATGGGCCGCAATTGGCCCCCTGGCCTGACTTTGGACATGCCTGCATTATACATTGTACATTGTACTAGTCATTGCCTCCAAACATCTTGTGGAGATATCTCCATTGTAACTGGAGATATGAGCTAGGATGAGCATAGTAATGGCTCATTTGCCCCATGTATACTGGGATATTGTTATTCTTTCAGAGTGAAGAACTAGACCGTGAGATGGTTTCTGGCGCTGAACTCCTGCAGTCAGTTAATGGGAACCTTATTGAATTGAAGCGCTGTGTGCAGAATCTGGAAATTGAGCTTCAGAGCCAAATAAGCATGGTATGCCAATTATTATACATCATTTTTATTGGAGTATATTCAGAGAAATGCCAACAGATGAAGGTGCCCGTGTGCATCCAGACACCTCCTCTATAGCCACCTGTCAACAGTGCTGGGCACTACTAGACTCAAGTAATGTGCTAGAGTCTACTGCACGTGCACAGTTCTCCAGGTAAAATGGTGAAGGTGCTGGCTCAGGATTCTGGAAACGTGTTGTAGAACATGGGTGCAGGGAGTCTGATCATGCATTTGGGGCCCTCCACACCTATTTATAGGGAAAAGATTTAATAAAAATCATAACATGCCCCTCCTGTGGTCCCATGCCTTCTTTCCACTTGCTTCCATGTGAATGATGGTCAGCTGACAGTCATTCACTCTTTGGCTGTAGTTGGGAGGCAAGTAGAAAATGCTGGACTCTGATTGGTAAATAGCTATAGCCATAGCTATAGCCATCTGCCAATCAGCATGCTGACAGCCATTCAATGTCTGGCGGTAGGTTGGAAAGCAGGAAGAGAATGCAACCAGGTAACAGTCTATACTGCCTCCAAAGAAGCTCAGGAGGCAGATGCCCACAACCCAATCTGGCCCCAGCTCGAAGGCCCCTAGAATTGCAGGGCCCTTGGGCAGCTGCCCATTGAGCCCATACATTAATATGGCACTGAGTGTAATATAGGGAACTGAGTATGCCACTGAGAGTAGTGTAAGAATGTTTAAAGTGTTTTTGCCATTAATTATAAGGTTTATGTACAGTTAATTTTTTTTTGTGAATTTATTAAAATAAGAAGTTTTTTTAATACATCAGTCCATATTCAACTGTAATTTCATAAGGTTTCGGGGGAAATTAACTAAAGGAAATTTGTAAAAAATAGGTGTAAAAAGAGGTGTATTTGTATCCAGAAATACACTTATTTTTGACATTTACTATCCCGAAAATATGGCAATTCGTATTCCTATTGATGTGCTATCAATACGAATACGAATTGCCGTATTTTTCGGGATAGTAAGGGGGAAATTTACTAAAGGAAATTTGTCAAAAATTGGTGTAAAAATAGGTGTATTTTTATCCAGAAATACACTTATTTTTGACATTTACTATCCCAAAAATACGGCAATTCGTAGTCGTATTGATGTGCTATCAATACGAATATGAATTGCCGTATTTTCGGGATAGTAAATGTAAAAAATAAGTGTATTTCTGGATACAAATACACCTGTTTTTACACCTATTTTTACAAATTTCCTTTAGTAAATTTCCCCCTAAATGTCAAAAATAAGTGTGTTTCTGGATACAAATACACCTCTTTTTACACATTTCCTTTAGTAAATTTCCCCCTTCTTGTCAGCAAAACAATGTATATCATCAAATACACTAGACAAGATTCGCTTTAAACAGGTCTACATCAGCTAAATCTATTGCTACAAATCTTCTTAGCTACAGTAATATAAGTATAGTTAAATGGAACTAATAAAACAAAAGCTTGAATTGTCTAGACTAGCCGTGTAAGGAAGGCACCTTGTAGTTGATATTTAAACTGCCAAAACCAGTAGCATGAACTGTGGTACGAGGAATATTGAACTCTGAAAAATAATAACCCTTGGTGCAATTTCCAGGTGTTTTTCTACACTTGTCCTTACACATTGGTGCCACATGTGCCACAAAGCATAGCTGGTGGCTCACAATACATGATGGACAACCAGACATGGCAATAAGTAACTGTGCGACTTCTAATGACTATGATATCTACTGTGTCCTAAATTGTTTGTTCTCAAAGCTGCTCATGCACTTATCCAATTTGGGTTAATTTAACCCAATTCCGATGGATCGGGTCGAGAAGTTGGCCCAAATCGGATGTGTTTGACATCTCATCCGACCTGATGCACGGTCCCATGCATGCGATATATCCCATGAAAAAAATGGCACATCAAGTGCCAAATCGTAGTGAGCTCTCTCAGGCAGCTGATGGGGGAGCTCAAAGGAAATTAGGTCCCACTTGTCCCAACAGCCTAATGTATGGGAGCCTTTAGACAGAATGATTGGTTATGTACATGTCAAAGAGATAACTTCATTTTGTTTTCTCTCCCGCATTGTCTAACAACATCTGCACTTACAGTATATGTTTGCCTTAAGTCCATGATCCAATCATTCTACAGTACAGAAGCAAATTATTTGATGTGTTAATAAAATCAGGTGCATGTGCCCACAGTTATAGTATGTCACATTCTTCTGCTGCAAGTACACATTTTACACAATGTCTATCTATGCTCAATTTTTTTTTACTTTTCCAGAAATCTGCTTTGGAGGATTCCCTGGCTGAGACTGAAGCCAGCTTCAATTCCCAGCTTGCCCAATTACAGTGTTTTATCAACAATATTGAGTCTGAACTAGCTCAGATACGATGTGACCTGACACACCTAAATACTGAATACAAAATTCTCATGGACCAGAAGAATCGCCTGGAGAAGGAAATTTCTGCATACAAATGTATTCTAGAGGGACAGGACAACCAGTATGTAAAAGGATTATAGTTATTATAGTTATTAACAATTGTTATTGTCACATACCTCCCAACTTTTCCATTACAGGATTTGGGACCCAAAAAGTAGACGGAGCCTCAAGCCAAATAGGCGGGCTTCTGATAGAGAAGGAATGGCCATGTTCCCCATTTTCATCAATATGGGGCATGTCCAGTGCTCCCTGTGGTGCTGGGCAGTCCCTGCATCCTTCTCTGTGCTGTTGAGATGCTCTGCAAGTGTTCACGGCATCTATTTAATGCTCACAGGCTGCTCTGCAGAAGCAGAGCAGCGATGATCACTGGCTCCCCCAAACGGGCCCCCTGTCTGCATGACACTGTGACCCTCAGGAGGAACAGCAGGACAGTCTGAAATTAGCAGGACTGTCCCGCTGTAATTGGGACAGTTGGGAGGTATGTTGTATTTATTATAGGTATTATTAGTATTAATAACTAATTATTAGTATTAATAACTAATTTATACAGACAGAGCCCCTCTCATTCATTCCCAGCGCCCGCCATAATGTCCCAGCTGGCGATCGCTGGCTGAGCGGGACTCCATCAGACTGGGACACACCCGCATCTCAGTCACTTAGCGGCTGGGCAGCGGGGAGGCGGTGGGGACCGGCAATGGCAGACGGGGAGGCGGCGGACGGCAGCAGGGAGCTCCGGATGGTGGGGCTTGGCGGCTGGCGAGGGCTGTCGATTCTATCGCCAGCCCTTGCAACAATGAGGTGGTTGTAGTTGCTAAGCATCAAACTCGTACACAGAGCCATTGTGTAGTAATACAAACACAAATTGTTTTAGGAGACAGATGGTCAAAATACTAGCCTTGGTGAATGATAAAGTAATATGCCTGTAATATGGCAGTTAACATCTAAATGGCTGGTACTTTTTATCCTTCCAAGGCTTAGTCTATGGAACCTAGAGTGTGATGGCTATTGTATATAAATAGTATTGTAATAATAGCGTATATAATAAAGTACTGTTAAGTACTTGGACAGCAGTAATGTAACTGATAATAGACTGTGAATGTCCGCAAACACAAATTCTTATGGACGAACAACATCATGACAATTTATCATTTTATTTTAAACCATATGTTTCTTTCTCTGCAGTGCTGGAAGCCGCACCAGTATTGGTAAGATAATTCAAATTATATCTAAAAAAACTTACAGTACATGAAGTGGAAAGCTGACAGGCTGGGGTAGTTATGAATGAAGTCATACCGAGAATTGGGGTAGAGCAGCTCTACAAATTACTATATTTTTTAAATGTAGACAAAATTAACGGAAATATGATAACGAATTCCATTTTTTATTGTGAATATCAGATCTGCATTTTATTTCTCGGAAGAGCCATCAATATACTTGGTTCAACTATTAGACCTTATAAATGTTACAGTAATTCTCAAAGAATATACATTTCTCATTATTGTAACCATCACTGTGAGGATAGATACTTTAAAATGATTGCAATTAAACTATAAAGCATGGAAAAACAGCATATAATAATAATAATAATAATAATAATAATAATAATATTAATAATAATAATGCAAAGGTTTTATTTAAAAAGCCATCAAAATAAATGAATCCTGAGTCTAGTCATAAGTAGAACTGGCTAACAGTACTGTACAATCACTGCGTTAATTCTGTCTCTAAAATGGTTCTAGACAGAAATAATGAATTTAAATGAAATTATCTGACTTAAACAATGTTTTCATTTCAGAAGATGACCATAGCGTGAAATCTCAACTTAATACAGAGAAAATCCGTGCCAGAATAAGTGTTAAGACCAACCTGTGATGTCACCAAATACTGTTTACTTGACACTCCAAAAATATGGCCTTCTATCATAACCCATCTGATGTTCTTATTTTCTTGTTCTGTTCATTTGGGTAATCATTTTCAGAAACTCTTTTGAAAAGGTTCTTTCTATCTATCATCTATCTATCTATCTATCTATCTATCTATCTATCTATCTATCTATCTATCTATCTATCTATCTATCTATCTATCTATCTATCTATCTATCTATCTATCTATCTATCTATCTATCTATCTATCCACACACACACACACACACACACACACACACACAACAGATTGCGAGTATTTGGCACTATTAAATATTTCCAAATGTGATCTTTGCCAGGTGCCTTCACAATTGGATTATAGTATACAATGGGTGGTAAGAGGCACTCAGGGTATTAATGGGAAGAAAACACTCAAGATTTTCAAGAATGATGACTGTTTTAAAATAAAACCGAAACAGTACAAATCAACTTGAGTGTTTTCTTCATACGAAGACCCTGAGTGTAATTATTACTGTATATATATATATATGTATGTATATATATATATATATATATATATATATATATATATATAAAAGCAGGCTGCAGCACTCCCGTCACACCAGATAAACGATTAAAGTCACTTTTGCTATTTCGCATATATAGTAAAAGTGACTTCAATCGTTTATTTGGTGTGACGGGAGTGCTGCAGCCTGCTTCTATATTGGACAGAGGACTCTGTTTGTGCACGCACCAGTTCAAAGTTACAATGGTATATATATATATGGTACTTGTTTCCTAGAATGCCGCCCATTACGGGCATCGCATGTACATCGCATGCCATTATAATGGCATGCGATGCGACCGATGCGATGCCCGCGATTTTACGAAATGCATGGTAAAATGTAAATCGCGTCGGTCGCATCGCATGTGGCCAAAAAATCGCATGCGATGCGACCGACGCGATTACCGCGATTTTACATAGGGAACAATGTTAAATGGCCCAATTGACACGATTTCAAATAGGGAACAATGTTAAATGGCCCACAGACCCCAAATAGCCACCCTGAAATGTGAAATGGCCCCCCCAATTGTTAACGCCACCCCACCATCAACGTCAACCCGAAGCGTGGCGAGTGCAGCGAGCCCGCGAGGGGCGGCGGTACGCGTCCTACGACCTTTTCATACCCCCACTATCCACGTCGGCGTGGAGTTGAGAATAGAGAGTGTGGCGAGCGCAGCGAGCCACCGAGCCCGAAGCGTGGTGAGCGCAGCGAGCACCGCGAGGGGACGCGGATACCTGTGAAGCCCGCGAGGGGACGCATATAGCTGTGAAGGTATCCGCGTCCCCTCGCTGCGCTCGTCACACTTTCTATTCTCAACTCCATGCCGACGTGGATAGTGGGGGTATGCCCCTCGCGGGCTCGCTGCGGTACGCGTCCTACGACCTTTTCATACCCCCACTATCCACGTCGGCGTGGAGTTGAGAATAGAGAG
The DNA here is from genome assembly GCF_055691185.1 of Crinia signifera. Taxonomy (NCBI): domain Eukaryota; kingdom Metazoa; phylum Chordata; class Amphibia; order Anura; family Myobatrachidae; genus Crinia; species Crinia signifera. The sequence goes on along the minus strand of NC_139222.1, from coordinate 134,680,062 downwards.
TGTGGCGAGCGCAGCGAGCCACCGAGCCCGAAGCGTGGTGAGCGCAGCGAGCACCGCGAGGGGACGCGGATACCTGTGAAGCCCGCGAGGGGACGCATATAGCTGTGAAGTTATCCGCGTCCCCTCGCTGCGCTCGTCACACTTTCTATTCTCAACTCCATGCCGACGTGGATAGTGGGGGTATGCCCCTCGCGGGCTCGCTGCGCTCGCCACGCTTCGGGTTGACGTTGATGGTGAGGTGGCGTTAACAATTGGGGGGGCCATTTCACACTTCAGGGTGGGTATTTGGGGTCTGTGGGCCATTTAACATTGTTCCCTATGTGAAATCGGGTCAATTGGGCCATTTAACATTGTTCCCTATGTAAAGGCACGGTAATCGCGTCGGTCGCATCGCATGCGATTTTTTGGCCGCATGTGATGCGACCGACGCAATTTTTTTGCTAAGATCAATATCGTGGGCGCCGTTCTAGGAAACAAGTACCATATATATATCCATAAAGAAAGATAGCGGCACTCACAGTAGTTAATGCAAAAAAAGATTTTTAGTGTCAAACCATCACCATAAGTCTGATGTTACAAGGCTATATACCTCTTTTTCAAGGAGTGATATATATACAGTATATATATATATATATATATATATATATATATATATATATATATATGCTTTCCACATCTATATATATATATATATATATATATATATATATATAGATATACATATAGTTTTGGGAGTACAAGGGTACTCAGGCCGCACTCATAGGACTCAGCTATGAACAAACTGCAGACCACATCAGCAATGCAGGTGTGGTCTGCAGTTTGTTCTTAGCTGAGTCCATATTCCCTACCACATGTACATGCACATTCATTTCATCTTGGGTTAATTTTTGTTAGGAGCCAAGTATATTTTTGGAATGTGGGAGGTAACCGGAAGTACGGAAAATATACAAACTCCACACAGTTAGGGTCATCGTGGGAATCGAACCCATGACCTCAGTGCTGTGAGGCAGTAATGCTAACCATTACACCATCTGTACTGCCACTATATATATATATATATATATATATATATATATATATATATATATATATATATATATATATTTCTCACGCAGCAATCGGCACTCCATTGACTTGACTTTGTAGCAAAAAAATCTCACACAGACACACTTGTCTTTAGCAATGTTTGAGACTTTTAATTTCTCGTCATCAGGCAGTGTACCAACAATATGACATACAACATACTGACCTTAAATCCCTGATTCCCATGCCATCAAGTCGATGGAGTGCCGGTTGCTGCCTGAGACCTGCATACCCCTCTAAACAGGGCACACCGGCTGTAGTATATCGAGAGGAGAGTGCCTACTACTCAGAGTACGTATATATATATATATATATATATACTATATATATATATATATATATATATATGTATATAGTCACAGTGTAACCGCACTCCAAGCCAGCAGTAGAAAAATATGGGGTGCTCCTTTATGGTAGCAACATGTGCTCCTTCAATATAGTATAAGACGGCCCCTCAGGGTCCAATCAGGGCACTCACCAGGCAAGTTTTCATAAGAGCAACAATGGACACCCATCAGGCAGATACATATTAGTATACGTTACACATCTCCTCGACGGCCGTTTCGGTGCTATCAACACCTGCATCAAGAGGGGTCATCCCTCTTGATGCAGGTGCTGATAGCACCAAAATGGCCGTCGAGGAGATGTGTAACGTATACTAATATGTATCTGCCTGATGCGTGTCCATTGTTGCTCTTATGAAAACTTGAGCCGGGATATGTTCCAATAAATTTGCATTTAAAGTTAGAGGGTGAGATTCTCTATTACAGAAATGCGGTAAAAACCCTGTTATCTGGGTTTTTACCGCATTTCTGTATTCTCTAACCCCCTCCGCAGTGTCACCGCTGCGGAGGGAATCGCCAGCAAAAGCTGGCGGTTCCCTGCAGAAGCCTATGGGCTTCTTACCGCAGTGGGGTGTGAGGGATCCGTCACGGATCCCTCCCAGCATGCCCTGCGGCCGGCGCGTCAGTCTGCGCATGCGCAGACGGACTCCCGGGTCATAGACCCGGAAGTCCAGCAACGGTGCCGCATCGCAAGGGACAGCTCTTACCGCAAGAGCTGTCCCTTGCGTTAATGACCGCATATTTTAGAGAATATGCGGTCATTAGAAATGCGGTGGCCGGCGAAGAGGGCTGCGGATTTTAGAGAATCCCGCCCATAATCTGGATTATCTGTGACTGGTGCCGGTTTTTTCTGTTTCCCATGCGGATTGCAAGCAGGATTATACCTCTCTCTATATATATAGATATAGATATATATACACATACATACATCATATCTGCCGAAAGCAAAATTGTTATTGTGTCTATTTGAACCCCATCACAATATTGTATTACTGTGTTCGATACAAAATATTGTTGTTTATTGGACAAACCAAAGCTATCTCCTTATCCTGAACCATCTGACTTTCTTATTTCCTTACTTATTCTTTACAAAGTTTGAATAATCATTTTCTGAAGCTCTTTTTAAAACTTCCTTCATTAAAAATAAAAAAATAAATATTTCTGTCTAAAGCTACAATTTGTAATGTGTTTCTTTGAACTCCATGAAAAAATTGTACTACTCTATATATATATATATATATATATATATATATATATATATATATATATATATATGTGCATTGATCAATTCATGAACTAAAACCCCATTATTTATTTAATTGATTATTTGAATGTTAAGGTGAGTTAGTTTGTTGTAGTGAGTGCTGGGCCCCCTGTGTTTGTATTTACTAGAGCAGTGGTTCCCAACCTTTTTTCTCTCCCGTACCCCTTGATTAGGCTTTTCATTGATAAGTACCCCCTCCTCTCATTTTGAAATATGGACAGTACTTAGCGTTATGCAAATCCTTATGCATGTCCTTATATTAAGGAGGAGCGGAGGAGTAATATACAGCAAGGAATCAGGCCCTTCTGTGTCTAGACACTGGTTATGTACGATCTCCAGGATTCCCACTAACACCGGTAGGATTAATGCCGCTGCTTCCTCCACCTTTGTCAGTGCTGGGCAGATGACTGCTGATGTCTGAGGGCAGCATGGGAAGCTCCCAGTGGATTGCTGGTCAGGCATATGACACAACATGGTTTGTCTCCATGGCAATGGGTCTTCTTCAGCCATCAAAAGACCTTTTCATTGTCCACCATTACCAATATTATTTTCAAGTACCCCCAACTGGTCTGCAGAGTACCCCCAGGGGTACTAGTACCCCAGGTTGGGAACCACTGTACTAGAGGGTGTGGTCACAGGCCATCGCACCCCATCCTGGGAAGTGGGTGCTGTTTGCACCCCATTCTTAGGAATGGCGAGTGTGTTGGTACTTCTGTATCTATCTATCTATCTATCTATCTATCTATCTATCTATCTATCTATCTATCTATCTATCTATCTATCTATCTATCTTTCTATCTATCTATCTATCTATCTATCTATCTATCTATCTATCTATCTATATATCTATATATATACATAGTATTGTTTTTCTGAAAAATAATAAATAAAAAAATATATTTACTCACAAAAATAAATAAAACAACTAGAGAAACAGATTCACATGGAAATATGTATGTTGCTACATCACATACATCCAACTCTGCATGAGACCTATAATTTATTAATAATGCAGTGTTATTTTGACAAAGGTAGTCATAAATACCATCTGAAAATGCACCTACATACTATACATTGTTAAGAGTACACTGCATGTGTCAGTTTATTACTAAAAGTAATGGATAATATGACATATATTTTATTAACTTCTGGTGCGGGTTAGGGATGTCATAATGGAATAATGCCACACTTAATAAGGAAACCACTAAAGTAATATGATTACAATAACTAATCAATATCGGTCCAAGGTCCAGATGTACAAAGCTTCAAAGTGATAAAACGATAAACAGCCGGCAAATCAGCTCCTACCTTCTATGTCACACACTGTGTTTGAAAAATGTCAGCTACTGTAGAAGCTGATTGGCTGGTTGTTTATCACTTTCCATTTTATCACTTTTTAAAGCTTAGAGCATCTGGCCCCAACTGTGGAAAAATCAATATAGGGACTCTCCCCAAAATCTCTCCAACTCACTACTCATCATTGAACTAATTATCACAGAAGTTGGTTCAGGAGCAACACACTCTAAGTAGGAAGTTTCTATTATAAATACACAATTACAATTCAGTCCCAGGTGTCATTGCCTAAATAATAACCTGTAGTACAAATATGTATCATGGGTACTACATATACACGGGTAAAATGGATACTGTAAGAATCGCAGAAATGTGAGAAAGGTAATGCATACAAAGATTATTCAAATTATTTGCTTCTAAAAAGGTAAAGGAAAATATTAAGTCCCACATAAGGAAGACACAGGCTGATGGAGCAATTCCCAATGTCAGAGTCGCTCCCAAGAATTGTATAAAGTTCTGCATGTGGGATAGTAGTATTTATCCATATCTGGGTGTCAGATATCCCCCCCACCCCACCCAAACCCTGCATTGCTACACCTTTCCTTGGTTTTCTGTGTCAATGAGTATTAACTAAGATCCTGCTTGTCAACACAACACTATTTAGGTGGTTGTGGTGGTGGATGACACTCCCCAGGCCAGGTCAAAGAATCGTAAATACACCATAAATGTGCCGCTCCCCCCTCCCTCCACACATGGCATCTCTTTAGACAATTAATTACCGCTGCAACCTATGCCATTGAAGTGAATGGGAGCAGGCACGCGCATAAGCCTGACTCCCTTTTTCTTCAGTGGGACCTGGCTGTGAATGAGTGTAGAATTCTGGTACATTAAGCTACTATATGCAGCAACAAAATAGCAGGGCCCATCTGTATTTGTTGAGAAAATGAATCTGAATTAGATGAAATGATATTGCGGTAGCTGGTAGACAGAAAGAAGTGGCGGGCCAGCAGCTTCTAACTACACATACTGGACATCGCCAATCACAGGTGGAGGCAGCCAGTTCCACTTATGGGCATATAAGCCTAGTTATGGCCCACACTTGGACATTAGCAATAAGATTTTAAAACCATATTGTGGTAAATAATTTTGCGATCTTAGCTACATGTATTTGCAAAAATATGTGTATTGGTGTGTACACACTTGTACAATCTGCATGAGATCCAGATGAGATTTTGACTATATAGTCAAAATCTCATCTGGATCTCATGCAGAAAGTCTTGGCTGCATAGACTATATAGTGCAAATCTGGGTAATTGTTTCCTAGAATGGCCACAATCTTGTCCATCGTGTACCTTAAAGTTAAGGTACACGATGGACGCGATGGACCCGATATCCTTTGAAATCAGGTCCATTTTGCTGGCAAAGTCAAAATCGGGAGCATCTCGTCGGTCGCGGGCATTAACATGGCCTGCGACGCTACCGACGCGATGGACGCGATTTTGCCATAGGCTTCAATGTTAAAATATTTTTAACATTGAAATCGGGAGCATCGCGTCGGTCTTGTGCCATTATAATGGCACAAGATGAGATGGACTTGATTAAGTCCATTTTACTTAGCAAACAATATGAAATGGGCCAATATGACCCATTTCACATTGTATATGGCCCCGTCATGGTTAAAAAGTTAACCAACCCCATTGTGAGCGTCACCCCACGATTGACGCGTCCGACCTTTTCATACCCCTACTATCCACGTCGGCGTGGAGTTGAGAATATAAAGTGTGGCGAGCGCAGCGAGCCCGAAGCGTAGTGAGTGCAGCGAGCCCCGCGAGGGGACGCGTATACCTGTGAAGTTATATGCGGCCCCTCGCGGGGCTCGCTGCGCTCGCCACGCTTCGGGCTCGGTGGCTCGGTGCGCTCGCCACACTTTATATTCTCAACTCCACGCCGACGTGGATAGTAGGGGTATGAAAAGGTTGGAGGATACGTACCGCCGCCGCTCGCCACGCTTCGGGTTGGCGTCAATCTTGGGGCTACTTTACATTGAATCCAATGTAATATAGGGTCCCAGGGGCCCTATTTACATTTGATTCAATGTAAAAATTGGGTCGATCGCGTTGGTCGCATCGCATGCGATTTGGTCGCATGCTAAGCGACCGACGCAATTTTTCAGACACGATCACCTCGATACAAATCGGTGTGGCCGTGCTAGGAAACAAGTACCCAAATTGCACTATATGTATGCAGATAGTCTAAATTGTACAGCCAATGTCAAGGCCTCTTTGATTCAGGAGGTTCCTATCATACATAATAACAGTACACACTCTGTGCCATCTAATTAATATCTGAAAGGTCACATGATAATAGCACATACAAAAATATATCTTATTTGAGAACCAGCCTACCCAGAGTCACCCCTGGGTCTGCCAAGTGACACCACAGGACAGGGGCGGATTGGCCCACCGGGAAACCGGGCCGTTTCCCGGTGGGCCGGCACATTTTAAAGCCGAAGTGGCCGCCCACCCTTCTTATCAGGGCCGCGGCCCGCCGAACAGCTGTCTCCATGCTGTCCGCGGCCGCAGCACTATTCCCTTATTAAAGACGGCCGCAGCCGGCCTCATTTGCTCCCAATCTTAAAATTGCCACGGGAGGGCTGGTGCGCATGCGCAAGCGCACACAGCTGCTCCCGTGGTCTGGATGAAGCGCTGCCTAGACCGCCGTGATGCTCCCCAGCTGCAGCAGCGTGCAGGAGTCGGACTGTTTTGCGTGCTGGGCTGGGGAGCCAGATTTGATGGGCAGCAGGCCAGCAGCAGAAAAAGTCTGACTGCTGACGGCAGCCACAGGAGACGCGGGTAAAGTGCCACAAATAATATTAATAATAAATAATGCAGCCTGCCTCATATTATATGTATATATATATATATATATATATATATATATATATATATATATGTGTGTGTGTATATATATATATATATATATATATATATATATATATATTATATAGATATTGCCGTGTGCCCCTGCCAGTACCATTTATTTTTCTGCTCTCATGGTTGTGCCGCCGAGCGCATTGGTATATAACCATGTCTGTTAGCAGTCCTGTTCCCTGAATGTGTCCCACCCAAAGGCGGATTGGCCGGACCAGATTTCGCATATATGCATATATTAAATGCTCATATGCGGCGGCCATATTTGTTTTGGGCAATGCCGCTGGATGTCGACGGAGGCGGTGGTGAGTAGTGTCCGCAACGCCACCGCCCCGCCCCCACCGGCTGTGGCGACAGCAACAAATCCCCCCCCCCCCCCCGCCGTAGCGGCAGCAACCCCCGCACCGCCCGAGGGCATCACGGTGTGCGGCATATGTGTAATGGGCATCAAGGTGTGAGGCATATGTATAATGAGCATCACGGTGTGTGGCATATGTATAATGGCATCACGGTGTACGGTATATGTATAATGGGCATCACGGTTTGAGGCATATGTATAATGAGCATCACGGTGTTTGGTATATGTATAATGGGCATCACGGTGTGTTGTATATGTATAATGGGCATCACGGTGTGTGGCATATGTATAATGGCATCATGGTGTGCGGCATATGTATAATGGGCATCACGGTGTGTGGTATATGTATAATGGGCATCACCGTGTGTGGTATATGTATAATGGGCATCACCGTGTGTGGTATATGTATAATGGGCATCACCGTGTGCGGCATATGTATAATGGGGCATCAAGGTGTGAGGCATATATAATGGGCATCACGGTGTGAGGCATATGTATAATGAGCATCACGGTGTGTGGCATATGTATAATGGCATCACGCTGTACGGTATATGTATAATGGGCATCAAGGTTTGAGGCATATGTATAATGAGCATCACGGTGTTTGGTATATGTATAATGGGCATCACGGTGTGTGGTATATGTATAATGGGCATCACGGTGTGTGGCATATGTATAATGGCATCATGGTGTGTGGCATATGTATAATGGGCATCACGGTGTGTGGTATATGTATAATGGGCATCACCGTGTGTCGTATATGTATAATGGGCATCACCGTGTGTGGTATATGTATAATGGGCATCACCGTGTGCGGCATATGTATAATGGGGCATCACGGTGTGTGGCATATGTATAATGGCATCATGGTGTGCGGCATATGTATAATGGGCATCATGGTGTGTGGCGTATGTATAATGGGCATCACGGTGTGTGGCATATGTATAATGGGCATCAGGGTGTGCGGCATATGTATTATAGGAATCACGGTGTGCGGCATATGTATAATGGGCATCACGGTGTGTGGCATATGTATAATGGGCATCACGGTGTGTGGCATATGTATAATGGGCATCACTGTCTCCCCTCCTTGCATCCTCCACCACTTTGTGACTCCCCTCCCTGCATCCCCTGCCACTCTGCATTCCCCCACCTACCCTGCATCCTGTACCACGATGCCTCCCTCACACTCTGCGTCCTGTGCCACCCTGCGTAAGTCCTCACTCCCTTCGTTCTCAGCCACTCTGCATCTCCCCTCCCAGCATTCTACGCCACCCTCCATCCCCCCCTCTCTCCCTGCATCCTCTTCCACCCTGCCTCTCTACTGTGTAGGGAGACCCCCTGTCACCCCCCTCCCCCCCCCCCCCCTGTCTCTATCTCCCCAGCCCCACAGGCTGCAGGATAAATGCTGTACGCATGCGCCTATTCTGCAGCCTGAGGGGCTGGGGACATAGCCAGCAGCTCATTGAAATAGGCCACACACCCCTATTTATAGGCCACGCCCACCAACACCACCAACCCCCCCCCCCCGTGCACCAACACTCTTCCCTCCCCCCACCATTAGGGCTGCTTCAAGATATTTCCCGGGCTGGTTTTAATTCCCAATCCGCCCCTGCCACAGGAGCCAGCATGTTCTCCAAATGCAGGTCATATTGCTTGGCAAATTAATGCAGATGCTCAAAGGGCCATGCAAATCAACCAGAATAACCCCCTCTGAACAATATGCTAAACGACTATTGACCTAGCTTATATGCACCTTTTCGTCATTGACAAAATTGAGCTGCATGTACAGATGACAGAAACCATTGTTAACGACTCACAGGAGCACACATCTTTCAGTGGGGCAGATGTATGATGTGTCGATATGGGGGAGAAGGGTATCAGCGCACGTTATGTGCACTGATACCGCTTCTCCCCCATGTATGAAGCGGCCGGGATGCGGTGCGCCCCTGTCCATATCGGCGCTGCTATCAAAATGATAGCAGGCCGAATGTATGAACGGTCAGCATCGCTGACTGTTCCGCACGAAGCCTGCTTTGGCTTCGCCAGCATCAGGCTGGCGAAGCCCTATCTAAACAGCAGGGACAGCGCTGTCCCTGCTGTTAGGTCTGGGCTGCGCTGTGGATCTCGCGTGAACAGCGAGATCCCGCGCATGCCCAGTGCAGCCGGCCGGGGGACAGGAGATAGCGCATCAGTATTAACTGATGCGCTATCTCCAGAAAGGGACATCGCTGGAGGGGGGAGTTAACGCTCCCCCGCTTCGGCAGACAAGATGTTAATACATCTTGTCGATGTCCCTTCCTGCTTCGCCTCACTATTGAGGCGAAGCAGGAAGTATCATAGCGGCGCGATAAGCGCTGCTCTGATACATCTGCCCCATTGTTTGTTGCTGGCTGATATTTTGAATGATATCGCTTAGAAGAGCTAAAATTACCAATCTTGTTAAAAATATTGCTCAGTGTGGGGGATATTCTAGTTCACTCGGAAAGGCACAATCACTCTCTAATGGACAAAACCATATGCACTGCAGGTGGGGCTGATGTAACATGTGCAGAGAGAGTTACATTTGGGTGTTATAATGTTTCTGTGCCGGTTAACTACTGGCTGCTTTATTTTTACACTGCAATATAGATATGATTGAGGTACAAACCCCACCCAAATCTAACTCTTTCTGCACGTTACACAAAGCCGGATTAACAATGGGCCTGATGGAGCTATAGCTCCAGGCCCACTCTCCAAAATTTTGTAGCTGAGGGTCAGGGCTTTCCAACAAGACCAGCCCCTCGTCGCTAGCACCCCGGGAACCGGAGATACCGCCAGGCAAACCTGGAACGTTTTCCCCATAGGATAACATGGGGACCCGCTAATTCCGACCTCCACCCGGTTCCAACGGCTGCCAGTTCCCCCTACAGCATTACAGAAACTTGAGGTTGATCTCAGTCGAACCCAAATCGCTGGGCCTTCAATCTGATACCTGGTCCATATGGGTTCATTGGTTCTAGAGATATTGCAGGTAAAACTATTTTTTTTTTTCATTTCTGAAATGTAATTTCATGGCTGTTCATGTTGTTTGAGGACAGATTTCTCTGGTACCAAACGGCCCAGTTTCACGGGACCAAAATCATTCGAAGGCTACATGTAAATGGGTCAGTTGGTTCCAAAGACATAGCTGGTTGTTTAAAGGGGGCGGGGGTGGTTTTCTCTCCCCCTCACACCAGAAAATGCAGGGACTAGGCTGGTGTAAAAGGGGCCAGTCCGAGAATGTCCCTGCATGATCCTGGGACCATATTCCTTGCATTTTCTGGTATGAAAGGGGTATTATTTCAAATAGCCAGGACATGCAGTGTTCTGAATACAGTCGGGCAGCCCCCTGCTCTCTGCCCGGTTGTTAATGCCCGGCGGCGACTGTCCCTCAGTTACCGCGAGCATGTATTCCCCCTTGGCAATGAGCATGTAATCCCACATGGCAACGAGCATGGAACCCCTGGCAATGAGCATGGAACCCCTGGCAATGAACATGGAACCCCTAGCAATGAACTTGTAGGTAAGCAACACTTATGTAGCATAATTTTTAATAGGCATTATGGTGTTTGGCATAATACGCAATGGAGATTATGGTGCGAGGCTTAACATGTAATGGACATTATGGTGTAAATTTTTAATGTGCGCCTTTGGCGAGCAATGCCCCTATTTATGAAGCATATTGTGCATTATTGCTCAATCTGTGTGGTATAGTGCAGGCATGTCCAAACTATGGCCCTCCAGCTGTGAAACTACAAGTCCCATCATGCGTTGCCACAGTTTTGCAATTAGGGAATGCTAAAATTATGTCAAGGCATGCTGGGACGTGTAGATTCACAACAACTGGATGGCCACTGTTTGGACATGCCTGGTATAGTGTGTATTTTGGCTCAATCCATGTGGCAAAATGTGAATTTTGCCTTAATCTGTGTGGCATAAAGTGAATTTTGACTCAATCTGTGTGCCATAGTCTGAATTTTTGCTCAATCGGTGGGAATTTTGTCTCATTCCATGTGGCATAATGTGTAAGAAGCAAGTACAGTATAAGGGGTTACTATTGTGTGTGTTGCATGATTTGTATAAGGGGTATATGGTGTGGTAAACTTAGGTTACCACATAAAAGGTGCTGACATATTGGGGGAAATTTACCAATATGAAAAACCTAGTTTTTCGTATTGGTATTTTCCCTACGACTGCATACGACTGTTTAAGTCGTATGCAAAGTCGTGTTCCGGAGGAGGATTTACAAAGCAGTCATATACGACTGCTTTGTAACCCACCGATGTCGTAGGAATTCGTATTAGCGGCCGTATATACGGCCGCTAATACGAATTATTTCTAGCAGTCTGCACGGATCAGTCAGATCCGTGCAGGCTGCAATGTGTAAAAAAAAATAGAAAAATAAATAAATTTAAAAAAAAAAACGGCGTGGGGTCCCCCCCACAGCCGAAACCAGCACCAGGCTGACAGAGCCTGGAGCCGGTAATTAAAAATCAGGGAACCCGACAAATAGGGGTTCCCCGATTTTTAACAACCAGCCCCAGGCTCCTGCTCTGGGGCTGGTTCCCAAAATACGGGGGACAAAATGACTAGGGGTCCCCCGTATTTTAAGAACCAGCCCCAGGCAAAACCAGCCAGCAGGGTAATGCCACAGCCGGGGGGAGACTTTTTATACAAGTCCCCCCGGCCAAAGCATTCATCCCTACCGACCAGTCAGCCTGGCCAGGGGCCCTGGGGGAGTGGGGACCCCCCCAATGAAGGGGTCCCCCCCCTCCAGGACTTACCTGACCAGGCTGAAGCCTGGTGCTGTCCTCGATGCCCCTGGGCGGTGGGCATCGAGCTGATGGTATGGTGTAAAAAATAGAATAAAAACCATTGTCTTTTACTGGTGAACTATGAGTCCCAGCAAGCCTCCCCCGCAAGCTGGGACTTGGAGAACCACAAGTCCCAGCCTGCGAGGCATTAAAGGGCCCGCTGGGTCTTGTAGTGCCACAGTAAAAGAAAGAGTTAAATAAACACACTGACACACGTGAAAAATAAAAGTTTAATACATACATAACACATACATACTGATACTTACCTTTCTTGATCCCGTAGGTAGCCCTGGTCCTGATGTCCTGTGTCGTCCATGTCGGCTGTCTGCGTCGTCCTCCAGGTCCATGTCGACGGTCCGTGTCGTCCTCCAGGTCCATGGCGGTGTCCGGGTCCGAAGAAATCCATGTTGGAGCTGTGGAAGGAAATCCTACTCACCTGTTCCTGCGCTGAAGAAGTCTTCTCTTGATCCGACGTAGTCCAGGTAATCTTCATGCTGTCGCCGGTCCCCGCTGTCTGCGCTGTCTCTGCATCGCGCTGAGGAGAGATGCTGAAGTTTCATATTCGGCGCCTCTCCTCAGACTGAATTCTATTGGCCGCCTAGCAGGCCAATCAGGAGCCGACTTTCTGGTTTTTGTGGTTCTTTTGTGGTTCTCCAAGTCCCAGCTTGCGGGGGAGGCTTGCTGGGACTCATAGTTCACCAGTAAAAGACAATGGTTTTTATTCTATTTTTTACACCATACCATCAGCTCGATGCCCACCGCCCAGGGGCATCGAGGACAGCACCAGGCTTCAGCCTGGTCAGGTAAGTCCTGGAGGGGGGGGACCCCTTTATTGGGGGGGTCCCCACTCCCCCAGGGCCCCTGGCCAGGCTGACTGGTCGGTAGGGATGAATGCTTTGGCCGGGGGGACTTGTATAAAAAGTCTCCCCCCGGCTGTGGCATTACCCTGCTGGCTGGTTTTGCCTGGGGCTGGTTCTTAAAATACGGGGGACCCCTAGTCATTTTGTCCCCCGTATTTTGGGAACCAGCCCCAGAGCAGGAGCCTGGGGCTGGTTGTTAAAAATCGGGGAACCCCTATTTGTCGGGTTCCCTGATTTTTAATTACCGGCTCCAGGCTCTGTCAGCCTGGTGCTGGTTTCGGCTGTGGGGGGGACCCCACGCCGGTTTTTTTTTAAATTTATTTATTTTTCTATTTTTTTACACCGAAGCCTGCACGGATCTGACTGATCCGTGCAGGCTAAAACGCAAATACGACATGAAAATGGTGTTCTATTTTCCTGTCGTATTTGCATGCCTGTTTTACACCACTAAGCAGCCGTATTATCAGTACGGCTGCTTAGTAAATCAGAAACCACCATTCTTTTGAATGGTGATTTCTGTCGTATTCTATCGATGGTGTAGACATTCGTATTTGTAAATACAAATACGAATGTTCCATCTTTAGGACTACGAATTGTTGTATTTTTGGGATTGTAAATCCCGAAAATACAAATTCGTAAAAAAAAGGTGTATTTCTGCCTACGAATACACCTTTTTTCTACGAATCCATTTTGGTAAATGTCCCCCATTGTCTACCAAGTTTCGGTTTTCAGTATTTTTTTTATGACTGGAGTGCTGCCTCACCCCGCAAGTATCTTAGGACATCGGCGTCCTGCGGGTGCACCTTTGGAGTGCACCCGCCAATATATCTCTCTGCATTTTTCTTATGCCAGCCCCCTGCCTTTTCCAGGCATATATAATTAGTTGAAAGTATTTACACAAATAGAGACACACCCATAAGCAGACCACCCAAACAGAACACTGGTCACGCCACCCACATTACACGCCACCCACATTATTAGGTGCTGGCCACAACCCCTATTATTGCGCATAATAGGCCCTTGATCATTTTCAGCTCCAGGCCCATTTAGACCTTAATCTGGCTCTGACGTTACATCAGCCCCACCTGCAGTGCACATGGTTTTGTCCATTAGAGAGTGTTTGTGCCTTTCCGAGTGAACTTGAATAACCCCCTGTGTACGCACCTTAACAGTTGTTATCAGGTGCAGCTTCAGCTCCATAATGAGCAACATGTACATTCTTGTCATCACCATCAGCATTAATACATACTTGCCTACTTTTGAAAACTAGTTTCAGGGAGATTATGGTTGGTAGTATAATTTTGCACAGTGCCCCATTGAGGGTGTGTGTCATACTTCACTCATAGGGCATGTCTAGTTCCACATATGGAGAGATTGTGAAAAGAGATTTTGAATGTGGCACCGAGAATCGTGGGTGTGTACTGCTACATCTGAGAGGAATCTTTTAAAATGACTTCTATACAAATGTAGATGAGACCCAAAGCTATTAGTAAGAGCTTCTATACTTGCTAAAGAAAAGTCACTGATACATGTTAGGGATTATGCCATATAAATTGCCACAAGAAATGCATGTACCCTTCATTGTGGGATCATTTTGTTTTATCACCAATGCTGGGAAATGGTGCTGATGATCCAATAAAAATGTATCTATGTCTCTTTTCTTTTTTTTCACAAAAATCTAACAGCGGCATAATATGGGCTAGGTAAAATGGGTATGGACCATTAGGTCACCAGCATGTTGGTCGACAGTCATTAGGTCGACACCATTAGGTCGACATGAATTTAGGTCGACATGAGTCTAGGTCGACATGCAGGAAAGTCGACATGAATCTAGGTTGACATGGTTTATGTCGACAGGGTCATTAGGTTGACACAGTCATTAGGGCGACAGTCAAAATATCGACATGGGGTTTTTCACATTATTTTGTCCTGAATTTCGACAGTGTCGACATGGACACTGAAACATAGTGCTTCGCTCGCCATGCTTCAAGCACGGTGCCTCGCTGCGCTTGGCACACTATTTTATTCTCCCACCGCACCCAAGTAGATGGTAGGGCATGAAATACCACCTGTCGGCCCATGTTGGCTCAAAAAAAAGTGAAAAAACCCACGTCGACCTTTTGACTGTCGACATAACCCATGTCAACCTAATGACCCTGGCAATCTAATGGCCCTGTCGGCCTAATGACCCTGTTGACCTAACCCATGTCGACCTAGACTCATGTCAACCTAATGATTGTTGACCAACATGCCAATGACCGTATCCCGGTGAAATGAGGGAGATTACTAGACTAATCAGGGAGAGTGGGGATTGCTGCTATTTCAGGGAGTCTCCTGCATAATACGTAAATTTGTGCCATCTGGGATGTCAAGTCACAAGTGTGCCAGAACTCTGCTTGGCTTACGAAGATCACAATGTTCCATGAAATCAACCTGTCTGTCTGGCTAGTGTAATAGCTGATTAAAATGCTATTATCTCCATTTGACCTGTGATCTAATGGACATACAGTAGGCCTTCATTCTGGTTGGCTTGGTAAGCTGCGAACATCGCAGCTTACCGAGTGCCTGAAACACCGCCTGGCCAAATACACCCTCCCCCCTGCTACCGAATCCCTTCAGAAACATGTGAAGAATGTGTACGAGAACACATCCCCTTCCATAAGCCACTAGCAGGAAAAATCATTCATTTATGTTACTACCGACCATTGCCCCCACTGTCTCAGCTCCCGTCTTTGGCACTTCAGCTGCTGCTGGCTCAGATGTATAAGCTGTATACCCCTAGGTCTAGTTTGCCTATGTCTAGGGCTGGCTCTGCACACTATATATCAATAGACTATAATTCCAAGAAATATAAAATTTCCAGCTTCTCACTGCAATTTCCCATTGCAAGCTCCCAGTTGATGTATACATATTTATTCTAGTACAACATTAAACACAGTGGTCTTGCCTTAATTACTGTGTACTGAAAAATATCTCTAAAAATAAAAACCAGAGATGTGAGTATGTCCGTACTCAATGTAATACTAGTAAAACAATTAGCAACAATAATGTCATACAGATAATTTCCTTTGATGTTCAATAATATCTATATTAAAAACAAAACAAAGTAATGATGTAAGTGTTTGCTTGCATAGTAATCCAATAAATTGTCACCTGATGACACCAGACAAGTTAAGAGATATTTGTCTACTCAAACCACACTACAGTGACCTGATGTCATTTCATGCTTCATATAAAACAAAAACATAGGGCAAGCACCTCATTTTTTGCAGAACAAGTTGTAGCGTACAGTATTCTCACTTCCAAACAGATCTGAGAGGAAATCATGAGCAGGAGAACTGACCATACGTCAGTTGGGTCCAGCATAAATGGAGAATTAATGGGTGGACTTTATCCTCTGTATATATCTCATCGTTCAACGGATTGTGACAGACATTACAATAAGTCTCAGAATAAGGACGACATTCCTCGTGATGTCAATTTCTATAGAGTACACAACTGTCAAGGTATTTTGGGAAATTCTCATTGCAAACATTCACCTTCTGGTTATGGACATGCAGTGAAGAATAGTCATGCACATTATAGAGCTCACATGAATCTTCCTGGAGACCATGCCGGCTTCAAGAATGATAATATTTTCAGATTTGATGAAAAGAAAACTATGGAGACCTTAAATGGCCGCTTGGAGTCCTACTTGAAGAACGTGAAATCACTGGAGGAAGAGAATGTCATCTTGGAAAAGAAGATCATTGAGTGGTATGAGAATCATGCAGGTAATGCCTGGCCTGACTTTAGTACATACCTCCAGACAATTTCTGATCTCCAGGACCAGGTAAGACTTAATTCTGAGCATTCTGTTAGATAATAAAGTAAATGAAATGGTATTTCTAATTATATTTTCTTATCCATTTAAAGGTAATCTCTGTCACTACACATAATGCCAGCCTTATCCTAAAGATAGAAGATAATCACATTGTCGCAGAAGATTTTAGAAAGAAGTAAGTTTTAGACATAATAACAAATTAGACCTAATAACCCCCAAAATACTGTATGTACAGGTACTGTATGACTAAACTTAAGGCACACATGTCTTTATATAAACAGTATATATTACATATATAAACCCTGGTCAAGGATACCCTAACAAAGGCATTAATGTTTGATTTCCAAAATTGTCTAAAATGTACCTTAGTGGTGTGTTTTACATTTTTCACATTTTTCAAAAAGTTGCATAATTGGATATAATCAGTAATAGGGGAAATAGCAATCATTTCATGTATTTGCTTTTTTGGCTTTGTAAAACCTAAAATTACACATATTTGGGCAGATGTATTAAGCCTTAACAAGCGATAAATGTAAGGGTGATAAAGAGAGATAAACGTCCAGCCAATCAGCTCCTTACAGACTTTTTTCAAACACAGCCAGTAACATGGCAGTTAGCAGGTGATTGGCTGGACGTTTATCTCTCTTTATCACACTTGCATTTTTCTCTTGTTAAGGCTTAATATATCTTCCCCAATGATCCTAATTCAGACCTGATCACAGGAAAGATTTGTTTTCAAAATGGGAAAAACCATGTGCACTGCAGGTGGGGCAGATGTAACATGTGCAGAGGGAATTCGATTTGGGTGGGTTATTTTATTTCTGTGCACGGTAAATACTGGCTGCTTTATTCTTACACTGCAATTTAGAATTCAGTTTGAACACACACCACCCTATATGTCTATATTAAGAAAATATATTAACTGTAGAACATATATATTAAAGTAGAACATTTTTAATACTGTAGAAGACACTAATACAATTTTATAGGGGATGGATATGTTAAGAATAGATTTCCAGTAAGACTTTCTGTAACCGTCACTAACTATCTAGTATCCTCTGTTGAAGGCGTGAGATGGAGCTCAAGGCGAGGACTAGCACTGAGGAGGTTTTGGCATATCACTATGGAATATTGGCAGATATAAATATGGACCGACAGAATCTTGGTTTACAAATACAGTGCGTTGAAGAAGAGCTTCTCCATCTAAAGGAAATGAGTGAGGAGGTATGAATAAGATATGATGATGATGATGGTTTTATTGAGGATGATGAGGACAGAGGAGGGATTGTGGTCATACAGTAATAAATTATGATGAACATACTGTAATGGTAATAGTGAGGACAATAATGACAACGAGGATAGTAGCAATAATAAAATATGATGAACATTATAGGAAAGGTGGGGATGATTAGGATAGAGGTAGTATTGTGCTAATAAGATTATGCTTAACATAAAAGTAATGTAGGATGATGAGGATAGTGGGTGTTATTGTAGCAATGGTAAGATTATGATGAACATAATGGTAATACCGATGATAATGTGGATAAACGGTGGTATTGTGGTAATAAGTAAGATATCAGGACTTCTATGCAGACACATCTACTCATTACCACTTTTGTCTGCCTGCTTCTGTGTACCATCTTTATATATTACTGCCAGATGTTTTTGGTCCCTATGTTTCCCTTCCATTTTCCCCCATGTATCTGGGTACTCGCATTTACCTGGTTACTCCTTGCTACATTATTGTATGGGGGAAAGGGGTGGGGAAATGTTCCTGAGCACAAGTGGCACTGTGATCTAGATTGTAATAAATAGAAGTAGGTGATAAGAATGCAAATAAAACCACAGTAATTGCTTATCTTACCAAAACTTGGATTATAGTGATTTGGCGGTGCACCCCTGAGTAAGTTTGAGTACAAAATTGGAAAAGAGAAAAAGTACTTTCTTTTTGTTGGGGGCACTCTTTTAAGTAGTCAAACAGAAGAAATATTATTTACAATAAAATGTAACTTTTATTAGGTTTAGTTTAAGATGTCAACATGGACATACAGACAGACAACACATAACAAGGTACAATAAAAAAAATGTTTGCATATATTATGGAATTAATATGCAAATATTCTAGTCAGTCCCACTCTGACGACCCTAGGATTTATAGTATAACTACATGTTAATGGGTCTCATAAGGGATGAAGGACTGATATTCATAATGCAGAAACAATATGATTTTGTACCTCTGGCTTTAAAGTTTGTTGCCTGGATAAATAACAAGGTTACTATCCCTATCTGTTGAGGTCAATGATGTGAGCTAGCAAAGTATTTTCATAATTTACCTAGACCAGGAAGGAGTTGCCCTTCATCTGGTGCAGTCCGAACACAATCAACTCGCTGTTTGCATTAGATGCTGTGTGCAGCGATTAATATATACCAAATGAGCCCTGATATGAATGGATTTTAATGTAGGTCCAAATTGCCAATCATCAATTGAGCATGAGATTTGGAAAGAAAAAGAGAAGGTGGGGGAACAAATAGTTAGTGGGCATGCTGTGGCTAGGTAATAAATGCAGCGGTAACGGCAGGGAGATTGTGTAAGATGTTAGATTGTAGAAAAAAGGGGACACTCACATCGGTAAAGAACATAGCTGCTGCTGCTGACTGTCTCAACCGTCCTGGTCCCCTGAGAGTCAGTGAGCGTTCTGTGTTGTCCTATATGTATGAAAAGAGGTGGTGGGTGGATCAGATACCCTGTTGACATATGGTCATTGCAGGGTTAATACTGTCTATACACCAGGAGATGAGAGAACTCCAGGAAAGTAGGGGTTAGCTGATGGAAATAGTATAGAGATGTCTTACAGTCTGGTGGTTGGGATTCAGGGTACTTGTGTATTTTGGCGGCGCCCATCGCATCGCATACCATAACACATACGATGGTATGCGATGCGACGCGATATCGTATGATAGTGCACGATGGCATACAATTTTGAAATTGTATGCCATTGTACATGGCATACGATGCCATACGATGCGATGCGATGCGATTAAACATTGTATAAGCACCCTAATGGGTGCTTATACAATGTTAAGCACCCAAATGGGTGCTTACAATGTTAAATGCACCCCCACGCAACCCCCCACTATAAACGTGAACCCGAAGCGTGGCGAGCGCAGCGAGCCTGCGAGGGGCGGCGGTACGCGTCCTACGACCTTTTCATACCCCCACTATCCACGTCGGCGTGGAGTTGAGAATAGAATAGTGTGGCGAGCGCAGCGAGCCACCGAGCCCGAAGCGTGGCGAGCGCAGCGAGCCCCGCGCGGGGACGCGGATACCTTCACAGGTAAACGCGTCCCCTCGCGGGCTTCACAGGTGTCCGCGTCGCCACGGACACCTGTGAAGCCCGCGAGGGGACGCGTATAACTGTGAAGGTATCCGCGTCCCCTCGCGGGGCTCGCTGCGCTCGCCACGCTTCGGGCTCGGTGGCTCGCTGCGCTCGCCACACTATTCTATTCTCAACTCCACGCCGACGTGGATAGTGGGGGTATGAAAAGGTCGTAGGACGCGTACCGCCGCCCCTCGCGCGCTCGCTGCGCTCGCCACGCTTCGGGTTCACGTTTATAGTGGGGGGTGGCGTGGGGGTGCATTTAACATTGTAAGCACCCGTTTGGGTGCTCAAAATCACCCTTTAGGGTGCTTATACGATTTTTGGTCGTATAGGGGGTCAAAATCGCGTCGCATCGCATCGCATGCCATCGGGTGCATGGCATGCGATGCGATCTGTTCGTCGTACGACGGACATCGGGGGCGCCGCCAAAATACACAAGTACCGGATTCAGTACTGAATCCCGGCGGTCGGAATCCCGGCGTTCAGAATCCCGACGCCGGAATCCCGACCGCCAAAATCCCGACAAGGGGGGGACGGGGATCGCCCCCCCTTGCGGGCTCGCTGCGCTCGCCACGCAGCGGGCCCGGTGCCTCGCTACGCTCGGCACACTAATTTATTCTCCCTCCAGGGGTGTCGTGGACACCCACGTAGGGAGAATGTGTCGGGATTTCGGCGGTCGGGATTCCGGCGTCGGGATTCTGAATCCTGGGATCCCGACCGCCGGGATCTTAACTGCATCCCGTGGTTGGTGTGCTTCTTTTTGCTATGTGCCCAGACATTGGTATGAAATGAGCGTCACCAGCCACGTGTCAGCATGAGATGAGGAGAGCGATGTAAGGGAGGAATAAGAGAGGAATTTTATGGGGGTTTCCAAATGTGTGTGTATATATATATATATATATATATATATACAACAAAGTTCAATAGCAAAACTTGCAATATCCACATCCAGTGAAGTAAACCAGGAGATGTTTTTCCAATACTTTAGTTTAATTTTCTTCACAGGATAGTCAGGTAAAAAACGCTTGTAGAAATACCCAACGTGTTTCGTCTCATAGAGACTTCATCAGGGGAATAACGGTCTTGTGATTCCTTTCTTCTATATAAAGAGGTTTTCCAGATTAATCTAATGTGAGGACATGATAATCCTTAAACCTATAGTAGGAGTACAAATATCAAAATTCAGTTGAGATATTTGAAGTGAGCCAATTAATGTGACCTATATAATAACAGGTCTTTGAATCCCTGTCGACCTCCTCTATTAAGAAGGTTACCTATAATGCAACAGGTCTGAGAATGCCTGTTATCCTCTTATGAGTCGGAGTTAGAAATACCTATGATATAACTGGTTTGTGTATTCCTGTTAGCCTCCTCTGGATTTAAAAGTTTTTACCTAAAAATGGATGACGATCCCTCATCCAAAAATTAAGAACAAATGAATCTCCACTGGGACTTCTGATCGCTTCAGAGAGAACCTGTTTTTAAGAAATTCATGTTTTAATAAACAGTTTTATGTGTAAATGTATGTATGGTTCTTTCGGAAAAATCTGTAAATAAGGAAAGACAGAAATAATCATTATAATATAGGGCGCCTAACACTATTGTGGTAGTATTGGGTAGAGGAAGCTCCGCTAGTAGGGAGCAAAGTGTTATTGGCGACCACCTACTGGAAGCGCAAATTCCAGGAATTTTGTTGTTGGATATATATATATATATATATTATATACACTTAACATCGGCAGTATATATATATATATATATATATATATATATATATATATATATACACTTCTGTAGGGATGGACCCGGCACTCCAGGCTTTTGTGAACAGCAAAATTCTTTATCCGAGTGAACAAGTAACGTTTCAATGCAACAGCATTATCATCTGAGTCTGATGATAATGCTGTTGCATTGAAACGTTACTTGTTCACTCGAATAAAGAATTTTGCTGTTCACAAAAGCCTGGAGTGCCGCGTCCATCCCTACAGAAGTGTGTATCTACCCTGACGAGGGCACCCGACTGAGCAACTACACCCGGAGGTTGTGCCCGGCCCTGCTATACGTATATATATATATATATATATATATATATATATATATACTGTATATACACACATATATATATATATATATATATATATATATATATATATATATATATATATATATATATATACCATAAATATGGAGGTCTGGCGGTGAGGATGCCCTTGTTCTGAATCCTGATGCTGGCATCCTGATGGAGGGAATCCCGACAGGGGTCAGGTAAGTATACTTACCTTTCCCCTGCCCCCCTTAAGCCTCCCTCCTCACAGCCTAAAACTCCCCCCACAGCAAAACCTTAAACCTCCCCGCTAGTACCTAAATATAACCCCCACCCTGCAGCCTAGCCCTACCCAAGCCCTTAGAGGCAGCCCCCCCATCCCCAGCCCTCAATGGCAGCATCCCCCTTCCCACCAGCCCTCAGTGCCAGTACCCCCTCCTCTCCAGCACTCAGCAGCAGTAGCAGCCTTCCCCCCTACCCAGCCCTCAGTGTCAGTAACCTCTTCCTACCCAGCACTCAGCAGCAGCATCCTTCCCCCCTCCCCAGCTCTCAGTGTCAGTAACCCCTTCCTCCCCAGCAATCAGCAGCAGACTTCCCCCCTCCCCAGCCCTCAGTAAAGTAGCAGCTCACCTCTCCACCGGTGTCATTCTCATGTGGCTTGCTGTGCACCCCCCCCTGGACCATGGCCCCGGGATCCTGGTGCTTGTAGCTGGGAGTCCCTGCAGTGGTGCATTGTCCCTCAGCGGTGCTGAATGTTCTTAATGGCGCCAACTTCTGGGGCATAGCAGCATTGCGGCTTTCACCTCCCTCCTACCGGGCATTGCAGCAGCATCAGCTTCCCCCCTTCCTCCCCGGGACATAGCAGTGGTGCTGGCTTCCAGCTCCTCTCACTCTGCTGGGCTTAGCAGCAGCATCGGTGCCCCCTCTACCGCCCAGCGGGGCATTGCAGTGTGGTAAGTGTATGCATCCCCCCTCACCCTCCCTCCTCCCGGGCATTGCAGTAGCATCAGCTTCCTCCCTGGGGACATAGCAGCGGTGTTGGCTTTGAAGAAGTGTCGGCTCCCCCCCTCTCCCTCCATCCTGCCGGGGCATTGCAGAAGCATTTGCTCTCTGGAAAAATAATTTTGTCTGTCAGGGGGGTTTCTGGTTACTCTGGGTTTCTGGGTACTGGGTCTTAGGCTGGACCTTTATTCCTACTGTTTCACAGCAAACAATTCTCTCAGTTAATGTTTATATTATGTTTCACTATCTTGCAGGAGATAATCTTTCTTCAAAGTCAGCTGGGCAACAGAGTCAATGTGAAAGTAGAGACGTCTCCATCTATTGATCTGAATACGGCTTTGTCTGATATCCGAAAGGAATATGAATGGCTGATGGAGAGGAATCTCAGCGATGTTGAGAACATGTTTCATAAGATGGTAACATTATTTTAATTTGCCATAATAAACTGTTGACGAATGAATTTACTTGCAATAAAGCAGTAGTAGCACTGTACATATCCATGCGAAGCCCAGGAGGGTCATTCACAGGAACAGGCTTTCTCAGAAGCTCTCTCCCTGCATGCAATATTTGATACACTATTTCAAAGTATTCAAATATCATATTGCAAATGTATCACATTGCATCCGCATCTGAGGTGTAGATTGTGATTAATATGCCCCTAAAGGATACACTCAATCAATTCTTTAAAAAAAAGTTCTTTCAAATCAGCGTACTTACAACAAGTATACCTGAGGACACTACACAGAGCCTACATCACTCCTCACAGAAGAAAATTTATGACACCAGAAGAGTCGGGACACTGCCTTAAATGTGGCATAACAATTGCCAATTTTTCACATTGGATGTGGGACTGCTACAAATTGAAATGGTTTTAGAACAAAATAATCACCTACATCAATGGAATGTTTAAAGTCAAGTTCTCTATTAATGAAGCAGCAATCAAGGGGCTACATTTTTCAGCCTGGCAGATGGACAAACTCAATAAACATAAATAAATACCCTCTCCTAATTACGATATTGACAGTGGCCCGGAAGTGTATTTTCATTCACTGGACAAAAAAACTGCTCCTCAACTGAGATTAGTCCAACAAAAGCTTCTTCAAATATGCAAGAACAGATGTTAATTCTGGAGCAGTTGTGTTTTACAAAAATGGTCACTATTTATAGATACTCTCGATGTGTCCAATAAAGACCATATTGGCTCAGTATTTGAAAATGTCCCATCTTTTGAACTTATGGTAAAAGTGTAGCAACCACTGTGGATTGTCTATTTGGACATACTATAGAACTGACTGACATGTAAACCCCCCCCCGTGTCTCTACATTGTCACTGTCATTGTTGTTGGGAAAACTAAATAAGGAGAAACATTTGTTGTCATCTTTGCTTAAATTAACCTAATTCCTATAATATACCAAATTGGGTAAAGTGACCTAGGCATGATGGTTTTAATATGATCAATTAAAACTCATTGAAACTAAGTTGTCAATGCTGATCATACTTTCATAAATATCATTTAAAAAAAAATATGCTGCTAAAGGAGACACCATTAGAGAATGAAAGATGGAGACTAACATATTCATAGAACAAAAAAGGAATTTGAGAACTTTTAATTTTAAGACATTCCTTTGTTCTCACTAAATAACCTAAACATATAAACAAAGAATTTAACGGTAGATGAGCCAATGTACACACACACTAGAGATCATTTTTGTCAGGAAACAGTAAAGTACCAGTATATTTTTGGAGCGTGGGAAGAAACTGAAGCACATGGAGGAAACCCATACAAGAACACAGAGAAAATATAAACGCCACACTGACAGGAATAAGATGCTCTGGTTCCCGAGAGTCGCTAGGCAATGGGACCGGAGGTTCTCTTCCGCTCCTGGGTGGTCAGACTCGGCCATTCGCTGGTCAGTCACAAATCCTGCTGGCAGCATCACTCCCAGACGTCTTAGTTCAGCCGTTCGCCTGGCAACCGGAGAAGTCAGGTGGCTGCGGAAGTTTCCGCTTCTGTTGGTTGCTAAGCAAGCCAGGATGCCAGGTTTAGCGTGCCTAGATGTAGCTGCAGTATATAGGATTCTTCAGGCTTGTCTGACTAGGAATCCTTTGATTGGCTGTCTAGGTCTATTTATTGGATTCAGGCCAATGCAGGCCCTCCGGTGATAGCTCCTAGGTTATCTTGTCCTTGGTCTCTGGTCTGCCTGGTCCAGGTTCCAGTTTGACCTAGTCTTGGTCTTTGAGTCCATTCAGAGTTTTGTATCCACACTTCTTGCCTGAGTAAGCAGTGTATTTCCATCTGGTCTCAGGTGTCATGAATACTTATCTTCAGGTCTCCCGGAACATTGGGAGGTTACTTATCTTCAGGTCTCCCGGGGAGATCTTGTCTTATTTATTGTTATATTTTGGTTCTGTTTATTCATGCGATGGAGTCACTGGTGTTTTTTTATGTTTTGCAATTTGGTCGTTCCTGCATCTCTTAGTGCTTTTGGTTAGCAACTGAGTCGCTTCTGCTTCTGGTTATGACCTCCCTTGTGCGATGGTGTCACTTGCTTAAGTTCTTCACCCCTTGGTTCTTTGTTATTAGCCTCAGTTAGTTTGCCTTTTGTTTTCCTCTTTGTACTGCTAGTGCATTGTCCTTAATTAAGACCTGGTGGTACCAGAGTTGGGTCACACTTAATTTGCCCCTTCAAACAGTGCTGTTATAGGCAAAGCATAGCTCTGCAGGTACTTGATGGGCACTGGGGAAGGCAACAGAGGTAGTTTCAGTGTAGGGCCCACTGTGGCCGTTCTGAACAGCAGTCACAGCCACAGGTTCACACCCGCAACCTAACACACAAGGCTATGGTGAGAATTTAACACATGACCTCATTGCTCAAGCAATAATGCTAACCATTACACCATATGTACTGTCCCATACACACTGAATGATACATATCGTTCAGGCCCCTATTTCGATGCATGCTGTCAACAATTACAGTACACCATATATACTGCTAAATCCATGTGAACCTTAGAAATCCAATACTGAGGGGGCGGGATAAATATTGTGGTCCTGTAATTTAGCCTGCCCTTTCTGGTGGCTCTCTCGATTTGCCTGGGAGTAACGTACAAGCCTGCACGCTTCACTATAACGTGGAAAGCAAAAATCGTGAGTCTCTTGAAGCTTCTGGGAAGTTATGCTAGTAGGTGAAATACAGAATGTTCGTAATTTGTAAATATGAAAAGTTAAGTAAACCTTTTATGATTAATAATAAAATATTCCTTATTTTGCAGAGTGCTGATCTAACTTGTGCAGTGTTTTGTGGAGTTGAAGAAATGCAGCTGTTCAGTAAGGAAGTTACTGACTTAAAGCTCTGTGTACACACACTAGAGATAGAGCTAACAAAACAACTCAATATGGTAAGTGAGCCTTACTAATACAGCCAATGGGCATCCTTAAGGACTGACAGCAAAATGTAATAAGCATTAGATGATGAGCCTCTTCTATATCAATATCTGTGCTTCATATTTTATTTACTCTGAGTCATTTATAGAATAATGTTACTATTGTTTTAGCCAACACCAGAATAACTTATTTTTAGCATAATTGTATATTAACCACTATATAAATAATAAACAATGCACATATGTATGACTTCTCACACTACCATTTTGTCTTTTTTAGATATCAGCCCATGAAAGTACATTGTCAGAGCTAGATGGACTTTATATGTCCCATCTCAATCAGCTACAGGGTGCGATTGGCAATCATGAATCCCAACTGGCACACCTCCACTCTAAGCTACAGCAACAACACTACCAGTGCAAAGCCTACATGGATGCAAACAGTAACCTGGAGAAGGAGATAAGCATGTTCAGACATGTGCTTGATTCACATTTTGCCTAGTATGTATGGCTAATCTGATGTGGTCAGTGCCAGATAAAGGTTCTCATGGGTGTGGAGCTGACATTTTTGAAGGGCCTATTTTGTGCCTTGGCAGGATGTATGACAAGAGCTGAGGCGGTATTAGGGCTGTTTCACACAGTACGGTTCCTGCCGCACGGTGAAATCCCGTACGGCCAGGGAGCCGTGCCGCACTCAGCAGTTGTGAATGGACACTATTGTGTCCATTCACACGGGACGGCCACGGCCCGGCCGCACGGCTGCAGCCGGATCCCCCCACTGGAAGGGACGGCTGCCGGGCTGTGGCCATCCCTGCCATTATAAAATTCTGAGTGCGGCGCGGCTCCCTGACCGTACGGGATTTCACCGTGCGGCAGGAACCGTACTGTGTGAAACAGCCCTTACTAGTGATGTCGGGGTGTGACCATTGTGGTGTGGGTGTGGTCTACATAAGGGGTGTGGCTATCTCCAAGATGGACATAGCTACTGCATACCTTAAACTACCTAATACATCTTTCGCTTCGCAGTACCAGGTCCGACCCAAGAGCTTTGGTGCTTTCACACCTTCAATTACCTGGCTCCGAAGTGCAGTGTGAAAGGTGTATAATAGTACAGCTATAACAAGAAAGTGACCACATATAATAAAAAGACTATCACAGTGACTTCCATGTGACACAGAGAGCATTTCAGTGAATTACCTTTAATACAGAGAGCATTAGAGTGATAGTCCCATAAATAAAATAGTTATAGTGACCAATTTATAATGCTGGGAACATTACAATACACTAGGCATTACAGTGACCTCCAATGCAAAGAATGCCATATAATATATTGTGGGGTTTTAGCATCAAACGGGTAGGCACAGGTGAGGATTTGGCACAGACTTAGACAGTGACATCACGGCTTGGGTCCAAAACAGGGCTTGCCTGAGTTTATTGCAGCACTCAGAGCAAGAAACTAAAAAAAACAGCCTTTACACTTCAGGCAAAACAGAAAATAAAACCTGCTCGTCTGAGCTCTAACTAAACAGAATAAACGTCCCTCTCTATACCAGGGCCACACTATGTGACACTGGACACACACAGCAGATATAGATCAAGTAATGCAGTACTTACAGCCTTGTCTCTCTCTAGCAGCAGCTTACTGCCTCCAACACCCAGGGAGAGAGAGAGAGCTCTATGGAGAGGGCTGACTCCTTTTTAAAGAATCAGGTGCTCTCCTGATTACCAGCCCAGGACAGAACACCCTTTGTAAGCCGGAGCTTACCACACAGATTGAAACAGCCTGCAGTCTATATGCCATAAGACAGGATTCTAGGGGAAAGGTACCTGCCGTCTATGACTTTCCCTGCCACTGTCTTACATACCCTCCCCCTCTGTTCGAACCTATGGGGTCGGACACTGTCTGCCAACTGGCAGTATGTTCGGGATAGGGCATCGGCATTACCCTGAAGCCTTCCTGCTCTGTGTTCCACTGTAAATTTGAAATTTTGCAAATTGAGAAACCATCTCGTGACCCTTGCATTTCTCTCTTTGGCTTGGTACATCCATGTAAGTGGGGAGTGGTCAGTGATTAATCTAAAGGAGCGTCCTAAGAGATAGTACTTTAGGGATTCAAGGGCCCACTTGATTGCTAAGCACTCCCGCTCGACTATACTGTAGTTTCTCTCCGCAGGTGTGAGCTTCCTGCTCAAATATGTTACCGGGTGTTCCTCTCCACCAACTTCTTGGGAGAGGACAGCACCTAGTCCCACATCAGAAGCATCAGTCTGTACGACAAACTCTTTTTTAAAATCTGGAGTGATCAGGACTGGTTGATTACAAAGGGCCACTTTTAATTCTTGGAATGCCCTTTCAGCCTCTGGGTTCCAGCTGACCATAACTGCCTTACCTCCTTTGGTAAGATCGGTTAGGGGCGCTGCCATGGTTGCAAACTGGGGAATGAACCTACGGTAATACCCCAGAATTCCCAAAAAAAACCTGACTTGTTTTTTTGTCGAAGGACGAGGCCAGTCTTGGATAGCCTCCACTTTATTTATTTGAGGCTTTATTATACCTCTCCCGATAACATACCCCAGGTAACGTGCCTCCTCGAGGCCTAAAGTACACTTTTTTGGGTTCGCTGTCAACCCCGCCTCTCTGAGGGAATTCAACACCGCCTGGACTTTGGGTAAATGACTCTTCCAGTCATCACTAAAAATTATGATGTCATCTAGATATGCCGAGGCATACTGACGATGGGGTTTAAGAACAATGTCCATTAACCTTTGAAAAGTTGCTGGAGCCCCATGCAACCCAAAAGGCAAACAGAGATATTGAAACAGACCATCGGGGGTGACAAACGCTGTTTTCTCTTTGGCACTATCGGTAAGAGGTACTTGCCAGTAACCTTTAGTTAAGTCGAGGGTAGAGAAATATCTAGCATGACCAAGTCTTTCAATTAACTCATCAACTCTTGGCATTGGGTAGGCATCAAATTTTGATACCTCGTTCAGCTTCCGGAAGTCATTACAGAAGCGCAATGAGCCATCTGGTTTTGGAATTAACACAATCGGGCTTGACCACTCACTTTTAGACTCCTCGATAACCCCGAGGTCTAACATTTTCTGGACCTCCCCAGATATGGCCTGTCTACGCGCTTCTGGTACTCTATAGGGTTTTAAGCGTACCCGAACTCCAGGTTCGGTGACAATGTCATGTTTTATGGCTGTGGTGCGCCCTGGAAGTTCTGAGAACACATCATAATTCCTTTGTACTAACTCTTTAGTTTCCTGCTTCTGGGATTTGGACAGGGTCTCTGACACCCGCACCTCTGGGCTATCACTAGAGGGGGCACTTACAGCTGTCAGAGTCTCTCTGTCTTTCCAGGGTTTAATTAAGTTCACATGGTACAACTGTTCTGGCTTCCGTTTACCTGGTTGATACACTTTATAATTTACACTTCCCACTTTTTCGATGATCTCATAAGGCCCTTGCCACTTAGCAAGAAATTTGCTTTCTACGGTGGGCACTAATACCAAAACACGTCACCTGGGTTAAAGCTTCTTACCCTGGCTGACCTGTTATACACTTGACGTTGTGCTTCTTGGGACTGCTCTAAGTGTTCCCTGACTATAGGCATGACCGCAGCAATTCTGTCTTGCATAAGAGAAATATGCTCAATGACACTCTTGTAGGGTGTAGTCTCCTGTTCCCAAGTTTCCTTTGCTATATCAAGCAGTCCACGAGGATGTCTGCCATATACTAGCTCAAAAGGGGAAAAACCTGTGGATGATTGGGGCACCTCACGGACCGCAAACATCAAATAAGGCAGAAGACAGTCCCAGTCCTTCCCATCTTTGCTCACTACCCTCTTCAACATCCCCTTTAATGTTTTATTAAACCTTTCAACAAGACCGTCAGTTTGTGGGTGATACACCGATGTACGTAGATGCTTAATTTTCAATAGTTTACACAACTCTTTCGTGACTTTAGACATGAAGGGGGTTCCTTGATCGGTAAGGATCTCTTTGGGTATGCCGGTACGGGTAAACATGTTGAAGAGCTCTTTTGCTATGGACTTTGAAGAGGTATTCCGCAAAGGAATAGCCTCAGGGTAACGAGTGGCGTAATCCAACACCACGAGAATATACTGAAATCCCCTTGAGGATTTTACCAAAGGGCCGACCAGGTCCATTGCAATCCTGTCAAAGGGCACTTCAATAATAGGTAACGGAACCAGGGGACTTCTAAAATGTGTCATGGGAGCCGTCAGCTGACAGTCAGGGCAGGACTTGCAGTAGTCTTCTACTGCGCGGTGAACCCCGGGCCAGTAAAACCGTTGCAACACGCGTTGTGTGGTCTTTTCAGTACCTAAGTGTCCTCCCATCGCGTGTTTGTGAGCAAGGTCTAAGACCATTCTACGGTATGGCCGGGGCACCGCCAGCTGCTCAACTATCTCCCCACGGATTTTATCTACCCGATACAGTAGATCCTGGTTAATGGCCATATATGGGAACTCTTTGTCAGCATTGGGGTATTGGGGCTCACCATTTATGACTTTAGGATTTTCCCTAGCTCTTAATAAGGTGGGATCTCTAAGTTGAGCAGTCCCAAAATTATCACGTGACATCTCTAGCTCAGGCATGTCACACGCTTCTTCCTGCTCCTCAGCTTCACCTGCAAGAACAGCTAGGGGAAAACGGTCAGATTCAATAGTGGTCACCCCTACCGTTTGAACCTCAGTATCCTGATCAAAAGGCTCAGGACTAATCACAGGGCACACATTCTCATTATTAACAGCATTTCTAGTGCAGTGTACATTCTGTTTCCACAAGTCCCAGAACAATGGGAAGTCTCTTCCCAGGATCACACTATGCATCAGGGTCTCTACCACGCCCACTTCATGGGACACAGTTCCACAAGTACTCTTTAGCTGGACTAAAGCTGTGGGATACTCCTTGGTGTCCCCATGTATGCACAAGACCCCTATGTAACGTCCTGTGAGTGTCCCAGGGTCTACCAAGCTGGCATGGATGAGAGTAACTAAACTCCCAGAGTCCAGTAGAGCACTCCCGGGATAACCATCCACCTTTACATGACATATTTGCTGTCCAGTTTCTGACACAGTCTCAGCAGAGAAAACAGAACGTGCATATAAAGAGCTTCGCCTGGCTGTATCACACTCCATTGGCTCAGAAGTAAGGGGGCAATTGGCAGCAATATGCCCAGGTCCATGACAACGCCAACACTGTATGCGGCCCCAGTCTTTTTGCGACCCAGGTTTGGACCCTACTGTCCCTTGGGAACGCCTCTCCACTGTTTGTTCCCCATCTAGGCCACCTCCCTTTACAACATTATTCACCCCTCTAGTAAACGGAACAGTCTTACCAGATGATCCGGCCGCTTTGCTGTTCTTGAGGGTGGAATGTCCAGGAGGCACTTCTTGGATTAGATTTTCAGTAGCTCTGTACCTCTCAACCAAGTTGACAAGCCCCTCGGCATCATTAGGGTCGCCCTGACCGACCCAGCGCTGAACCTTTGGAGGTAAGGAACAAAGATACTTGTCCAGCACGACTCTCTCCACGATCTGCACTGGTGTAGACTCCTCTGGCTGTAGCCACTTCCTTACCAGGTGGACCAGGTCATACATTTGGGACCGCGCAGGTAACTGTTCAGAAAAAGTCCAGTTATGCACCTTCCGGGCACGCACACTCATGTTTACGCCTAAGCGAGCAAGGATCTCTCCCTTGAGTTTCGCGTAGACCTTAGCATCCTGCTCACTCAGATCAAAATACGCCTTTTGTGGTTCTCCAGTTAGAAAAGGCGCTACCACACCTGCCCATTGATCCACGGGTAACTGTTCACGCTCTGCTACACGTTCAAACACCGCAAGATAGGCCTCTACATCATCCGTGAGAGTCATCTTTTGCAGAGACTTCTGTACTGCAGCCCGTGTGGTTGGAAGCAAGGGTTGGGGTGTTTGCACACTCTGCGCCACACTCTTAGCCACATTCTGTATTTGCTCTTCTAATTGCAGATTAGTTTGCTGCTGTTCCTTTAAGGCTTGTCTGTTGGATTCAAGCAGCAAAACATTGGTTTCAGCCTGGGCACGCATGGCCTCCTCATGCACCTTTTGCTGATGTGCGTTAGCCTGTCGCTGCAGCTCATTTGCCTGCACCAAGTGTTTTAAAAGGTCCTCCATTTTAACAATCTCCTGTTGCAGTGTTACAGCAGCCTTCAGCAAGGACATACAAGTATCAGTGCACTCCAGACACTCACTTGTGGCTGGTTGCCTTTAGCAACAACTTCCAGCTTGCTGTAGCAAAAGTCCTATAGTTCGATGTATGTCTCTTTAAGTGAGATGCTTGCTCGCATTCTCCACCATATGTGGGGTTTTAGCATCAAACGGGTAGGCACAGGTGAGGATTTGGCACAGACTTAGACAGTGACATCACGGCTTGGGTCCAAAACAGGGCTTGCCTGAGTTTATTGCAGCACTCAGAGCAAGAAACTAAAAAAAACAGCCTTTACACTTCAGGCAAAACAGAAAATAAAACCTGCTCGTCTGAGCTCTAACTAAACAGAATAAACGTCCCTCTCTATACCAGGGCCACACTATGTGACACTGGACACACACAGCAGATATAGATCAAGTAATGCAGTACTTACAGCCTTGTCTCTCTCTAGCAGCAGCTTACTGCCTCCAACACCCAGGGAGAGAGAGAGAGCTCTATGGAGAGGGCTGACTCCTTTTTAAAGAATCAGGTGCTCTCCTGATTACCAGCCCAGGACAGAACACCCTTTGTAAGCCGGAGCTTACCACACAGATTGAAACAGCCTGCAGTCTATATGCCATAAGACAGGATTCTAGGGGAAAGGTACCTGCCGTCTATGACTTTCCCTGCCACTGTCTTACAATATATATACATAAACTCCCACATCCACCATAAAATACAGAGGACATCACAGCCAGGGGGTGTTACACATGGCAATGTGGGTTAAGACTGAGAGAAGATAACTCTGAGGAGCGCACAGATAGGAATAGAGGATCTGAGGCATAGGCAGTCTAGAGGCCCCCATACACTTGTCTGATGTGTTTGGCCATACCTCCCAACTGTCCCGATTTTTGCAGGTCTGTCCCATTTTTTTAAGATGGTACTGCATCCTGTATAAGGTCAACAGTATCCTACAGTGGGGGGAGGGGCAGTTGGGAGTCCCCCCTTCCCAGATCATACTCATTAATCAATCGTCGGCCAAATGTGCCGTTCATTTACACAGGCCCAAAAAGTTGTGATATCAGTCATAGACTGCCTCAGCAGAAACAATGGTCAAAGTGCCCGCACGTACACCTCCCACCAAGCAATAACTGATGATCATAATCACAGTACCTGCATGCACCCCTACACCTTGCACGACAGATTTTGCAGTATACACACTCCTCCACCCCACCCCGAAAGTGACAGCAACCGCACTTCCCCCACCCCAAAGGTCACAGCACCCACGCAGCCCCCACACTTGTGTACTGACTCCTGCTCACAGCACATTCACGGTGCACCAAAGCTTTGGACTAGTCTGGACTAGAGCAGAGCTTCAGCAGGCCTGGGGGGGGGGGGGCTTTGCTGGGTCTGGGGGTTGAGCTTCGGGTGATTTTGGCTATGGATTGTTCAGCACATCAGCAAGGCTGCCTTGGGTAACTTGAAGGTAAGCTTCTGCTGGTTGCTTTACTAAAGGGTATGCTGTGATCCTATTTTCAATGGGGGGCCTGGAGCTACAGTTCCATCTGACCCATCTGGCCCTGCATATGCTGTCACACATTGTATCATTTAGAATTTCCCCAAAAAGCTGCTTAAATTGAATGTACATTTACTATTTAACCATACTTGAAAACCTTCCTAGTATGGCCGCAAGGCTCCTGAAAATCAGGTACCCCTCTTAGTCCCCAGAAAGGTAAATTGCGTTATTGTGGCTCTGCCCCCCGCTGTACAATTCCTGTGAGAGTGAATAGTTCTTCAAGGGCGTTGCTACGATGATGCAATAGCAAGTATCACACCCACTGCACTGCCACCTCTATTGAGTTCTACCCTTGTCCCACCCCCTTTCATATCATGGCAAGACAGTCAGCAACCATTTCTTTTACCATATATAGGGGAAAAAAGTAGCAAATTATTTGCATACATGTGTTCATTTGGATGGAGCTCATGATGTTTTCAGCTCATAATTAGTTACATAGCAAGTTGTTGATGATTTCTTCCCATGAGGGGTAAAAATGTGGTAGAGATTACATAGAGATGTGAAAAAGGATATTTGCCTCTTGCAATTAATATGTGTTTAGTGACTCTGTAAGAGTTCATGCAGACAATTAGAAATAAAAAAAAAGCACTTAAAATAACTTATTACAATACCAAAAAATAAAAATATGTTTAATATCAATGTACAGTATACAGCTCTTTTAAGAACAGGTGCAGAGTCTGGGTAAACTGTAGTGTAGTGGGGGATTAGCCGAAATAGGGCACCTGTTCTTAAAGAGCTGTATACATTGATCTTAAACATATATATTTTTTTTATTTGTCAGGTCAGGGCAGGATTATAATGGGGCACAGGGGGTCAGTACCACTGGCCCCCCTCTTGGCATGTATTTTTTTGAGCATGAGAGTGGGGTAGTGCTGCAGCTTCACCTATCTGCCAATGTGACAATGATTAATTGTGCTGAGCATCGGGAGCCAAGGCACACTGACTGCACAAGTGTGCATGCATTACTGGGAGTTGACTAAGTCCCATAAGAATTTGCACAAGAGGTCAGAGGCTGAGATACTTGTAATGAGCTTTGCTTGGTGGAGCTCATCATACACTTCTCAGGACCATGAAGGATAGCAGCAGCAGCTGCCTTGTCATGGGAGGGTTTTTAATCAGAGGCAGCGCTGAGCCTGTCAGGGCTACTACAGAGTAAGGTACAGAGGGACAAACACATGCTTTTCATGCAGTATTTATCTACAGTATATATATATATATATATATATATATATATATGTTTATATTAACCCCCCCCCCCCCCTGCAGTTGACCATTGACCAATTTTATACTGCTTTTACTCTGTGTTTTGACAGTGTAATATTCTCCCATGCAGTTTGCGGCCATTAATGAAAAGTAGGAGAGGGCCCCCCTTTCTATATATATATATAGATATAGATAGATAGATAGATAGATAGATAGATAGATAGATAGATAGATAGATAGATAGATATACAGCATGTTGGGTCATATTGTAGATTATGCCTTATAAATTAGACCAGGGGTTCTCAATATTTTTTTAATCCCGTTTTTTCACCGCACCTCTAGGCCCCCCAAAAAATAAAAATTAAGTAGACTGTGTGATCCTTAGGTTCAGTTATGTGGTAAAGGGTTCTGTTTTTACACATATTTTATGATTGTCAGTTACTGTCCTGCACCACAAACCCGTGGCACCCCTGCAAGTGTCCCGAGGCACCCCAGGGAGCCACGGCACACAGTTTGGAAATCACTGTGTTAGACTGTTCTATTATACTTGTCATATGCTTTTAAATTACATAATTTGTTTCTATACAGTGTCCTGACATATCATCACACAGGAGGAAATAATGGTAAGTGGGACCAGAAGCCTGGAATAATAGTATTGCAGAAAACAAAAAGTGCATGAGACGCAATGGTCTTTGGGAGTTATTCTGGTTCACTCGCAAAAGGCAAATTCCTTCTCAAATGGACAAAACCATGTGCACTGCAGGGGGGCAGATGTAAAATGTGCAGAGAGAGTTAGATTTGGGTGGGGTTTTACTTCAAAATTAGATCTATATTGCAGTGTTAAAATAAAGCAGTCAGTATTTTCCCTGAACAGAAACAAAATAACTCACCCAAATCTAACTCTCTCTGCACATTTTACATCTGCAGTGCACATGGTTTTGTCCATTTGAGAAGGAATTTGCCTTTGCGAGTGAAAAAGAATAAGGGACGTTATCCATTGTAAGTGTTTTGTAAAAGAGCTACATTCAGGCCATTATTCAGATCTGATTGCAGTACAATTTTGTTTGGAGAATGGGCAAAACCATGTGCCGAGAGAGTTAGATTTGGGTGATTTATTTTATTTCTGTGCAGGGTAAATACTGGCTGCATTATTTTTACACTGTAATTTAGTTTTCAATTTCAACACACACCACCCAAATTTATCGCTCTCTGCACATGTTACATCTGCCCCACCTGCAGTGCACATGGTTTTGCCCAATTTCCAAACAAATTTGTACTGCAATCAGATCTGAATAAGGGCCACAGTGTACATTAAACATAGAAACATAGAATTTGACGGCAGATAAGAACCACTTGGCCCATCTAGTCTGTCCCTTTTTTAAACATGTTACCTCAAACCATATTTGATCCTTATTTTTATGTAAGGATATCAATATGCTTATCCCAAGCATGTTTAAATTGTACTACTGTATTTGCGTCTACCACCTCTGATGGTAGGCTATTCCACTTATCTAATACTCTTTCTGTGAAGTAATTCTTCCTCACATTTCCCCTGAATCGTCCTCCCTCTAGTTTCAGTGCATGTCCTTGTGTTCTGCTGCTCCTCTTCCTGTGCTGAATGTCTCCCACCTGTACCTTGTTAAAACCCTTGATATATTTGAAAGTTTCTATCATGCCCCCCCTTTCCCTTCTCTGCTCTAAAGTATACATATTGAGATATTTTAGTCTTTCCTGGTACGTTTTGTTATGTAGGCCATGCACCATTTTAGTTGCCCTTCTTTGTACAGTCTCTAATGTATTTATATCCTTCTGGAGATATGGCCTCCAGAACTGAACACAATACTCTAGGTGAGGTCGTACCAATGACCTATACAGTGGCATTATTACTTCTTTCTTTCTACTGCTGATACCTCTCCCTATGCAACCAAGCATCTGACTTGCCTTCTTCATTGCTTTGTTACATTGCTTCCTGCCTTTAAGTCCCCTGAAATAGTGACACCTAGATCTCTCTCTTCCTCAGCAGTTTCCATTATAGTGCCATTTATACTATATTTAGTCTTTGGATTTCTGAGACCCAAGTGCATGATTTTGCATTTTTTGGCATTAAACTGTAGTTGCCATGCTCTTGACCATTCCTCTAATCTACCTAGATCCTCAATCATTTGTTTTACCCCTCCTGGTGTGTCTACCCTGTTGCACACCTTTGTTTCATCTGCAAAAAGGCACATTTTACCCTCAATTCCATTTGCAATATCACCAATAAAGATATTAAAAAGCAACGGTCCAAGTACAGATCCCTGGG
This sequence comes from Crinia signifera, assembly GCF_055691185.1. Lineage (NCBI taxonomy): Eukaryota > Metazoa > Chordata > Amphibia > Anura > Myobatrachidae > Crinia > Crinia signifera. The sequence goes on along the minus strand of NC_139222.1, from coordinate 134,642,186 downwards.
GTACTCCACTTGTAACCTTTCCCTCCTTTGACTGTACTCCGTTTACTACAACTCCCTGTTTTCTGTCCTGCAACCACACTCTTATCCATTCAACTATCTTAGAATCCAATCCCAAGCTTTCAAGTTTATTTAACATATGTGATACATTACATATGTATCTCATTTGGTGGATTCAATATGTATCTCATTTGGTGGATTCAATATCTACATATCAACCTAAGTATTATAGAAAGTTGGTGTTTGCCTTATCTCTTGGAACATAATAAAGTAGAAGCTATAGTTGTATGACAATACATTTGGCCTAGTGTTATTGTTATGACATAATGAGACACATTTAACACAACTCCATCCTTTAATTTTGAGTATGTGTTTCTTCCTAATTACAAAGCCTCTGAGATGCCTCTTTTCACATTAAATGTTTGTTTTCTTCTAGGAATTCCCCCCAGAAGTAAAACACCAGCTCTGATGCCGAATATCAAGTTAGAAAGAAAGAACGAACCTATAACATACCTGTAGAATTGGCAGACCTAGGGGTAAATTTACTAGTGTTTCTGCCGAGTTGTACAGTAGCTTGGCTGGTTACGAACGTACATAGGTCAGTTTTGAAAATGATTAAGATTAAGTTTGGCTACCGAGTTTCCCAGCAGTCAAACACTGCTGGACAGGAAGCACGCATAGATCAGTCAGATCTGTGCAGTGCTTCTGTATTTAAAAGTAAAAGAGAGAGTTAATTTTTTTTTATAAAATGGCATGAGCCCTCCCACCTAAGTATAATCAGCCAGTGCTGAAAAATATTCAGTGGAAAAATAGTGTGAACTCCTTCTGTATTTAAAGAACCAGACTGGGGTCTTAGGTCCTGGTTCCAAAAATATGGGGGCTAAAAGTTGTAGGAGTCCCCTGTATTTTGAAATCTAACACCGTCTCCATTTGAGAGTAATGCTGGCCAAACATCAGACCAACTTTCCTCCAACCATCCAACTAGTTGCTTGGATGGAATAAAAATATGGTACTGGATGGGAGCAAAGGACAATCAGAAATGTGCTCACAAACCCAGGAAAATGGACAAAAACATTCAGTCAAATTGTTTAAATCAAACAGGTTCAACTACAGTACCGTGTCTGAGCGACAATGTTTGTCCTTTTCCAGATTTTGGGAGCAAATTTCTGAAGTAAATATTACATTTGCTCCCATCCAGTACCATATTTTTATTCCATCCAAGCAACTAGTTGGATGGTTGGAGGAAAGTTGGTCTGATGTGTGGCCAGCATAAGGTAATGCCACAGCTTGCGGACACAGCAACAGCTTCCTCCTGCCTGGCTTCCTACGCAGCCTCCCCCTGCTCCCTCTGCCTGGCTCTCTATTAGCCGGCATCCCCTGCCCGCTGACTTCCCCCGCACGGCTCCCTCCTGCTGCAGCTCCCCAGGGACTGCATATGATAAATCCATGTGATTTATCATATGCAAAACTTGGCACATCAAGTGCCTAATTGTATGTGCCCCTCCCAGGGATCTGCAGGGGAAATCAGGTCCCTTGTCACTAATGTATGGGTGCATTAAGTCCTCTTTTTTCCATCTAGGCATAAAAAAAATGCAAGAACCAAATGGACTGAGATTCCATACATCCTACAGATACTCTTCTATGGAGATTTATCCCCAACGGGATACTGGTATCAGTATTCTGACCACTGCTCATCCATGTGTACAGTATCTCCTCCAAAAACTCCATCTAAAAGGTGGTCTATTTGAAAAGTGCAATTTGAGGCTAATTCACGGCAGAGTTTGCAGAAACGAATGTTGGTAAATGTCCATGTTGTAGTGGTGCTTATGGAAAGTCTTCCCAAGTTTGGCCGAAGGTCTATTGATTTATACAGTACATGTGTCTTTTACCCTGTTTTTCATTCATAGTTCAGCAAACTCTGCCGTCTTCTGCGTTTAGGAAATCTGCAGTATTTTGAAAAAAATGCAATCTCGAATCAATGAACACGAACATTTTACACTGTGGTTAAGAATGTGATATACAGTACTTATATTTGCAGAGAAATATTCACGTTGAATACTGGTGAGAATGATTTCTCTGCAACTCAGCTTCTGGTTATACATTAAGGGTGCCTACACACGGAGCGATTTCAGGGCATTTGCTCCTACATCGCATCACTATCACCCAGAAAATTAATATCCAGTATGCTGGATAATCTAGTAGGAGCACAGTAAGCAAATACAGTCATACAGTCACATAAGCAAATACAGTCATGCGTCTTAAGGTGTCATTTACCATGTGTATATATACAGTATAGTAAGTCTGATGAAGTCCTACTGGTAAAAATCCAAGCTTGTCCATAATATCTGTGTGTATATGTGTACATACAGTAACAACTATCCTTTAATGTATTGTGTATGTATAAATGTACAGTATGTATGTATATACATTTTGTTTGTAAATGTTTCCCCAGCTAAATTGAACTTTTGTCCCCAACTAAATTGTACAATGTATATTCCTTTAAAGAAACACTTGTAGTTATACATATGTATTTGCATTATATATCAATCAAGCCATCTCTTTCTTTTAGCAAACTTTCCCTTAACCCAGGGGTTCCCAATCTTTTTGGAATTACGGCACCCTGGAATTTCAGAATTTTTTCACGGCACCCCTAGGCCAACCCCCCCCCAGCATAATAAATATAACAATAAGCAGTGAGATATGTGGTAAAGGGCAGAATTTACTTCTATTTGTACACATTTTATGATTGGCAGATAGCAGCACTGGTTTTGCCCATAAATAATTAACCATAAATTATTTGAATTGGTCCTGGACCACCTACTTGAGGCACCCCTGCAATTGTCCCGAGGCACTCCAGGGAGCCACAGCACACAGGGCCTTATTCTAGTTCACTCTTTCTGACAAAATCCTTCTTAGATGGACAAAACCATGTGCACTGCAGGGGGGGCAGATTTAACTTGTGCAGAGAGAATTAGATTTGGTGGGGTTTTACTTCAAAGTTTGATCTATATTTCAGTGTAAAAATAAAGCAGCCAGTATTTACCCTGCACAGAAACAAAATAACTCACCCAAATCTAATTCTCTCTGCACATTTTACATCTGCCCCCCTGCAGTGCACCTGGTTTTGTCCATTTAAGAAGGATTTTGTCGGAAAGAGTGAACTAGAATAAGGCCCACAGTTTGGGAACCACTGCCTTAACCTATAGATCTGGGCTGGCCAAACAAGCCTTGAGATCTACTAACATGTCACATTTTCCAGACCACCTAGCTGGTGCACAGGTGAAGCCATTTACTAACACATTTTAATATGTGCTGTATTCCCACAGGTGGCCTGGACTGTTATTAGATCTTGATGACCAGTGTGACCACCCATGCTATAGATAATTGCTTGTCCTATCAAATAGATATGCACTGGTCGGTTCTTAAGAAATCCGAACACACCCGAATTTTGTGAACTCTTGCTGAACCAAACCACAGTCCTGAGAACTGGGCTTGTATTTACCCACTGTTGAGAATTTAGATTTAAAATCCAAATTTTGGGTATTGGATTGTAAAAATGACATTCATTGATAGAAATTCGTGTCGATTTCTATCAATAATAGTTCTTAAATAGATTTTTTTAATTGAACCAATAACCAAATCAGAAACCAAAACATTTGGGGTTTTTTTGCCAGAAAAATATGTCAAGTAGATATTTTGTAGCGTGTGCCACCTCACAATGAACACCCACACTATACTTATTGCAAACACCAGTAATTTCGAAATGATAATATCTTACATACATTCTGTTCTTGTCATTCCTACATTCGTTACATGCCCCACTGAGCATTAGGTATCATAATAAAAGAGAGGAATATGTCCAAAAAAAGACCAAGAGAGGAGAACTATTTTGAATAGTTCATAATGTAGGCTAAAGGAAGCCACATTGCATAAGGGTTATGGTATGTGTCGTTTTATTAGAGAGGATAATTTAGTGCTCAAACAAAACTTATTGTACTAAGAGAAGAAGTGGGGAGACCCGCACCATAAGGTGCTTATGAAACAAAATATGATACAGTGGAGTGAATATGCTTATATTCACTGGAAATTTTTATAAATATCTTTCCTGGCAAATTAGGGTGCTAATCCCCTGATTCAAAAATGAGCAATAATAATAGAAGAGAAGAAAGGTGAATCAGTTTGACTGGGATGCACTCCTGTTCCACAGTAATAAAAATATTATTTTTACCTATAATAGGTGTATATTTTATTTGTTGACGTATTTGATTATTTTTAGGAGTTTTATTTATTAAACTTTGTTAAGAGCTAGTAGGTCATCATTCTGTAATGGTGTTAAGTAGTACAGTTGTCAATGATATGAGACCTTAAGGTAAGTAGCGAAAATATTAAAACAAGATATAGGTTTAAAGAGAAAAAGAAATTTTAAAGATTAAAAATCACTCTGTGAATATTGTAGCTTGAATATATTTGTCTAGTTACTGCTTGTGTTCCACAATATATTGGTGGATTAATGCAGTGCCTGTGTAGGGGGTTTAATGGATACGGTGATATTCTCACTGTCTGTAGTCTAATCCGAACAATGTATTGCCCTCTGCATGTGTATTCCTAAAGTGGATAAGATTCTGCCCACAATGGTTCTATCTGAACCCATGCACGTGGTGTAGATGTATATTGAGTAGGGACAGGTTAGTCCTACAATTGAACTTGTGCTCACACTCGTCAATTGGCGTTCGTGTCTGGTACTACCCAGTGAGATAAAGATCGCCCATGTGTTTGCTTTTGATCACTCGTACGCTGAATGCTGTATAGTGCCCAATTTAATAAGTAACCTGTGCACACAGATACACAAATCTGTCCGGCAGAGTCACTTAGTAATAGTCAAAAGGTATGCACTCACTTAGTGCCGTGCACACTGTGCGATCTTCCAATTGGATTTGTACTGATCCTGTACCTCTAAGCTTAAATAGCTGGTATGCTTTATGGTGCACTACAAGCAATTCATGTGGCACGTATACACGGGTCGTGCACACTGTGCGATCTTCCAATTGGATCTATACTGATCCTATATCTCTGAGTTTAAATAGCTGATGTGCTTTATGGTGCGCTACATCCAATTCATGTGGCACATGTACTTGGGTGGGGACAATCCTGGTAGTGTGTTATGTACAGTTTTAATGAGTCACGGGTTCATATACGTGCATCTCTCTATTGGGCACGATCACTGGTAGCTGCTAGTATGAATGTGTGATCGCTGGATATCATACACACTGTGCAATCCTAGGGTTGGATCTACAGCGGCATTGTGTTTTAGTGCTGTAATAACTGCTGCGCTTTGTGATGCGCTATTAACAGGTTCATATATTACTTGTACATCAATTAGAGCAAATGTCAGTGGTTTGCTACACACAGTTTAATGAATCATGTGTGCACATCAATAGATTTCTCTATCCCTCAGAATCACTGTAGGCTGCCACAATGGGTGTTTAATCATTTATTGCCATACACACTATGCAATCCTAAAATTGGATCTGCACTTGCACTGTGCTTCTATGTTTTGCTGGTTCAAGCGCTTTCTGATGCGCTATTAACAAGTTAGAATATCACACATGCAGGAGTGAAAGCCAGAACCAGTGACGTGTTTAGCAGGATTAGATGAGTTTTAAGTGCACAGCAAAATAGTTCTCCCTCAGGCACAGTTACTGGCAGCTGTCACAATAAGTGTACAGTCACTGATTGCCATACACACTGTGCGATCCCAAAATTGTATCCACATTAGTGTTGCGCTTCTGTGTTTTACATAACCAAATGCGCTACTGAGGATTAGTGTAACACATACAAGTGAATGGTACCAGTGTGAGAACGTATATGCTAGATCCTGTATCAGGATCTCCTTTACTGTTATCGGGAATCACTGCGTGTACACGTGTTATTAGCGCTGTCAGTCCATGACACTATGCGCTGCTGTACACAAGTGATTCCAAAAACACTCACTCTCCTATTAACGCCTGTTGCCAGGGATATAATCCCCTTGGCCAGCGTGTGCTGCTGCGCCTCAGCGCTACTTGCACAGGAGCTGCTGAGCGAGCAAAACAGAGGTATTTTTACAAGAGACAAACAGACATTATATAATTAAACAGGCTAAATTGCTACAAATTCACAGAGGAGGGCTGCCAATGCGCATTTCGCTAGGTAGCTTTTTCAAGGCTATCACCACGTGCATGGGTTCAGATAGAACCATTGTGGGCAGAATCTTATCCACTTTAGGAATACACATGCAGAGGGCAATACATTGTTCGGATTAGACTACAGACAGTGAGAATATCACCGTATCCATTAAACCCCCTACACAGGCACTGCATTAATCCACCAATATATTGTGGAACACAAGCAGTAACTAGACAAATATATTCAAGCTACAATATTCACAGAGTGATTTTTAATCTTTAAAATTTCTTTTTCTCTTTAAACCTATATCTTGTTTTAATATTTTCGCTACTTACCTTAAGGTCTCATATCATTGACAACTGTACTACTTAACACCATTACAGAATGATGACCTACTAGCTCTTAACAAAGTTTAATAAATAAAACTCCTAAAAATAATCAAATACGTCAACAAATAAAATATACACCTATTATAGGTAAAAATAATATTTTTATTACTGTGGAACAGGAGTGCATCCCAGTCAAACTGATTCACCTTTCTTCTCTTCTATTGTTAAAACTTATTGTACTGCCTTGTACATGCTCTTCTGCAGCCAATGCTAAATGCATAGCTTTTTACAATTTCTACAGCGCAGTTTATATTCACTTATAGTTACAATTAATCATCAGAGGGAGGAGACATCTGCAGTCTTCTATTATAAGTGGTACATTTGTGTGTTAATAAATAAGAAGTAGAATCTGATTGCTTGCAACATATAGGGTGAAATGTATTAGGATGAGAGATTCAGAAAGTGAGAGATTTGGTAAGAATTCTCCAGTTTTTAAAGCGGCAATCATTTACATTGCAAAATCACACTATTGCCGCTTTAAAAAACTGGAGATTTCTTACCAAATCTCTCACTTTCTGAATCTCTCATCCTATTAAATCTCACCCCCCATCTTCAATAGAACTTCCATCTAAATTTACCACATTGAGAAGAAATAATTTGCACTATACCACAATTCCACAATTCCACAATTAAATGTGCCTATTACATCCCATGATCTTATCTCATAAAATGTATCTAATGATTACATTACCCTTCACAAGCTGCTCATAGCAATAATCGCATCAAAGTCTCCTACCAATTTATAACAATCACTCCCATTAATTAAAGCTAATATTTTGTCTCCTAAAATACTGATTTTACTGATCATCAATATCAGAGCTGTCACTGGTCAACCCTAATATGAAGACATTGGGACTGTTTTTTTTTAAAGTTTCAATGATCAACAACGAAGACAAGAAAAACCCAACAAAGATACAACAAGCAATTGTTCAATGGCTAATTGGCCATTGTAATACACATATATTAACAAACAAACATATTAAAAACACACTTGCCCAGCATTGTCCTCTCCCGTGCCTATAATCGAGGGGACGGTCTTTAATACGTTGCACTATTCTACTTTTTTCTGCCATTTTGCATAGTATAAAAAAATCTATCTGCTCTCTACACAGCTAAACAAAACCCATATCTATAAATTTGGCTTGCCATAATATCCCTTTAATCTGGGATACTTATGATTTACACAGGTTCAAGCCTGCCTTTCACCTGGTTTTCATCAGCCACAGAATGTTAATAGCAGGTCTCCCATATTGAAGGAATATTATGCCAAGCCTATCTATAAATGGGCCTCAACACATTTATTTCACACTTTTTGATCTAGTAACATTCCTAAAATGAAAAATGGTGGTGTTGCCCATAACAACCAATCAGATTCTAGTTATTTTTTTTATAACATCCTAGAAATGATAAACACAACCTTATTGGTTGCTATGTGCAACACCAGCAGTTTTTATTTATGGAAGTTTTAGTAGCTCTACACCTACACTGCTCTCTCAAGCTGGGTGCGCTAACACGCATACTCCTCACTGAGTAAGGTACACCTTCACTTACTGTACCCAGCTTTTGCTTCTAAATGAACATGCTTTGCCAAATATCTTAATGCAAATAAAGCTGCACAATAATATAAATGAGGACTTGCCTTGTAGCTCTGCATTTTGAGCATCAGAATCATGGCCACATAGTACATAGAGAATCCTGACAAATAATGCAATTTATTTAGTAGTGTTTGCAGAAGAGCATATCCGTACAAGCAAGCATTAGTTACTAATCACTGAGAGGAACAGTTAGTAGGTCACTGTACTGTCATAGACGATATTAGTTCCTTTAGATCTGGTGTCTTAAACTTTTGCTAGGTAACAGTCCACCCCAGGCTTCCATTCTGTTATAAAGCGTTATAGGGTAAGCATCAGTATCCCGTAAGCACCAATTGTGTTTCCACTGAAAAAATCCACTGTGCTGCTTGAGGGACCATGAGTTACTGAGATGGTTTGTTAAGAGATGTTTTGCTATAAGCCTTTTCTCTGTTTGTCTGCTGTATCTTTGCAATAATCCAATAAACTAGACTTTAAAGTAAATAGTAAAACTCTGCATTAATATTGTTTTTTGAAGCATTGGAGGTTATTCTAATTTGTTCAGTCTCCAGCGTGTTCACGTGTTCGCGTGGGTGTGAACAGGTACGGCAAACTGCTAGTTCGCTGTCTCATTCGCACCCACCAGTGTGGGCAGGGGGCGTGGGGCGGCGGTTGGGAACACCCAACATTTCATGGGTGTTCCCATGAAAAGACTGGGATTTCTTATAGAAATTTAGCAATGACGCGGCTGCCAGGGGCGGGCAGCTGCCATCACCGGATGTCAGCTGCCCTCCCTGTTCCCGTACTGGTCACACACAAAACTAAGACACCTGAGACTGTCTTAGTTTTGCATGTAGGTACCAAATCAGTGGATGGTCAGCGACCATCCACTGATTTGGCCCCTGCACCCAAGGCTGTGAACAGATGCTTATGAAAAACATCTATTCACAGCTGTGCATGGACCTTGCTGAGCGAAGGGGGAGCATGTAGATGTGCAAGCAGAAGGCGGCGTTAAAACCACACGCAATGCTGGTGAAATTTACAGCGCTGTGTGTGGACCAGAATAAGGTTCATTGTAATTTCCATGTGTGTGCACACTAAACAATCCTTAAATTCATACCATTATTGTTATTTTCCAAATGACAGTTTTGTATTTGGTCATAAGCCACAGGATTGAATTGAAACATGAGGAAACTGTGATAAACACTATAAATGTGTCAAGTATAATATAGGAAAAAATAAATGTGGTTTGTAGGTTTGTTAAATAATATTTTAAATTGTACAGTACACTGAAATTAGACAGTAAAATGAGTTTCATTATAAGCAATGCAGTCAGACGGGAGTCTTCAACCAAAAATAGACCATCACACCAACATCACGACATTGCTGATGTCCTAAAACAAACCATAAAGACACATCACTGTAATGAGTATATGTGTGTTATTGTGCCATTGACAAACAATAGTAATGTTGCGCACCACTAAAATTTCCCATTTTGTAGCAATTGTAACAAAAAATTATGAGATTTTTTTTCTTATATGATTGATAAATTTGAAATAAATTATAACTTTCATGTTAAACAATTAATACACAATAAATAGTTATACTCTTAATAAAATGATATTTTTCTGAAAATCAACAATTAATCCTAGAAATAGTTGCACCTACTAAGCAAAGACACCTTCATGTGAATGGTAATACCTCAAATTTTATAATAAAGATTATGTTGAGAAATGCTCCAACTATTGTACTTAGGTTAAAATGCAATATTAAAAGTACCGTACAGTATGTGGGGAATGTTCTCCTGGGATGTGAAATGGTTTCTGTACACTTTATTGAGCATCACAACATTGTCATTACTAATCTCTGAATTGAGGTCTATTACAAATACTTAGTTAAAGCAGATTCAGAATAACAGAATGAATCAGATGGATACAAAATGCCAACACAATGATCCCATTTAATGAATCTACTCCATATAAAGGAAGCACAGAGCAGACCATAGTAGACTTCTGGACAAGCATCAAGTTGAAGTATTAAACTGCAGAAAGCTGAGAGGAGACCATGTGTCACTGTGCCAGCCACTTATCCTCTGGCTATATCAGCGGACTCCACCATGGACAGTACCCTAAAGCCTTCAGTTACATTTCTTCACATCATAATTTAGGTTTGCACAAAGACCACCAAAAGACTTCTTTTATTTCACATCATGGTAGTCGCTGCAAAGCTCCAAGTAGCCATGGGAGCAAAAAAATCTCCTTTTCCGTATACTTTTCTTCTGATTATGGACATGGGAATGTACATGAACGCCATGACCCCCTTCTAGCTAACTCTGGAGGCCACAGTGATTGGTAGAGAATTGGCCTGCTCAATACCAATGGGAAGCAAACCATGCAAAATCTTAACCACCGGCTATCATGCTATCTGGAGACAGTCCATTCCCTGGAACAGGAGAACACCCAGCTGGAGATAAAGATCTGTGACTGGTACGAAAACAATACCCCAAGATCACTGCCTGTCTCCAGCCAATACTTCATTACCATCAAGGAGCTCCAGAATCAGGTGACATAAATCCAAAAGATTAAACTCACAAAAACACATTTATTTAAGTGTGAGTTTATATATGAGAGAAAGATATTAGTGAAATGTTTGTGCTGTATCCATTGCAGGTCTCCTCAATCACAGTGGAGAATATGCGGATTAAATTGCAAATAGATAATGTCCACTTGGCTACAGATGACTTGATAAATGAGTAAGCCTTGTTATCAACTGACATATAAATGAACAAAATACAATTGTTATTGCTCATATGTTTTCAGCCATATGAAGGGGGATATATATCAAGTATTGGGGAGTCATAACGTAAAGAAAGATGAAGTACCACCCAATCAGCTTCTAACTGCCATTTTATAGGCTGCAGTTGAAAAATGCCAGTACCTGGTTGTCTGGTACTGTAGTTTTCTCATCTTTATCTCTCTCCAAAGCTTGATACATCACCCCCTAAATATAAGTTTAACTAAATGTATTGCTTATTTCTACCAAGGTATGAAATGGAACACAGCATAAGGAATAGTGTTGATGCAGACATTGCCAGGCTGCAAAGCGAGCTGGAAGAGCATAACAATCAAAGACAGCACTTAGAAATCCAAGATCACTGCCTCCATGAAGAACTTCTCCAACTGAAGAGCAGAGAGGAAGAGGTAAAGGGAGATATATTTTTGATGTACATGTACTGCAAAGGTCTTTATAAGTACAGTGCATTACCATAAGTCCATATTCATATAACATTATATAAATAATATATTGTTTTGAATTGTAGAAAAAATTTTGAATTGTTTGGTTTGTTTGAGTAATATTATCAATGTTGTCACCAATAAGTAGCACTTTATTTTATATTAAAGGGGATGTGTGATCTGCAACCTCAACTAGGTATTAGAGTCAATGTGAAAATAAAGGCTGCTCTATCTGTGGATCAAAATAGAGCCCTGCCTAAAATCAGAGGCCAATATGAGAACTTGATGAAGGAGAACCTGAGGGAGATGGAGATCATCATTCTTACTAAGGTAAATAAAGCATAACAGGAAGTAATCTTATTTGATTAATTAGTCAACTTGCTTTTCTTCCAGTATAGAAGAACAAACGTGCTTCTTTTTGTAGAATGTTTGTTCAGTCAGTTTGCCACTAACAATTGTAACACAAGCCAAAGTCAGTTGGCCACCACCAAAATAGATCACAAGCCATTCTGTAAATGTTTATATTGTTCTATTAAACCGTATAAATATTACAGTGCATAAAGGAGGTCATTCTGATTTGCGAATGTCCGATGGTGAAGCCCTGCACATGCGCATATTTGCTTATGCGCATGTGCAGGACTTCGGTGCAGGTGCCTTTGGAGACTTTCATAGTATCCATGTCGCTCTCACCGGGGGGGGGGGGGGGGGGCCTGGAAGTGTGGAGGAGGCATGCTTGGGGCGATCGCATGCAGAAATGCTGGGCATCCCCATAAGAATGCAGATGGGCACCTGGCTTTTGGCAGCCTGAGGCTGATGTAACTAGACTTCAACTGCCCACCCAGTTCTCGGAGCAAGTCGCCGCTATTCTAAGACTGACCTATATTTGCAAGCACTACAGAAATCATTGGATGGTTGGCGACCATCGAATGATTTTGGGCCCGCATGCTACCATGCGAATGGACGTTTATACAAAACATCCATTTACAGTGCGGCGGGGATATTCATTGTGCAGTGAGGGGCGGGCATTCACATGCTCGGTGGGTGGCGTTGCAAGGCTTGCAAAGCTACCACTGCTTTGTGAGCAAAGCAGAATGACCTCCAAAATGCCTTAAGGGGTGATATTAAAATGGTTGCTAAACTCCATTCTGGGCTGCTAAATGTATAAATATATAAATGCCTATCGTACACTTATAGTACATTTTCTGTGCTTCCCGTTTGCTTAATGTACATTTACAGATTGGAGAGCCCCAGCTCAGCAAAATATACTGTTATTAATAGAATAGAAGAGAATCAACTTTATTGGCCATGTATGATTGCGCACACATGCGCCTAGGCAGCCATCCATGGCACCACTGGTTGTTGCAGGTGGGTGGTAGGTGACAGGTAGGTGACAATATAAGCAGGGACAGTATAGTGGCACACAGGGAACACATACCTGCCAAGCTGCACAAGGCTAGGCAGTCATCAGCGGCGCCACTGGTCATTGCAGCAGCCAGGTAGGTAACAGTATGAGCAAATTTAGCACAGTTATAGCAGAGACAATACAGTTATCACACAGGAGACACAGGGTTACATATGGCACAGTTCCTAGACAGTTCCTAGGAAGCCATTTGCGGTGCCATCTTCCTGTAGGAAAACCAGCATGGGTGATGGTGGTGGGGGGCAGAGAGAGTCACTGAGGCCTGGGGAGAGTCAGTGAGGCCTGGGGCTGGAGTTGGGCCCTCCTTGGGCTGAGTTCCACACCACAGTGTCTCCTGGGGGGCAGAGGCCCTATCTCCTGGGTGAGACAGGGGGGGGCGAGACTGGGCCTGCAGGAAAGAGGAGCCACTGCAGGTGTCTCCTGAGTGCAAAAGACCCCTCTCCTGTGGTCTCTCCTGGGGATAAGCCAGCAAGGTTGGGCCCATGCAGGGGCGGATTGGGAATTGAATCCAACCCGGGAAAAATCTAGAAGCAGCCTGGGGGGAGGGGGAGAGTCTGGGGTTTGTGAGAGAGAGATTCTGGATTCAATTCCCAATCTGCCCCTGGCTGTAGCAGTGAGAGGTCAGGGTCTGGGAGACCTGCAGTGGGTCAGTGCAGCCCCCTCCCCCGCCTCCACCTCCCCTCCTGATGTCCCCCCTGCACTCACTGTATGCCTGCTTGGGCTGCTGCTGCCCTTCTGAGTCCAGGTGCTGGGGGTTTGGTTGCTTGCACCGTGATATGGTCCATGCCCCGGGAGCCAGCCACCGCTACACTACGATGCATCCAGCAGGAGCCGCTGCCGCTTCCCCTCACCTCTCCCTCCAATGGTCGCTGGGAGACTGGACGCCTGGATGCCAGTTCACGGGATGGACGGGGGTCCTCCTCAGCTGCCGCACCCGTGGCCCGCTCGGCCAGAGGCCGCTTGCAGAATGCCTGTGTAAGGCTTCCGCTAGGCTGGACCACTGCTGCCTTGGGGATCCCTACCCTCTCCTCCCTCCCTTCTCCATGATGATGATCTTCCTGGTTCCCGGCCACCGCCCGCTCACAGCTCGCCTGTCTCGCCCGTCCAACAGGCGCGATCCAGCAGTGGGGTTGGGGGGGTGGGGATTTGAGCTCCATGGGTGGAGTGGGAGCTCCATAAGTGTGCGTCCATTCCCGACCCCAACAGGAAGTCCCGACCTTTGTTCATAGAACAAACTGGAATGTGCTCTGCAGCTAGGCCAGAAACATAAGGGTAAAGTTAGTAAGTTGGAAGTTCTATTGAAGATGGAATGTTGCTCAAACAACAATCAAATATTATTTTCTAGAAGGTGCTAAATAAATAATAAGTATAATCTGATTGGTTGCTACAGGATGGGCAACATCCCATCTTCAATAGAACTCAATTCTTAGTAAATTTACTCTATAGTGTATACTCTAGTGTCCCTAAGACCTTCCCACTTGGAGCAGTACCAAAAAGCAAGAATAAATACTTTGCTATAAATTCATTTAGTCATAATATGCCATTAGCAGCCTGCGGAAGCTACCAAGAGCCATTCCAGCAGTTTCTACACCTAATTAATTCGGAAAGTTACCCTAAAAGTTGATGAACATTTCCAAGCTGCTGGTTGTATATGTCCTAGATATACAGTAGCTGAAGGTAGAGTGTCACATTCACACTACTTCCACACCTAAACTGATATGGTAAGGTTCCTTCTAATATGTGAGATACATCTATGCTTTTATATAATAGGCAAAAGATTGCTTATTTCTGTGTGTAATTGTAAATATAACATAACAAATAAAGCATTAATAATCACGTGATGTTTCTTCTCCTTTTAGAGCTCAGAGCTGAACTCAGGAGCTGAACATCTCAAGCCCCTTAGTAATGAGCTCATTAACCTTAAAATTTTATGCAGGCATTGGAGATGGAGCTACAGACTGAGCTTAGTTTGGTATGAATTATCTTTGAATGTAAAAGTGCAAGGGAGGTAAACTCATTAATGTTAAATGTTACAGCAGGCATGTCCAAAATCCGCCAATTGTGGCCCGTGATGTCACTTCAAGTGGCCCGCAGCCTCCAGCCAGAAGCGGGCGTCTGGAGGCTGATGTGGGACACACAGCACAGGACTCTAGAGGTGGGACCCCGGTCAGAGCACCTTTACCTTGCTGGCTTGCTGTCTGCATTGGTGAGGGGGTGCCAGCTGCCACTGTGAGACGTGTTTGCCATCTTTCAGATGAGTATGTGTCCAACTCCTGCAATTATATATCACCCTCCACCGCGATCACAGTGACAGCAGTGTGCAGGGAGGGGGGAGCAGCAAAGGGGAAGCTTGCTCCCGTAATATGCGGAGCGGAGAATGGCGGCGGCGGGAGCCCAAGCATCTGTCTCCTGCAGGGGAATATATAGTTAAGGGAGGCAGTATGTGGTACATTCAGAGAAGGGTGAGCAGGCTGGGAGACATAGTGATTGGGGGCAGAGTGGGGGGCATACAGTGAATTGGGTACATACAGCGAAGGAGGGGCAGTTTATGGGAATATACAGTGAAAGGGACAGAGTGGGGGACATACAGTGAATGAGGGCAGGCTGGGGGACATACAGTGAAGGAGGGGCACGCTGGGGGAAAAACAGTGAATGGAGGCACGCTGGTGGACATACAGTGAATGGGGGCATGTTGGGAGACATACAGTGAATGGGGGAAGAGTGGGGGACCATTCTGATGTGATTAATGGTTCAAAGAATGTCAGGCTGAATGGTCGGCCCCCAGACATTTTCACGTCACCATATCTGGCCCTCTTTGCAAAAAGTTTGGACACCCCTGTCTTACAGCAATAAGGAGGAGAGTGATCCTTCTCCACATTCTCCAGTTTGGCAGGGGATACGGTCATTAGGTCACCAGCAAGTTGTTAGGTGGACACCATTAGGTCGACATGCATTTAGGTCGATATGTGTCTAGGTTGACATGTAAAAAGGTCGACATGAGTCTAGGTCGATAGGTGTTAGGTCAACAGGGTCATTAGGTCAACATGGTCATTAGGTCGATATGGGTTAAGTTGACAGTCGAAAGGTCGACATGGTTTTTTTTACTGTTATTTTGAGCTGACATGTGCTGACAGGTGGTATATAAAATCCACTAGGGCGTGGTGAATAAACTAGGGTGCCGAGCCCGAAGCGCGAGGGGACACGGTGCACTTTAACCTGTGTCCATGTCGACTGTGGCAGCATTCCGGTATGCGTTGTGTATTAACTATAGCAAGATCAAGATTGAAGGTGCCCATACATGGTGCGTTTTTTAGAGATGAGCCGCAATACCGAATATACAGCATATAAATGACTTAAAAGTGCATTTGAGTTACATACATCTGAGAATCAAATTGCTTTACAAATTGCTTTTGCTCTTTCATGCTTGGAGATTTGGCGCATACCTTCATTTAAAATGTTTATTTTGCTTTACATACTGAACAATTTTCATTATAAATAATTCTGTACACTACAATGCATATTGTTAAATATTAAATTTTTGGTTTAAACTTTTATGAAACACGGCACCCCGAAGCATCAAAAATTTTTGCGCGGCACCCCTAGGCTAAAAGTTTCTATTTGAGAAAGTCAGAAACAAATATTACGTTAAAAAAATTGTGCTGATATCTCATCCTTAGGATCAGTTATGGTGGTAATGGACAAAATGTACTTCTGTTTGTCATAGAAACATAGAAACATAGAATTTGACGGCAGATAAGAACCACTTGGCCCATCTATTTTAAGTATGTTACCTCATAATTTGACTATTATATTGGACATATATAACTTGAATTGGTTCTGGACCATCAACCCATGGCACCCCTGCAAATCTCCCAAGGCACCCCAGGGTGCCACGGCACACAGTTGGAGAACCACTGGTTTAACCAATAATAAAAATTTTATTAGATATTAAATAAATTAAAACCACATTTTTGTGTATAAACTGAAGCGCAGGAAATTCAGCAAAAGGAATATTGTACTTTGTGTGTTATTTTCAATAAGAAATTAAACAGTATTCTGGTGCTACAGTATATACTGTAAGCAACTGTAAACAATAACATTGTTTCCTCAAACAACATAATTTCTTCCTCATTTTAGAAATCAGTGCTAGAGTACTCATTAAAGGAGCTCAATACCACTTTTTGTTCCCAGCTTGTCCAATTACAGGATCTGATTGACAACATTGAAGCACAACTGTCACAAATTCGATCTGACTTAGAGAGGCAAAATGATGAATATGAGGTCCTCATAGACCAGAAGACCCACCTACAGAGATTGCCTCTTATAAACATCTACTGGATGGACATGATGTTAAGTAGGTGTTATACACCATCATTACCTGTTGCTTTCTTCATTTGTGCACAGCAGCAGAGTTTAGAAGAAATGTATCTATTTTAACTAAATATTTATATCGCAAACAACATGTTCTAATTCTAAATGGAAAGCGGTCAGTATCCTGGTGGTTGGTCCTGACAGTCAGGGAAAATTTACTAAGATGGTAGGTAAATTTCACCTCACAATGCCAACAGTGGATACCAATGATAAGTATTGGTGTTACGGTTAAGTGTAGGGTTAGGCACTAGTGGGCAGGTTAGGTTTAGGCTGTGGGTGCTTATGGTTAGGCTGTGGGAGGGGATGATTAGGGTTATGGGTAGGTTTATTTGTAAAAATATAAATATACCAGGATCTGTAGTTATTCTGAATGTTGGGTTGCCATTTTGACTGTCAGAAACACCTGTTTTTTGATGCCATCCATTCTAAACAACAGTCATACAACATTATACATCATGTTTAAAATATAGTAAACCAAGGTCTACATGGGTTTAACAACATATATATATATATATATATATATATATATATATATATATATATATATATATATATATATATATATATATTTTTTTTTTTTTATTATATAGGCTAATAAAAGGGTTTAGGGCACTTAATCCTACTTTGTTTTATCCTAGGTGGATCATCATGCATTTACTCAGTGATATCACTGCTTTGTACTTATTGTAGCACACATTCCCAGGGGTGCCAGGGAAGCTGCTGCTACTGTAGCATTACCACCTGCCTGTGTGTGGGTGAAGTGAACACACTGAACTGCCCCACTGAATTTTCTACTTCCCTGTCAGGGTGGGGGTGTGGGGAGCGGTGGGCACTGTGCTACAAACACTTTTTTCTATGCTTTCTTTTAAAGGGGGCATGAACACGCCTACAACCCAAAAAGTATCCAGGCACAGTCCAGCAATCTTCGGCCCTGTACCAGACAATTACCAGACAAATATCTTTATGTAGTTAGTAATTTATATTACATACAGTATGCATTGTACTGTACACATTTGTATTTGTTTTTAGTGTGTTCATGTCACTGACTCTGGTGTATATTTTTTGTTTATTTTTTCAGTATCTCATCATATTAAATAATAGGAAGTTAAAGGAGGTCTGTTATAGACATCACCCTTAAACGAAAAGAAGAATGAACAATATTATCAACTGACAAACAAGCAAGAAAATAATATTTATGGAAATGGTACATTGAATGAATATTAATTTATATATATATATATATATATATATATATATATATATGACAAAGGTGTACCGGCACTCTTCCAAAGGATGCAGATACTTGAGGTGCCCTTCCGTTTCTCAAGGAAAGATGTAACCACAAATAGGTAGATGGCACTCACAAGATTTGTATAGTATCTGCGCGGCGGCAGCAATAAAGAAATAAATGAATCAACACAGGCTTGTGTTGATTCATTTATTTCTTTATTGCTGCCGCCGCGCAGATACTATACAAATCTTGTGAGTGCCATCTACCTATTTGTGGTTATATATATATATATATATATATATATATATATATATATATATATACATTGTTACACAATAAAATAGTTGTTATTGGAAATCGTATTTATTTTGGCAAAAGAGTGTGTTATAAAAATGTTTCACAATCCTTTGACTACTGCAGTGGTTCCCAAACTTTTTTGGATCACGGCACCCTAGAGTATCAGATTTTTTTCATGGCACCCCTAGGCAAAAAATTAGATACCAAAAACTTCAGAAAAAAATATTAAATTAAATAAGTTGCGCTTATATGTCCTCATTAGGTCCAGTTATGTGAGTAATGAGGAACATGATTCACTTCTGTTTATCCACATGTTATAATTGGCAGTCACAAGTACTGATTTTCCTTATTACTTTGACCATATATCATTTGAATTTGTCCTGGACCACCAACCCAGGGCACCCCTGCAAGTGCTCCGCGGCACCCCTGGGAGCCACGGCACACAGTTTGGGAACCACTGGACTACTGTCTTTATTATACTGTATTGAGGAGCTACTGGCTATTTCTAGTTATTATTCTGGTGTTTTCTATACATAGAATTCTCACTTTAAGGAGATACATTAGTAGTATTATTAGTTATTGTGATGTATTATTTGTATTGCAAATGTAGTTCAGCAAAACAGTAACAACTGTAAAATGTAATTTTTCTTTATCTCAGGATGGTCAAAAACAATGAGGCTATTAGGGCAATATTTACTAAGAAATGTGTGTGGCCGAACTACAGATGTAGCCATGCTCTGCTTTGCCATAATGTGTCCTATGGACCTAATTGAGAATGCATCAGGTGGGCGGAGACGCAGCATTGGGTTGGGTGCACCTGCATTGTCAGGACAGTTCTCTAGATGATTAGCGGCAGCTGCGTGACATCACACATGGGGCCGGGGACTACCATAGATATGCAAGCGCACATCTGGGATACCATTGCAATTATTTTATAATTGCATAGCACGGAGGGACTTGCCCTGCGCTCGGCGGCCCCCTTCAGTTGCAGTATATGCAGGCAGTATATGCGGCAAAGCTGGCTTGACTAGTGTGCCCATGACTATGACACACGTGTGCATACCATAGGAATACATGGGGATGTGGCTAGTCACAGGGGTGTAGTAAGGACGGATCCCATGGCCATGAGCTCCAGATGCCAAAAACTTCAGAGGGTGCCATGCAGGCTGAGACTGAAATGAATGGTGCAGTTTTTAGGTAAAATAATACCAAACTTCATTGCTGCAGAGTGAGACTTCAATGGCGGAAACCAATGTGGTGGTATAAAACTGGTCCGGAAAAAGGTCTGGTTGAATGTCCAATGGATGTCTGGAGCTGGTGTGAAGGAGTATGGCTCTCCAAGTGATTGCTTAAGCTGGAGTGCTAAGGCTCAATGCGTTTCGGCGTGTTCACACGCCTTCCTCAGGAGCTGGAGCCTCAGGAGGCTTCCTGAGGAAGGCATGTAAACACGCCGAAACGCGTTTATTAGATATTTCAATAAATTTAATTTCAGAATAAAACCTAGCGCTGTATCATATATATTTTTTTCTTGCTCTTGTAATCCTTTGGGAGCTTTACACCCTCCCGATACAGCAGCTTTAGCAACACCTGAGGTTCACATTCTTTGTAGAGCCCCTTAGACACACTGCACCATTATACATTGTCATACATGGCAATGCCCATTACATATTATGCCACACACCATATTCCAAATTACATAGTATGCCACACACCGTAATGCCTATTAAAAATTATGCCAAATACCCTAATGCCAAATATATATTATGCCACACACCGTAATCCTATTACATATTATGTCACATAACTGCCACTTACAGTTACATGATCATTGCCTGGAGTTACATGCTTGTCGCCAAGGGTTTCTTGCTCGATGCTAGGGGTTACATGCTCATTGCCAGGGGTTTCATCTCTTTGCCTGGGGGTTACATGCTCCTTGCCAGGTGTTTCATGCTAATTGCTATGGAGGTGTCAAATGTTCATTGCAAGGGGATTTTGTGCTCCTTGTCATAGGTTTCATGCTGCTTGCCATGGGGATTACATGTTCATTGCCAGGGGGAGTAACACGCTCATTGCCCAGTGGGGATTACATGCTTGTTGCCATGGGGGATTACATGCTCATTGCCAGGGGGAGTTACTTGCTCTTTGCCCGGGGGTGTGCACTGCATGCCAGCACTCACAGGATCTGCACTTATGGGTAATGGTGGGTGCTCTGCACTCCCTTGCAGGAGCATATCTAGTGTCTGTCCCCAACCAGGTAGCAGCCATCTTTGGAGGGTGCAGGGTCTCTGTCTGTATGTAGACAGAGACTCTGAGCCCCTGGGGCACTGCTCCCTGCCACCTGGCTCCTGTGAGGGTTTTTTAATTTAAATGTAACAGTCGGGTCGGGAATTCAGAGGCCTCATGGGCAGGCAGCCTCATGGGAAAATTCCCAGTAACATTAGCAACCAATTTGCTTTTTAAAGCTTTTGCTTTAGGCTGCCAGGCTGGTGTGTAGCACAATGTAATAGTATATTCATTAGTAAGTTACATTGGCACAGCCACCTGGCAGTTACCTTAAGAACTTTACCCTCCACAGTACATCGGGATGGGTGATAATTAACAAGCATGGAATAAATTAGGTCATCATTTTATTTCTCGGCTGTCACCTTCAAGGCACCCCCCACAGTCATGGTGCCCAAGGCTGCAGCCTTATCAACTTATTGGTTAATCATGCACACTTTTAGATTATGATACAATAAAATGTAAAAATAATAATAATAATAAATGTGATTTTATTTGTTCATTAAAACATTCCTTGACCTGAGCACAGCTTGAAGTGTTATACATCACTACATTGGTGCCGATTCTGTGGGTGCTTGAGGGCTCGAGCACCCACGGAAATTTATAAGCACCCACCCGCTCAGTAGCGGCCCAGTTGCCCATGTCCCACTGCACTCCCCTCCCTCGTTGATGGCACAGGTACTGTGTGGGCATATTTGTACCTGCACTGTGGGGGGCATTTATGTATTTGGCACTGTGGGGTGGATTTTTGTACCTGCACTGTGTGGGCATTTATGTATTTGGCACTGTTGCCATAATTTGAATATTGGAGACAACTGTGCTGCGTAATATAAATCAGTATTATTTTGTGGCCACCCCCCTTTCCCATGAAGCCACTAAACTATATTTTTGGCTTGAGCAAAATATAAATCGGCACCTATGCATCACAATGGTTGGTGTTACCCAGTGCCTGCCATGGATCTCCTCCTCCTGACAATAGTGGTGACATAAACAACTAGAAATATTAAAATTCTACCTTTAAATTAATTCTATAAACAATGCTCTATACCCCGGTTACATGTACCCTATAAGCAGAGACCCCTCTCTTCCCAGTTATATCTATGCAATCACCAGTAGTATCCCCCTTCCCTCAAGTTACAATGATCCTATAGTCATCCCCCCCCCCCCCCCCCACCAAATTACATTTATCCTATAGTCAGTGTCAGTTGCATTCCTTCAAACAAAGGTCAGTCAGGTCACTTATCTAGTTCCGTGCAGAATCAGAGTAGGGTAACACATAACGATTTTTGATTAAACAGTGAATTTTAAATAACTAGGTGATTCATCGCACCCTACGGGTGCTCTTCACACCGTCGTAAGGGGCTGCGCCGCCTTAATTTGTGAACATTTGTATTTTGTGAAATATGGTTAGAATTGTATGAAAGATACCTGTATTGCAACTTGAGTTATAGGTGAAATGTGTTAAATAGAGCGCATATGATTGGAAGAGGGTGTGTATTGTTTTGTTACAGAGTAAGATGTACATTGATAGTGTGGATGGTACAGTGACATTTGTGGGTGTGGGGGGGCTGTGTGTGCATGTTGTTTAGGTGTGTGTGTGTGCAATAGTATAGTAGGGTGTTTTTGAGTCAGTGGCTCCCCACTGGCGGAGGTCAGGACACAGGAAAACAGGAGGCTGGGTATTGATAGGGGTGTGTGGGCATAAGGGGGACTAAAGAGGAGGGTGGGAGACACTGTGCAGCTTCTGTCATGGGTTGGGGTCCAGCGTGGCAGTACAGGACGGTGGCCCTGAGTCAGTGTCTCCTCCTACTGGGTGGGAGTTAGGGTGCATGAGAGCAGGAGGCTGGGCTATGAGGAATGATAGGGGTATGTGGGCAACACAGCATCAGTGAATCCCCAGTGGTGGAAGTTACGGTTCAGGAGAGCAGGAAGCTGGGTAGTGATAGGGGTGTGTGGGCATACGGGGGGGGTGTGCCGGGAATCGCAGGAGGGGGCGCGGTGGCTTGCCGTGAATCGTGGGAGGGGGGGTAACGGGGGCGGTGGTTGCCGCGAATCGTGGGAGGTCGCGGGGGGCGCGATTTGCAGGAGGGGGGGTCACGGGGTGGGGGGGTGCCGCGAATTGCAGGAGGGGGGGTCGCGGAGGGGGGTGCCGCGAATCGCCACAAGAAAAAATAAACACAAAAAGGTCAACACATGTAAATTTTTACATAAGTGTGGCACTTCATTGGTGTCCATGTCGACACACGAGAATGAATATGAAAACATTCAAAAAATGGGGGGTCGCAGGGGGGGTGCAGCGAATTGCGGGAGGGGGGGTCGCGGGGGTTGTGGGTGCCGCGAATCGCGGGAGGGGGTGCGGGGGGTTGCAACGAATCGCGGGAGGGGGGATCGCGGGGGGTGCCCGTGAATCGTTGGATTGGGGGGTGGGGGGGGGTGTGTGCCGCAAATCACTGGGGGGGGGGGTCGCAGGGGGGGTGGCACTTCAATGGTGTCCAGTCGACACATGAGAATGAATATAAAAACATTCCGCGGGTGGGGGGGCAGCGGGGGGTGCTCACCTGGTGGCTGTGGAGTAGGTTCCTGGTCAGCATGGGGAGGCAGAGGGTGTCTGGCACTGTGGGCTCACTGGGCTGATTCTCTGTCATGTGAGTCAGTCATGTGAGTCAGAGGCTCCACCCAGCGTTAGAGACACACTCACACACTTTGAGTGACAGATGTAGCCAAATATATGAGATAGCAAAGCTTATAGTAGAGGTTGTGTATGAAATGTAGACAGTAATAACATTGTCTGTCATCATGTTGACATGAGAAAGAAAGCATGTTCATAATGCCAATATAGATGATGTCTATATTCATCATGTCAACCATTATGAAATGTCAACATGTTAGCATGTCACATATTGCCCCTGGTGGACTAGTGTTTATTTTTCTTATCCTTGTGGCCCGCAGTGGCTCCAGCACAGATTCTGTATCCTATTAGTCATGTGACAGTGGCTGAGTAATGAGAGCTTTGATTCTCCGGCATTCCAATGAGTATTTGCCTCCTAACCATAACTTGAATCCCTACCTCAAACCCACCCCTGAATCCTAACACTTCCCCCTGCAGCCTTGCCCTAATGTTGACATTCTGGCAATGTCGATATTTCACCTGTCAACATTCAGAGTATGTTGACATGTTGCCTGTCAATATTTCAACAATACTAACAGAATAACTGTTGACATAATAGTGTCAGCAATTACAATGTTATTAACTATTGACAACTCATAAGGGAAGGTAAATATGTTTCACTTTTTGAATAAAATGACATCCATCTTACAGTAGAAAGCAAGCAACAATAAGAATTATTTTTTGTGGCAAAAATGGCTGTGTGGACTAAACTAGGAACTGTAATTAGCATTTTTCATGGAAAACAGAATAGGTTCCGCATTTGTGACAGTACCAATATAAAGCAGTTCATTTTTTATACAAATGCTTCAAGGGCACCTGCAGCTTATCTTCATTTATTTTTTATCCGTCATGCTGTGGGCCAAATGCAATAGGGTGTGATCAGGGCTGCCGCTAGAAATTTTGGGGCCCAGGATGGATTTTTAGTCGCCCCCCTCCTCACTTACCGCCCGGCTCTGGGTCCCAACCCCCTTTGGGTGTGCTGCCTCCTGCTCAGTGCGCTGTGGCTGAACAAAGCCCTGACCCGGAGTGCAGGCTTCTTTGCCTCCGGACACTGGCAGCCAAATAAATGTGGCACAGCTGGTGAGCCAATCAGAGCTTGCGTACTGTTATCCAATCAGAGTGGCTGCCGGCGGTACCACTGAGAGTTGCCTACAAAAAATTTTTTGGTTAACTTTGAAAATGTTACATCAAAGTAATGATGAGTACACAGAAATAATTACTTAATGACCACATCATTTTCTAGTTATGCAATTATGCTGCTTAATGACATGCTGCACATTTGTAGCATGCCTTATGTTTCTGCTCATACTATGTACTATGGCAGGGACAGCAGCACACTTCCAAATGTGGACGATCTGGTTCAGGCTTTAGAGCATCAGCAGCAGCAGGAAAACTGATGTGATCAGGGTTGGGCTGATTAGCTGTACCTGTGCTTTACTGATATAGGGGTTTCCAGGTCAGGAGGTCATTGCTCCTGATGGTGGAACAGCTACCCAGGTGATAGGCCGGGGGGTGTGGGCTAAGGTGGGGACCACTGGATCACTGAGGAGTTTGAAACCATCCAGCTGCCTGCTGTGTACCTTCTACAGAATAAAGACCAAGACGCCATCTTATCCAGTGTATGTGATTCCTTGTCACAGTACATTTCTGAAAAGTTATCTGTTTTTTTCTTTTTACCACATTTGTTTCTTCAGAGGTCACTTGGATTGCTTTATCTGTCTGGAAAGTGTGCTCTTTATTCTGAAAAACTAAATAAATCATAAAATAAAAATGTAATGTGTATTCTTACCAGACACAGATGCTGCTTGTGGTCTATCAGTGTTGTCAATCCTTTGAGCGCCAACATCTCTGTGAGATATGTGCACAATATATGCTAAAAACTACAGCGTCACTCGCATTTGTTATATAAATTCAAGTAACTAATGTTATGTAAAAAAAGATTATGGGGGAAATTTACTAAGATGTGAGCTGTATTTTACATGGGATGTTGCTATGGGCAACCAATCAGAAACTGTTTCTCATTTTTTTAGCACCTTCTAGAGAATAATAATTTCGATTGGTAGCCCATAGCAACATCCCATGTGAAATACAACTCTCATCTTATACCGCTTTCAGACCGCACTCCGAACACGGCTTATTGCCGTGTTCGCGGGGCCTAAACACGGGTCACGGTGCGGTCTGAAAAGGCCACCACGGGTCGAGCAACACGGGTGTTCAACCCTGGTAATGACCAGGGTTGAACACGGCTATGACCCGTGTCAAGTGCAGTGTGAAAGGGTGCCTGGGTCGAGCGACCCGTGTCCCGTTCACAGTATGGAGGAGGCAGCACTGTCAGCTCCAAGTACTGCCTCCTCCCGAGCCCCCGATGACGCGCCGCCGCCCAGCACCGCCCCATGTGACGTCACCGACTCGGCAATATGCCGTGTCGGTGTCGGAACTTTCAGACCGTATTGCCGTGTTGCTCTGGGGATAGGACCCGTGTCCTAATCCCGTGTGCGACACGGCATTTGCGGTCTGAAAGTAGTATTAGTCAATTTCTCCCTATGGCAAAACGAAGGCTGCATAAGCCAGAGTGTAGTTAAGAGCCCGGGGATTTAGGGGTTAAACGCAGATACACATGCAGCATCAGAGCTGTGTGTAATTCTTAGACAGGTTAGCATGTGGTGCTTATGGGCCAATCAGCACCCAGAGGGGAGGTAGCTTAAGGGGGGTATATAGGGTCCAGCTTGGGGGAGGAACTTCCTCTTGGAATCCGGATTCCCACCCTCCCATCCCTTCTTTTCTTTCCTCTCTCTGGTGCTCATTGCCTTCGGGCTGTCCAAACAATTCGGTTAAATTTAATTTAGTTTAAAAATCGGCGAGAAGGCGCTCTCGACCAGCAGTCGGGTGAGGTGTCAGGTGGTCACCGTGCGGTATTACCCCCCCTTGCCAGGACGGTGGGCGAGTCCCGAAATGAGCGGGGACGGTGGGCACTTCCTTGAGGTGTCCGCGCCTTACCTTAGAGGGGGCGGGGAGCCGTCACGGTGCAGGCTGTACCTTACGTAAGGGGTGTGTTTGTTAGATTGGAGCGAGGCAGTCGCTGCCATTGACATACACCTCTGACTGGTGCTGGTCTCAAGTGCTGTCTTGGCCATCCCTTTGATAGACTAACAAGGGTCATACCACCTAAATAAATAACTTGACCATTTTAAACTTATGCCATGGTTGTCTGAGTCTTATTTTTAGATAAGGTGTCCGCGTGAATTATTTCTAGGAGATTATTGTAAAGGTAACAACAAAGGGCAACCAATATAATCCCTTGGGCGCCTTAATTTCCTATATAAGATAAACATTACAGGTCATTATGATGAAGAAAAATGTCTACTTGCAAATTTTCACACCTATTTTTACAAAGTCTCTTGGCACTCAAAGGGTTAGTATTAAGGCTCTCCACAGTTTCAAGGGGCTATTTTGCTCCAAGTAGGAGCAGGCAGGGAAGCTGGACCGGGAGACGGGGACAGTGTGGCCGCAGCAAGCAGTGAGGATGAGGATCACACTCACAATAAAAAATATATATATATCTGCTGTTTCCTGAGGTGTCCCCGTGTATAATAATAATAATAATGCCATGACACCACAGGCTGCTCCTCCTGTATAATAATTTATGTGTCATGGCATTACTTTTATTATATTATACAGGGGGAGCAGTCTGTGGTGTCATGGCATTATTATTATACAGGGGGAGCAGCCTGTGGTGTCATGTCATTAATTTTATATTATACAGGGGGAGCAGCCTGTGGTGTCATGGCATTATAATTATACAGGGGGACCTACAGATACAACCGGCCCTTTGAGGGTGACCAAACTGCTGATGCGGCCCCCGATGAATTTGAGTTTGACACCCCTGCTCTAGACAGTTTAAGAAAACAATTGTGAATTAAATTGTGAATGGTATCAAGGCAGTGGGTTTGGTTCCCATCTGCCAGCCACTAGGGGGAAAGTGTAACCAGTTAGTTGCATTTATCCACCTATTAGGCTTACATTCAGAAAATATATAAATTATATGTAAATATGGCAAAGGAGGTATTCAAATAGTGGTGGATACAGGAATATTTAAATTGTTTAATAATTGTTATAGGTATTTTCCTGTTAAACAAATTACACTATGTTACTGGTTGGCGCTTCAATAAATGACATTAAAGGCTTGTTAGGAGCCCATGCACCATTGGCAGAGGTAGGATCTGGGACTGTGTGCTTTTTTCAAGGCTCCTTGATGGAGTGAGTGCTGGTCAGCAAACATTTGAGCCTTAGCCCCTCCTCTCAGCAGAAAGTCAGTCAGAGGGGTCAGCATGTAACCTTAAGGTGCCCATACATGTTACAATTATTGTATACAATATTGTATACATACAATATAACATCTCTTCGCATATCGGGTTTTGCAATGAGATGAGATGAGATCTAATTTAGTACAAAAAGTATATGCTGCACAGGGAATATCCTGAGGTAACAAAAGGAAATTAAGGGAACCCTCACCACAAATCACATTGGGTAAGGTGTTATCAGCAGTCCAAAGTGCTGTTTCCTTCACCAACAAGACTCTAAAGGCCCCCATACGTTAGGCCTAATGTCTGCCCCAACATCCACTGAGCACACCTGGCAGCTCCTGATATGATTTGGCACTTGATGTGCCATTTTTTACGTGTGATAAATTGGATCAATTTATCACATGTAAATCCGGGGGAGCTGCAGGAGAGCAGGGTCTGGAGGGAGCTTGCAGGTGGGTGGCGTCAGGGTCCATGGCAGGGTCCTGGTCCTTGGGAGCAGGTCCATGGGAGCAGGGACCAGAGACCGGAGAGCAGGGTCTGGTCCGGTCCGCGGGAGCTGCAGAAGGGGTAGTGAGCTAGCGGCAGGAGAGGTGGTGGGGAGCGGGGTCTGGTCCAGCTGCAGGAGGGGTAGTGGGATAGCTGCAGGACTGCAGAGGTAGCGGCAGGCGGGGAGCGGAGACCGCATAACAGAGTCCGAGTAGCGGCGAGCGGGAGAATAGGAAACTTCCTATTCAAAAGACTGGGTGGCCACTGATTGGCTGAGAGCTCAGTCTTTTGAATAGGATTTAGTCCCCGTTCCCCGCCTACTGCTACCTCTGCAGTCCTGCAGCTAGCCCACTACCCCTCCTGCAGCTGGGCCTGACCCCGCTCCCCACCACCTCTCCTGCCGCTAGCTCACTACCCCTTCTGCAGCTCCCACAGACTGGACCCTGCTCTCCTGGATCTGGTAGCCGCTCCCCCGGACCTGCTCCCTGCAGGCTGCACATAAGATTTATCTTATGTGCAGACCGTCCGACATCCAGATCTGATCCAATGCGCACATGACCGCGCAGAGGCAGAGCATATTGGCATCCGGGAAAGGGCAGGCGGAGCTGAGATGCATCTATTGATGTAGGCGCAAGCCTCCGCCCACTGCCCATGGTGCAAGCCGCTGCCCGCCGTCTGCCTTCCGACAAGTACCGGACTGCATTCTTCTTGTGAGTAACTCATGTCACCTATATAGCAGCTTTATTCCACACACTTATAATACATAGTGCAAAGGTTCATGAGGTACTGCACGAATGTAACACATACCTGCAGATTTCCACCACTGGATAAATGTTATTATAATAAGTCAAAGTGCTCTTGGGGGGGTGGGGGATAAGTCCTTTATTCTGTTAACAAAAGCAGTGGTTTACGTGTACATGTGTTCCTTATTCATTAAGCAGGTAATGAAGCATTTGCAGAAAAGTAATTACATACAGCAATGTTTTGTGTAATGAGCATTACGGTGTGTTCCATAATGCGTAATGGGCAGTGTAATGCTTCCTCTTTGTGATGGCATGACTCCTTTCCATGAAACCACGCCCCCTTTTTGCCACGCGGCATTGCCGCGCAAGGGTCCCGTCCACTGCAGGTGGGCCTGTGTGCTCAAAAATGCCAGGGCCTATTTCTGGACCCCACCCAAATCAAATTCTCTCTGCACGTTACATCTGCCCCACCTACAGTGCACATGGTTTTGACCATTTGAGAAGGAATTGGCCTTTCTGAGTGAACCTGCATAATGGCCTAGGAGCAGTACCCT
This sequence comes from Crinia signifera, assembly GCF_055691185.1. Lineage (NCBI taxonomy): Eukaryota > Metazoa > Chordata > Amphibia > Anura > Myobatrachidae > Crinia > Crinia signifera. Next base: position 134,612,477 of record NC_139222.1, on the reverse strand, counting down.
ATCACAGGACTCCCCTCACTAACTGAGCTACCTCAGGAAGAGGGAGACAGACACAGCTTATATGCTCGCTGGACAGTGTATACAGCAGTGTGTATAAGAAGCCAGGCACGGTCTATATGCTCGCTGGATGGTGTATTCTTTAAAGCAGTACAGTGCTGCACATCTGATCCTACAATTCTGGGGTCTGTTGGTGGAAACAGCTACCAGTGCCTGGACCACAGACAAATATATGCCTGTATTCCCATCATGCCTGCCTTTGAACATGTTCCTTCAAAACTGGGTGTCATCTCATAGGGGACAGTTATTATGGATGAAAGAAGAGTTCGATGGCAATTTTGGGAGGGAAATTTTAACAGTAGCAGAAGTGAGAGACCTCTGGTGAGGAATGCCCTTGACAAAAGCAGTAGCATGAGGTGGGAATTAGCCATCTGCTGTAAAGCGGTGGTGACAGGAGCACAGGGGGGGGGGGGGGGGTGGGCGCTATCAAGTTGTTGATGGAGGGTGTCAGCATGTAAGCAGCAGGGGGGGGGGGGGCTGTCAGCTGGTGAGTAGCAGGGGAAGTCAGCTGTGAGCTGGTAATTGTTAGGTGGCGGCTATCAACCTGTGAGCTGGTGGTGCATGAAGCTTTCTCTGGTGAGGGACACACACAGTATTTACAGTTACATTGCTGCTGTAGCTGGCCTATATTCTGCAAGGAGTTTGAATTGCTGATCTACAGTATGATACTACAATTGGTGCAAGGGCACTGGATAGACATATGATAACAAACAAAGGAAGAAATGCCATTTGGATCCTGCACTGTTGCTGATTGGGTAATTACTCTATATGTAGTGATATACCTCAGGTATATGGATGGATTATTAAAAAAAATATATAGAGGTCACCTGCTGCCAAGGCAAGTGTGGGCCTTACTTTTGTCCAGGTGTTGATCAATAAACCAAAATATTGTACAAACTGATGTGGACATTATTGTAAATTACGGTACTTCTGTATCTCTCATTAAACACTGTTTGTTCACTGTAAAGCTGTTAATAAGGTCTTGTAATATGAAGCCATAGCATTATTTGACAAACATTGAGGGAGATGGGCTGGCAATCCACGGGTGTTGCAGTTATGCAGTAGTTTATGACGGGCTATAATTTAGAAAGAAAATTAATATTGACAAACCATTGTGAATGTTCCCTTCTGATGTTTGTAATATGCTTTAATGTAGCAGTTAGCTGATTCACTAATCCCATTAATTCAGTTTTGTTGGTGATGCGTACTTTAAGTTTAAGGATGTTTAAAGGAATATTATAGAATATGATGCATAGAAAATGCCTATAAACAGACGTAACTCACTTACATTGCTTAGTATAAAAGAAGTCTAGTGAATTGGAAATTCATACCCTTGACTTCATTTATGAATAGCAGATTCCAGCCTACGGAACAAAGCACTGAAAGAACCATGAGCCACGGTAAAAGCCACTCATCCTCTAGATCTGTTATGGATATCTCTTATACTGGTGGTCAGTTCCCAAAATTGTCCAACCAGATCTCCTCAATACATCACGGAGGACTCCATAATGTCCACCAAAAGAACTCCTCTATTTCTCATCATGGTGGATTCTGCAAAGCTCCAAGTGTCCATGGCAAGAGCACAAGAGTCTCCTTTTCCACACACTCTTCTTCTGGCCATGGTTATAGATTTGGGAATGTAAATGGTGGCCACAATCATGGTAATCATACTGCAATCTCTGGTGGCCACCGTGATTGGAAAAATACTGGTCTGCTCAGCATCAATGAGAAGGAAACCATGCAACATCTTAATCAGCGACTGTCATCTTACCTGGAGAAGGTCCATTCCCTAGAACAGGAGAATGCAAAGCTGGAAAGCAAGATCTATGAATGGTATGCAAATAACGCCCCTAGCGCATTGCCTGACTCTAGTCAATATTTTAGGACTATCCAGGAGCTCCAGAACCAGGTAAATACAAATATGTATACCATTATAAAAATGGTGGATTAGTTACTGTACACATGCTGTAATCTTCTGTACTGTATTTCATTCTCAGATCTTTTCAGCCACTGTAGACAATGCACATATTGTCCTGCAAATAGACAATGCCCAACTGGCAGCAGATGATTTGAGAAACAAGTAAGTGACCTATTGTATTTTCAAGCAAAACAATCATTAATAACATTGTATGTGAAATTAGCACGCACACTGTTTCCTACAAAGTCTGGGTCTTAATACAGTTTTTTTTATTAGATATGAGATGGAACTCAACTTGAAGAACAATGTTGAGGCAGATATTGGGGTTCTTCGTAGAGCCCTGGAAGAGCTTAACATGCAAAGAAAGGATTTGGAAATACAGATTCACTGCCTCCAAGAGGAGCTTCTGCAATTAAAGAAAAACCATGAAGAGGTAAATATAAAAAGTAAAAAAACAAATAGAATGGTTTATTACAAAAATAACTAAATGCTTGCACTCACTGATATGTAATTTCAAAAATTTTTGCTTTTGTATCCCATAAGGAAGTGAACGCTCTGCAAACACAACTTGGTGCCAGGGTCAATGTGGAAGTTGATGCTGCTCCTTCTATGGACCTCAACAAGACCTTGTCTGAGGTCAGACAACAATATGAGAACATGATGGAAAGGAACCTTAAGGAGGTTGAAAGCATATTTCTTGCAAGGGTAATACCTGCATTTTACTTTATTTTTCTTACACTTATAATTAATACATGAAAAGAGATTATTATTGCTAAAAGCTTGTATATTGTATATAGTTTTGGATTGTCATATATTACAGTATAATACACTTTAATTCTAACATAAATAACCTGGTAGAATTTGTTTAAAATGTGGAACTTTCTATGATAATTCAAAATAGATTTAAATTTAGTGAGACTGAATTTGAGTAGTGTTTTGGGGCAGCTGAATTATATCATGCCATTTTTACATAAAATGCTTCCCTTTATCTTATGCTCTCCCCCTTCCACTTAACATAGATTCTGATTCAAAGACACAAATAAATTGCTTACTTGTAATACATTGCATACTTGTTAATACATCAGGATCACCACCACTATTCAGATTATTCCGCATTTTTGCAGCCTACACATACATCCGCATGTGAAAGTTGTCATTACCACTATCAAATGTTAATTTAAATCAGATGAATCTCTGTGTATTGTTAACTCTCAATAGCCCTAATTCAACCTAAACAACTGCAACAAGACCTCAGAACATTTAGCCTATGGGCATAAGGCCACTTGCCATCCAATATTACTCACTAAGCCGCAAGAAAAGATGCACCTGAGCCCCACAATATGAAAGGATGTAACTATTTACTCAATATAAAACCAAAATTGGCCAATGTGTTTTGCTTATGACAGAAAAGGGAGTTATGTGCATTCACATTACTTTAAGTGTAGGGCTAGTACCTTTATCCCTGGTACTGGAGAAGGTCTCCCCTAGGTTCAAAGGGAATGTAAGTAACTTAACCACATTTGCCAGTTGATGAGTATCACTAGCCTCCTTAGATCATCATCTATATATATAAATGTCTAGTGCCCATTTGTGTGTCTCCAAAACACTGCCATCTGCTGGCAGCGAGTGAAACTATATCTCTTTCTCTCACACACATGCACAAACACAGAGGCAATCACAAGATAGCAGACTACCTTTCAAAGCTTTTAGAATGGACTTACTAGTCTAGTATATCTTACATGAATACAGCCTTGCCATGATTTATAGTGGAGCACACCATTCCTTAATTTGTGTGCCCCCTGCATCCAGAGAAACTTGCAAGCATTAAATAAACTAGTATACTAATAATTCAGTGCTACCTAGATATTCCTGTAATGGGAGGGCCATCATTTCCCTTGAATTCTTGCTCCCCATGAACCCTGAGTGACAGACACACATACTTCTGATAACTTATTAGTGCTTTGATGCCCCTGTGCCATTTTTGCTAGAAAGTAATGGGTGTATTCAAGCTTTTGGTTGTAAGGCTCTACCTGCGTCCACCCAATCATCAATGTGATGACTTGCTCACTACTTTCTTAGTTACTTACTGTACTGTGGTGCTGTTCCATGCATTACACTACCAGATCCATTCATGCTGTCTTGTTGGTCCACAAAGAGTGTTCTCCTTACTATGCATAATTAAGGAATGATGCCTCAGAGAGACTCTTATGGTCCTTATTGTTATCTTTGATATAACTTAAACTCTGCTGTAATTCTAAAGCAACTTTACAAGATGCTAATGTTTTCTGGTGAACTTCTTCTCTTTGTAGAGCGCAGAACTGGATCGTGAGGTTACTTCTGGGGCTGAACAACTCCAGTCAGTTAGTAATGAACTTACTGACCTGAGACGTTCCGCACAGACCCTAGAGATTGAGTTACAAAGTCATCTTAGTATGGTATGTTTTTCTTATATAACAAGAATAACAATAGAAATGTAATTTAATATAAGTATAATTTTGATGACAGAATGGATGCAACTAAACCTAGAGATGTTAAAAGAAAAGAGAGAAAAACACAGCACCAACAAAGAGAAGTGTGTCTAATCTATAATTGGGTTTGTTTTACTATAGAAATCAGCCCTGGAATGTACGTTGGCTGAGACAGAAGACGCTTTTGGTTCCCAGCTTGCACAATTACAATCATTGATTGACAATGTGGAGTCTCAGCTAGCGCAGATTCGATCTGATCTAGAACGGCAGAACCATGAGTACAAGATCCTAATGGACCAGAAAACCCACCTGGAGATGGAGATTTCCACCTACAAACACCTCCTGGATGGACATGATATACAGTATGTACAACAAAGTCTCTTGAGTTTTTCTAACAACACACATGCAAAAAAAAAAAACCTGGATAATACATAAGTAATTGGTATACCCAGATACATATAAGAGAGATAGTTGATCAAAGGTAACTCAAAAACAGAATTTATCGCTCAGAATGTAATCTATCTATCTATCTATCTATCTATCTATCTATCTATCTATCTATCTATCTACAGTATCTATCTATTCCATAACCAGTAGATTCTATAATTTAAAATTATTATTGGAGCTGATTTCAGGATTTCTGATGCTTGGTCCTTGCTTTAATTAAGTTTAAAACAATATAATACATTTGTGTATGAAGTCTTGTATGAAGAAATGGGTGATATGACCATTGTTTCTTAGATAACTCTGCAATTACCACTATGTAATTCTCAGGTCTCACTCTCTTTGACATAGAACAGTAAGACACATATTATCCAAATACATTAAGGGAGGGATATAGTAATGTCAGCAATATGGGCAAAATCCATTCCCCATATGTACAAAGTTTGGAAAGCATTATATTCTAGAGCTTGGACCCAGTAGACAATGCTATCTATATATGCCATTGCCTAATAGAAGCCTAAGGGCAATTCGCATTCGACTCTGAAGTCCTTGTATCACAAAGGACAGCTCTTATTGCAAAGTATAGCTTTAATAACAGAATGCGGACATGCAGGTAACAAAAATTCTAACAAACAAATCTGATCTTAGTCAAACATCTTTGATAATTAAATAAATTCCATTTAATGTCATTCTACAAATGTTTTATTAATATACTGATGTTAATAATAAGAATTGTAGTATTTATATTAGTAGTAATAATCAGCAGCTGCATCTTTAGTATTGATAATTGTGTACATTTTTGTCTCAATACAGTGTTCCAGCTCATCACAGCCCAGAACATAAAGACAGTAAGTTACAAATTTTATAATTTGTAAGTTTTGTTATTGAGCAACCTGTTATGATTTTTATATATTTATACAATATAATAGTTTCCAGTCCATCAAAATGATGGAACAACACAACAGTAATGTTGGTAAAGGCGGCTGTGCGCGGGAATTGCTCCATTGGGCACCATCTAATGGTAGCCTCCCATAGAGGTGAAGAGCAGTGTTAGCTTTTTATAACAAAGGATAGCATAGGATATGTTTTCTATAAATTGGCACTATCTAGAATCACAGGACTTGGCAGGACAATTGCAGGGGCGACAGGTGTACTTATAATGATAATTTAGAACATTTAGCAATATGCACATTCATAGCTGAGAATTTACTTGGTAAACTAAAGGCATTGTAGCTTTCATTGATACAATGGTACTAGGGCATATAGAGCCGCACAGAATAAGTAAGTTAGAGGATAAAAGCTGAGCATCTGGGTGTGACTATACCTACAAAACACTTATAATGATCAAAATAGCAAAGCAGGCATTCTATGGAGATGCCTTTAAGTGGGTGGCATGAAAATCATACACTTACTTTATCAACACTGTTTAGGAGGGTATTCAATCTGGCTGATATTTCCAAAAGGTGGAAATATCCTCTGTTTTCTACAAAAATAGGTTGAATTTACTTCCAACCTTTTCAATGTAAAGTCCATTTCTTCCAACAGTTGGAAAGTCCTTGGATTGCCAAAAACCACGATAGTTCAAAATTAGACACAGATTTGACAATCCAGCAGCCATTTTCAACAATGCAGTTTCGACCATTTCAAAATGTATATACATACATAATTTATGGCCGCTAACTAAAACTGCAGTAAATATAGTAAGCAAGTCATTTTAAGGGCGCCAGTTTAATCTAAAAATCACAAGAAATTCAGAATAAGTGTAGGATTGTCTTCCCACTTATCTATAATATATATGTCTATTGTATGTGTGTCTAGGGAACATTGCTATCTGTTGGCAGTTACTGAAACTACATCTCTTTCTCACACATGCAGAAACACAGAAGATAGCAGACTAACTATTGGAGCTTTTACTTCAAGCGGGCTAACTGGTTTTAAATATGTTCTTTAAAGTATTACCATATATACTCGAGTATAAGCCTACGTTTTCAGAACATTTTTTATGCTGAAAAAGCCGCCCTCGGCTTATACTCCAGTGAGGGTCCTACTTGAGTCAATGAGTTTTCCCAGTTTTTTGTTGTAAAATTAGGTGCCTCGGCTTATATTCGGGTCGACTTATACTCGAGTATATACGGTAACTATTTTTCTGTTATTATACAGTACTGTGTTGTCCTTTATATGCATCATCGGCCTACCTCATGTCTGTCTTCCAACAGGTTCTCATCACAGGAAATGTTAGACATTTATGGATGATAATGGAGAGATGTCAGGCTATGAAACTATGAAATCTCACAGCAACTTGAAAATGTAATTAAAACATTTACCAAAAGTAATAGCATAAATATGTTTTAAACTCAGCTTTTTGTGATTCTTGGAATCTTCTCTCTTTTTTAAATGGTATAAAGCAAGTTATGAATCTAATGGCATATAGTCACTCTAAAAATATAACATAAACAGGAGGCATTTGTTATCACAGAAAAACTCACAGCTACTTTCAATGTTTGTATGTATATATAATATATATATATATATATATATATATATATATATATATATATATTTATAGACTGTAGAAAACAAATACAGTCCCAAAATATTCTGTATGATGGAAGCTTAAGTGCTATTTTGTTCCTCTGTTATGCTATGTATCTCAGTGATGTATGTAAAAAGCCAGAATTTTTAATTGCCAGGTATGGATTGTATGGTCATTACAATTATTTTCCTTTTCCACAATTTCCTTTTATTCTATTAATAAAATATTCATGTACTAAGCAAAATGTGGTTATGTGCTTTTTATGCATTTGTACAGCACAACAACTTGCAATAAGTAATTATCATTACTTTCTAAATTTGCTACTCCTCCATCCTCTAGAGGGTTTAATTCCACCTCGTTACCACCTCTTGATTCAGTTGATGGCAGGGCAGGTTCAGGAGCATTTGCTGGCACTTCAGTGTTTGGCACTTAGTGGCTGCAAGCCACTGTCATTTAAAAAAATATTTTGCACCACCAATTTTATTGTGTGAGCAAAACATGGGACGTCCTAGAATTTGCCCAACTGCTATGCAGCAGCTGTTGTTGGTGCGGAAGGCAATTCTTTGAACTAGCAGGCTGTCACAGTCATGTAGTCCTTATTTTGCCCTGTTCCCCTTGTGCACATGTCCGTGGTTAAGTGGACAGTGGGTGCAATGGCATTTTTCAGGACCCTAAGGACACTATTCTTAATGTCCCTGTACAGGTACAGTCAGTTTCTCATCAGATAGTTTACTTTTGGGGGGGGGGGTTACTAATTTTAGGTTCTTGGATTTTGAATGCCCTTTATGACATTGGGCATCGGCCTTATCAGACAATTGCAATTGAGGAATTGCATTGTTAATGTCATGACTTGTGGCAGCAGCTGCAGCACTAGGAAGTGGTGTCCAATATTTAAATTGTGTTTCCTCCTCCCCCATTTCTGTTTCAACACGCACCACCGCTGCACTTATATGGCAGCACAGGGCAGCACAGCTGGACTTACAGTATATACAGCATCTCTAACAGCACAGAACAGCATGCCTAGCAGCACAAGACAGCAGCACCCCTTTACAGCACAGGACAGCACCCTTTTATTTTTACAGCACACAGCAGATAGTACAATGCCCCTTTATAGCAACAGCACACAGTACAGCAACCCTGTTCACTACACATTAGTGCCCCTTATTCATGTTACGCTACACAGTGTTATTCATTATACATGTATGACACACAGAAATGTCAATTATATACAATGCTCACAGTATTAGTTTCCCTTACACATAATTCCCATAGTAGTGCCACTTATACAAATAATGTGCACAGCAGTACCAATTGACGTACGTTCATAGTAGGTGCCCGTAGGCAAAATAGAAGATGTTGCCTCCACCCACGACCCAAGTGGCTCCTGCCCTCTTGGCTATTTTTAAGAGTCATAGGCGCCGTCGACAGAGACAGGGGTCAGTACTCAGTAGAGGTTGGCCGCTGGTATCAGAGCTTGGTGACAGAGTAGAAGGCACTCAAAGCTGAGGTGCAGCACTATCCAGCCAAACTTTTAATAGGTGCTGCAGAGACCCTGCCTGATTTACTGCACTAGTAAGTTGTTCCATCAGCTACAGTAAGCCCAAGTTGCTCCACTTGAATGGTCTTTGAGAGCCAGCTCTGGAGTCACTCAAAAAGTATGTCTCTGTAGTCAACATTTCAGAGAACCTCAGTCCCCCTTTGCTCTGTGACTTTGCCATATATTACAGTTAATTATCCCTAATTAAGGTTTTTAGTAAATTAAAAAGGCATACATCTGCAATCTTTAATTTAGCGCTGATGTTAATACATTACCAAAGATTACAAATGTACCTTTATTAAATGAGTGGTAGCCCCTTACTAAAGTGTATGCTATGTATGAATGTCTAGACATATTTGTTTCTTTTTATTAATAATTAAATAACTCTACAGGATTATTCTTTACTAGTATTTTGAACCCTTTATTCACAATGATGTAAGCATGCAAAATGCATACAAATCATGATGGCTACCTGAGGCCATCAGTGCCAGCAATGGGGTCACCATATTCTAATCCCCTGAGCCCCTTGTACCAAATACATTTTGACATCCAGTAACTCTCCCTAGTCTTCTCTGCGTAGGAATCAGAACCAGACAGCAGCTATTATCAGTTAAAGGGAGGAGCAGCAGGGCGCAGGGGCTTAACAGGAACAGCACCAGGTCTCAACAGCAACAGTGCTACTGCTGGGTCACGTGGAGCGGGGCCAGGTCACAGGAGGAATGGCGCTGGGTCACTGAAGGAGCAGAAGCGGTTCCTGGTCACATGGAGGATCGGCACTGGGTCACAGTAGCAGCAGCATCAGGTCATGGGAGGAGTGGTGCGCCACTGCAGATGGTAGGCGCTCCACCCGGCAGCTTCTCAGGTAACGGAACAGACGGAGGCAATGGAGAAAGTGCCCCCTATAGGGCTGGAGCCCGGTGGCAGCTGACTCCATTGTCTCTGGGAGTTCCACCACTGGTATTACCTCTTACACAAAAATTCCACAGTAATAGTACCTCTTACACATAATGCCCACATTTTTTTCCCCTTATACACATATTGGGGTTTATTCTGGTTGATTCGCAAGGCTGAGAATTCACTGCCTTGCGAGACCACCAAACACCGCCTTGCAAATGGTTGGCTCCCCCATGCGAATGCAGCCCTACGTAGGAACCAGAATAGCGCCCATTGTCTACATTAGTAGTGCCCATTACACAGAAAGGCCCTTAGATTCACTTGCAAAGGCAAATTCCTTCTCAAATGGACAAAACTATGTGCACTGCAGGGGGGGGGGCAGATGTAACATGTGCAGAGATAATTAGATTTGGGTGAGTTATTTTGTTTCTGTGCAGGGAAAATACTGGCTGCTCTATTTTTACACTGCAATATAAATCTCACTTTCATCAATTTTAATCTAAACTACCTGTGTCATCTAAAGAAAAAGCGAAGAACACTGCGCTAGGTACAATTAAATGACAATATAAAAATTAAATATGTAACAATAATTGCCAATAATGTGCCAATGGTAAGGTAAAGTATCACTTTTAATAAAAATATAGGGAAGATGAATGAAAAGAGGATTTGTTAAAAAAAAAAAAATATTATTAATAGTTAAAAAAGTGATTTAAAAAGTCCAGTTCATACGGTACCGTATTTTTATTACCATAAGTGTGTGGGTCCGTTCCTATTAGGTGTCTTCCATAGGATGTAAATAGTGGGTCCAATGTGTCCAGATGGCAGGCACTTTGTGGAGAGGCAATCTCCTGGTGTATCACCTTATGTCCTGTATAGGGCAAGTGTAGGCCTCTGAATAGATGGCTTCAGATGGTTTTGCCCAAGGTGTCGATGGAGTTCCCGGATGTACGGGAAGGAGGAGAAAAAGGAATGGAAGACTGGTCCGGATCCAAATAGTGGTCAATAAGGGGGTTTAGAACTGGACAAGGTTATTCCTGGTAGTCCACCAATAAGGGGGTTTAGAACTGGACAAGGTTATTCCTGGTAGTCCACCGTTGTCTACCTGTGTCATCTACCTGGAGTAACATATTGAGTAAGATACTTACCCCGGAAAGCATTACACATGCATCAAGGTTGACATGTCTGAAGGTTGACATGGGGTTTCACAACCTGAATAGCAACACAGTCGACATGGACAGTAAAAACATGCACCGCAGCCCCTACTTTACTAAAATCACACTATTTTATTCTCCCACCATGCCCTAGTGGCCCACTTACCAGCTTACAGGAATCCATCCGTGTATGCCAAACATCAATGCAATATATAGGAATCACACTGAGCTCACTATGACATTCTCATATATTCCAATTATAACTCAAGAGATATATCTTTGGGGGCGTGGCCAAGGCAGCGCGCGAGTGAGTGAGGGAGGTTTTGTGCCGGCTCTCCTACACGAGAAATAATGGCTCCCCAACGCCCAAACCCACATGCTATCGGTACCGTGATTGGGGAAGTCTGAGACGGAGTGATTGCTGAGGCCCGCTGGAATCTCCTGCTTGGCTGCAATCACGAGTAACAGCCTGTCCCGGCAGCTGGAGGAGACGGAGTAGTGGTGTGTGACGTCTGCCCGGCCAGCCGCGTACTTCCTGCCTGACCCCGTCGTGACCCCCGGTGCTTTCCGGGTGATGCGAGAGCGGCTGAGGGAAGCCAGACGGGGGAGACAGAGCGAGTGGAGAAGGAGGCCTGAATCCCCGCAGGTGTCGCCGCGGGTTCAGCTGCATATGCATCCCGGTTGAGGACATCGAGTGTGGCACACAAAGAGAGCTCCGAATAGAGATACCAGCTCCCGCTAAAGATAAAGCACAAGCCAGTGTGGGAACCCTGCTGGAACACGGGACCGCAGCCAGACCCCCCTCCTAGACCCACAGAAACGGTCAATAAGGTTGGTGGTAGCAGGCAAGAGGGGGCGAACTAGTGAAAAGTCCAGAGGCGAATAAGCCTGTATAAACATGAACTGTGCCTTTTTTTTTGTCTTCTATCCTGTGCATAGCAAATGCTGCTTAGTAACTGACTGCACAGAGACTGCCATATGAACCACATATAAACCCATATTGGTGGACAGTTTAGGTAAAAAGGATTAGAGACTGTTGGTCAAATAACAGATGGCCTGAGTAATTGGAATTGAGCCACATAAAATTTATCTCTTCACGGGTTTCCGTGTATTTGGCAAAGGCAAGCGGGACATAAGTTGCAGAAGATACCAGAGTCTCTCCTCCTATAATCTGCAAAGACAAATAAAAGACATATCTGGCAAAAATAGAACAGCTGGGCCTCGGTGCCACCCTGCCTAAGACTCCCCCCCCCAAAAAAAAAAAAATTCTCTCCCCTGTGTAACAAAGCAGTGGTGTATAATACAAGATGGGCAAGACTGGTCAGAACACAGCCGCAGCACGGCTGGAGAAATACGCTCGTTCCCAGACACAGACAGGGAATAGCTCCCAGGTGACTACTCCCCAGACAGCCCCAGCTAAGGGTTCTAATGATCCGCGACCGACTGATGTTACATTGCAGCAGGTATTAGAAGCCGTTAACACCTGTGAAACCCGACTTCTAGAACAAATAAATAAGGTCCAATCGGTCATAATGCTGCTTAGAAATGATGCACAGAAAACACGGGAAAGGGTTACAGAGATAGAGGGCCGAGTCTCCTCAATGGAGGATGTAATGGTCCCCCTCCAATCTCCAGTCAAAACTCTGGCGGTACAAATGGCGGATATGCGACTTAAAATGTTAGATTTCGAGGGAAGACTGCATCGCAATAATATCAGATTTATTGGCTTTGAAGAACGGGCAGAGGGCAGCCAGATAGAAAAATTCCTGGAGGAATGGCTGATACAAGAATTTGGGAAAGAGGCTTTTTCTGCACAATTTGCAATTGAAAGAGCCCATCGAGTTCCAGCTCACCCCGCCATACCAGGAGGCCCACCTTGGACCATCATTGTCAAGATTTTACACTTTGAGAATTGTGACTGTATTCTACGCTTAGCATGGTTTAAACCTGATTTTGGTTACAAGGGAAAAAAATCTCTGCCTTTCCGGATGAGATCCAAAGATTGAGATCCAAAATTGAGATCCAAAGAGAAAGAGCAAAGCTTAGAGAAATAAAGTCAAGGCTCAGAGAACTAGACATTAAATACTCAATGTTATGCCTCTCTAAACTAAGGATCGAAGTAAATGGAGAGAAGTTGCTGAATGGTTGGATAGATCCTACCCTGACAGGAGACAACTAGCCAACCCTCAGCAAAGATTGGAGATATGATAGGATATGTCTCTTCTCTTCTCTGTCTACTTTGATAGTTTAAAGCAAAGATGGTGTTTCAGGGCATCTGATTCAAGCATGTGTTTTTTTTTTCTCCATCCGCATGTGGGGGAAGGGGGGGAAGGGAGGGAAAAAGTATAAATATGATATTGATATGGAGAGCCGGCCACACGTTTGGTAGCTATTAATTAATTGCTCCTAGGAGGTAATAGGAGTATAAGAAGGGGAGTGGGGGTTATGGGAAGTAGGTACACCTGGGGGTTCAGGAGGTACAGGGTGGGGGAGGGGGGATGGGGTACATGTTGTGTATGTCTTGTCAGGATGTTTTGTATAGGTTAAAGTACAATGTAAAAATAGGCACGCAATTAGAGACACTGAAGGAGATAGTGGATATAAAAACGACAATCAGAAATCAGAGAGAAGGGGTGGGGATTAACCCAGATGAAATTATGCCTTGATGATTAAATTACTTACCTGGAATGTCAGGGGTCTTAATAATAAAATTAAAAGAGTGTTAGTTTTAAATCATTGTAAAACACTGGAGGCCGAATTTATATGCCTTCAAGAAACCCATTTGTGTGGGGACCGGATAATGGCCCTAAAACGTCCATGGTTTGGAGCAGTTTTTCATGCCCCATTTACATCTACATCTAGAGGGGTGTCAATTCTGGTGAAGAAATCTGTTAACTTTGTAAATCAAAGGGTTAAAACGGACCCGGGCGGCAGATTTATATTCATTGAATGTAGTATTGACCATGTCGATTTTTGTCTGATGAATGTGTATATCCCCCCCGCCATTCTCATATGAGGTAATAAGGGCCGCAGTAGACTTCTCCATGTCATACCCCGAGAATCACGTGATATGTCTTGGAGACTTCAATAACATTCACTCCCCTCATCTAGATCGATGGAGCAGGGTAAATAGCAAATCCTATAGTGAGAAGAACAGATTTGCAGAATTTATAGAAGGAATAGGATGGAAGGACCTATGGAAGGACCCATGGCGAATTAGATATCCAGATCTGTCCCAATTGTCCTGCTACTCAGCAACCGATAGGAGTTTCTCCAGAATAGATATGATTTTAACATCAGATAAAATAATGAATAAAATTGTGCATATAGAGTACAAAGCGCGAGGAATATAGGATCACTCCCAGTTAATAATACAACTAGACCTGGAGAAATCCGTGGGGGATCGATCATGGAAGCTACAACCGTTTTGGCTTTCACAATTCAATCTAGATGAGATTGAACGATAAATGATGGGTTTTTTTAAACCAATGAAGGATCCACCTCAAATATGTGTCTGTGGGACGCTTTTAAGGCCTTCTTAAGAGGAATATTTATTAATAAAATTTCTTTCCTTAAAAAAGAACATCGGAAAAGAGCCCATAATCTAGAGGTACAGATGATGCAGCTTGAGGCAGTATACCAATCCAGTAAAACGGACACAGATTGGAGCAAGTGGCAAAAAGCACAGGATGAGTGGCTGGAGTATATGCAGGATATAAATAGTCGCAGGCTCATATCAAGTTCGCATCAATGGTATTCGAGCTCTGATAAAGTCGGTAAATTCCTGGCATATTTAACAAGACAAGATAGACCGTCAAACACTATATCTAAAATTAAAAACGGATTCAGGGGAAATCTTGACCTTCACCCCCAAGATTGTAGACGAATTTGTGAATCATTACAAGTCAGTGTACCAATCCCACATAACAAAAAATCAGGAGTAAATAGGGATTTTCTTAAGGGAAATAGATCACCCACAACTCTCGATAGAAGCCAGAATTCTTCTGGACGCCCCCATAGGAATGGCTGAGGTAGAAAAAGTAATCAGAACCCTGCCTGCAGGGAAAGCCCCAGGTTTAGATGGGCTACCAGGGGAGGTATATCAAAAGTTCGAAAAAATACTGTCCCCACAGCTTGTTACAGTATATCGAAATATGATGGAAGAGGACGAGCTGCCATCCTCAATGGCAGAGGGGTCCATCGTCGTCATACCAAAAAAGGGCAAAGAATTGATCAGGGTGCAATCATACAGAGATTTTATTAATTCCAACAGATGCAAAGATCATCGCTAAAGCTCTGGCGAACAGACTGAGTAGCGTCATCCAGAGTATTGTCCACCCTGATCAAACAGGGTTCATGAGTGGGAAGTCTACAATGATCAATCTAAGGAGGGCATTCTCATACATCCAGTATGTCAACAGGGTGGGGTTAGATGCCACGTTGGCCTCATTTGATGCCAATAAGGCATTTGACTCCATAGAATGGAGTTATCTATGGGGTACTCCTGAGGCATTCGGATTTGGATCAACTTTTATCAAATGGTTGAGGATACTGTACAGGAACCCAAGTGCACGTATCTCTATAAATGGGTTTACATCTGCCCCTTTTTTGCTGAATAGAGGGACCCGTCAAGGGTGTCCTCTATCACCTTATATATTTGCGATAGCCATTGAACTGCTAGCATGCCTATTAAGATCAAGGCGGAACTGCCAAGGGGTGGGGGCGGACGGGAAATTCGATTTGATCTCCCTATATGCAGATGATCTCCTGGTCGGCTTGGCCAGTCCAGGAATGGAACTGCATGTGGTAGTTGAACAGATTAAGCAGTTTGGGGAATTCTCTGGGCTTACTGTCAATTGGAGCAAATCCCACCTCTTGGCACTAGGCAAGGACCGGCTAGATGAAGAATGTGTAAACACCCCCTGGAAAAAGTAAATAGATTTAAATATTTGGGGATTGAAGTTTCCGGACAGCTTGAAGATTATGTGAAAGAAAATCTACTCCCAGCAATGGGGGAGGTGAGGAAGAAATGTAAATGCTGGGTAAAACTGCCATTAACACTAATCGGTTGGATAAACTTAGTTAAAATGGTTATACTGCCTAAGATCCTGTATATACCGTATTTACCTGCGTATAAGACGACTGGGCATATAAGACGACCCCCCCCAACATTTCCACTCAAAATGTAGAGTTTGTTATATACTCGCCCTATAAGACTACCCCCTCTTCCACACATCTTCCACACACCAAATAAAACGTACCGTGCGATACTGGATGGGATATAGCAAGTAGCCAGTCTGTGTATCCTGGAGGGAATAATGCTGGGCTGTCAATCACAGGGGGCGTCCGGAGGACCTAGTGTCCCTCAGGCAGGGGTGCTAGAACTGGAGGCAGAGGGTTAGGCTGGAGGGGTTCCCCGACTACCGGCATAATCTACTGCTGTTAACTGGAGTGCCTGTCCCTGATCCCCCTCTGCTGTGGTGCGTGGTCGAGTGGGTGGGAGCTGTACCTGTGGGGAGCCTCTCCCCCTGAGTGCCATGGCTCCGGTCTCCACGTGTGCTGCGGCGGGTGGCGGGTCCCTGGTGCTGCTGTCCCCGGCGCCTCTGTCTGCTCTTGCCTCGGCTACACTGTGTGGTCTCCCTTTTCAGCGGCTGTGCTGCGTCGGTGTGGGAAACGGTCAACACGGCACTAGTGCGGCACCCTCTCTCTGGCTACACGTGAGTTCCCTGCACGGTGCACGCTTCTTCCTCCTCTCTTCCACTGCCCGCCTCTTCCTCCCGGCGCCAGCCAATCCTGTGGCTTCATCTTCTTCCTGTCACTCAGGAATGCTGCTGCGGCTCCCCTCCATTAACCCTGCACAGCCTGGCCTGATCCCAACTGAAGTGTACCCGGCGTATAAGACGACCCCCCCACTTGGAGGCATGTTTTTCAGGGGAAAAAAGTTGTCTTATACGCCGGAAAATACGGTACTCCAGCACTCACCAATATATATTAAAGATGAACTTTTTAGAAACTTAAACAGTATAATATCTTCCTTCATATGGTGCAATAAAAGACCCAGAGTCAAATTAGCTACCCTTTGGAGAACAAAAGAAAAAGGGGGATTAGCACTACCGAACTTTAAAAATTATTACCACGCAGCCCAAACAGCACATCTAAAAACCTGGGTTAAGAGAGAAGAAGCAACTAAGGAGCTAAATACAGTAGCTTAATAAAAAGTGTTGATATGAACATTACTCCCCTACAGATGTTGTTATCAAATAGTACAACCAGAGAACACCCTCTTATTATTAATCAAGCCATCAGAATTTGGAGAGCAGTTTGTAAATAGGACAAATATATAGGGGTGGATCCAGAGACATCTTTTTTGTCTCTAACAACAGTCAGGAAGCAGCAGGGTGGGAAAATATGGGCAAATTATGGTATATTCACAGTGGGCCATTTCTATCAAGAGAAAGTCTTTAAATCTTATGAGCAGATGCAGGCCGAATATGGACTACCTAGAGATATGTTTTTCAGATTTTTACAGGTCCGGAGTGCACTGACCCAGTATAGTGGAGGAAGGGAAGGGTGGCTGGAGGAAACTCCAATTAAAAAATGTATTCATCAACTAACCCCTCGGAAACAGATCTCAAAACTATATGGATACTTGCAGATTACTATTAATGACGCAGGCCTATTCCAGCTTAGGCAGAGATGGACAAGGGATATTTCAAATATAGACGAAAATGATTGGCAATTGGCCCTGGCTTGTCCAGGAAGGGCGACGAATTCCACAAGAACACAACAAGTTCAGTTTAATATACTCCACAGGACATACATAACACCGGTTAGACTAAATAAAATGAATAGTTCAAAAAAACATAAATGTCCAAAATGTGGGAAAGATGGGGCCACTTGCAGGTAATTGGATGGCAACGAATGGCCCAGCAGTAAAGGAATGGATTAATTTGGTCAATGTCACGTATGAACACAAAAAAATTATGTATGCTTCAAGACTCATTGGCACCAAATTTTATGCTATTTAAATTAGAATTTTTTTGGGTACTTCTTTACTTTCACGGCGCCAGATTCGCTTCGCTCGCCCACGCTGCGGGCTCGGTGGCTCGCTACGCTCGCCACGCTAATTAAAATCAACTCCTTGCCAACATGGATAGTGAAGGTATGAACTATCCATGTTGGCATGGCGTTAACTCCGTTTATTTAACTTAATTAGTGGCGAGCGTAACCCGGAAGTACGCGCGGCGCCATGCTGGTGCCGTGAAAGTAAAGAAGTACCTTTTTTTGTTACATTTATTGATTAGAATTGGCGAGGGGTAAGGACACAGGTAATAATCAAGATATATGGGGGGGGGGGGGGTTACACGACCTATGTTGTATATTTAGTATATTTATTATTTTCCTTTGTTTGTATTTATATATTCCCCTACTGTGTATATTATGTACATCAATAGTAAGCCACAAAACTCATCTTACGGGCCCTGTCTAGTGTAAGGTCAATAAGTCTGAATATCTAAAGATGGCTATAAGGGTGTTATGGAGTAACCAGTGTTGGCCAATAGACCTGTAGCGACTAAATAATCTCGAGCAAGTATGATCAAATATCTATGTAATTGAAATTAACAAGGCTGTATAGCAGGGGTGGGGAACCTTTTTTGTGCCAAGGGCCGTTTGTATGGGGAAAAAATCCTTCGGGGGCCATAACTAAAAATTTCTCTTACAAATTGTCCTGCTGCAGCCGCCCTACGCTCCGGCGGCTGCCGCAGAATAGGACTGACAGTCTCCGGCTGCTGTTGATTAAGAGGAATCTCGCGAGAACTACCAACCTCTTGCGAGAATTCCCCTGTACTTGACTCCCGGCAAAGCCGCTGGGTGGGTTGGAGGGCCACTCAGACTGGCTACGGGGGCCGCATATGGCCCCCGGGCCTGAGGTTCCCCACCACTGCTGTATAGAATAAACGCTCTCTCTCACCCCGCTAGGAATAAGATAGGAAGTAGATTGCCATTTTTCACAGGATACTAAATTATCGTCTCCAAAGTTGTAATGTGCTAATGACTTGTATAGTAAAATTCTGTATATTTATGTGTTTGTTATGTATGTAAATGGATGTCTTAAAAATGTTTGTCTTTTTCACAAATAAAAACTCAATTAAAAAAACAAGAGATATATCTCTCTGTTGTATTACAAAAATTATGTACAGTATATACACATTATAATGTACAGGTTGAGTATCCCGTATCCAAAATGCTCGGGACCAGGAGAATTTTGGATAACGGATTATTCCGTATTTCGGAATATTTTAATATTTCAATGATGTATTTTGAAGTATTTTGCATTTATGCTGTATAAACACATAATATTTCATCTGAGAAACATAGCCAGAATCAAGCATTTAATTCCCTCAGAAGACCTTCCTAAAGTCATACATGCATTTATATCATCACGACTAGACTACTGCAATGCTCTCTACCTGGGTCTTCCAGCAAAAGAATTGCACCGCTTGCAGCTGGTACAAAATGCAGCCGCCAGACTATTAACTAACCAGCCCCGCTCCTGCCACATAACTCCCATTCTCTACGCCCTTCACTGGCTACCTGTAAAATGGCGAATCGTTTTCAAGATTGGCTTACTCACTTTCAAGGCCCTACATGACCAGGGCCCAAGGTACCTGCAACAGCTGCTGATCCCTTACTGTCCCACTCGATTACTACGATCCACTGAAGAAGGACTACTAACAGTACCCAGAATCTCCCTGAATTCATCTGGGGGTCGAGCTTTCAACTTTGCTGCTCCAACTCTGTGGAACTCTCTTCCTCGCACAGTGCGAGAAGGGCCCACTATAGAATCCTTTAAAAATAGACTAAAGACATACTTATTTACTCAAGCATTTCACTGACATCTACTGTTAAGCTTGTTTTGTATTTCGAGCTGTAAAGACAATGTGTGAAGCACTTTGAGTCCTATTGGGAGAAAAGTGCTATATAAATATCATTATTATTATTATTATTATAATATACACACAAATATATTTTATTACCACATAAAATACACACAAACATATTTTAATTGTTCAAAAAACAAGGTTTCAAAACGTGAAACAAAATGTGTGTACTATCTCAGCACTGAATTTGAATGCCAAGCAATCATTGTCTTGCACATATATAGTGCCAGTTACATATCATGTCCCCAGTGATGCTGTTACATATGTCCCCAGTGAGTTTTTAGCAAAAAATATTTTTTTTTTCACTTTCTGGAATGTCCGTATTTCGGAATAATTCGGATAACGGATATTCGGATACGGGATACTCGACCTGTATCTTTTGATGCAGCAAAAATGGCTCAAAAAGTATACATTAATTAATGAAATAAAAATTGAAATGTAAAATGTTTTATTTAATTTTTTTAATGTATATTTTTGATCCATTTTTACCAATGGGAGAGTTTGTGGACCCTCACTCCCCACATACTTTAACCCTGTGGTTCCCAAACTTTTTTGAATCAAGGTGCCCTAAAGTATCACTATTGTTTTTCATGGCACCCCTAGTACAATAGTTTGTTATTAAGAAAAATAAATGCAATTAAATACATTTTTTACATGTCATCAGTGCAGCTATGTGGTGAGGGACAGGATTTTCTATGGTTTGTCCACATACAGTATTTTAGGATTGAATGGGATTTTTCCTAATAAATTGACCATACGTTATTTTAATTGGTCCTAGACCACCAACCCGAGGCACCCATTGCAAGTGTCCCGAGGCACCCCAGGGTGCCACGGCACACAGATTGGCAACAGCTGCTTTAACTTGTAGCACTAAGTCATGGAGTTTTACATTTATATGTTGCAGAAGCCACACCTGCATGCTTATTTAGACTAGGATGGTGTGACTACAGCAGCTTTTATAGGAATATAAACTCACTTTTAGGATATTACAGAGATTCAAATAAAAGCTACTGTAGGATTAGAATGAAACCAATCCTTCAAAGAACAGCGAACAATTAAATGTTTACCTCTCTCAAAGCAGATGCTCCTATGTTTCTATGGAAGTACCACCTAAGAATTACTATAAAGCAGTGGTTCTTAAACTGGGTCCTCAGGACGCCACACGGTTCACATTTTCCGGGTCACCTGGGAGGTGCACTCATTACTGACTGACACAAATAAAAGATCCACAGGTGCAGCCAATTATCTCACTTGATTCTGTGAGGAGTCCTGCAAAACCTGTACTGCGTGGGGTCCTGAGGACCGACTTTGATAACCTGTACTCTAAAGCAATTTGTCTTAATTTAAATTCAAGAACAGTAAACTGTGGGGTATATTTGTCATTTATCTGGCTCTAGGCCCAATTGTCACTTATCATGGCAGTGACCAATTAAATATTGCCCAGATGTAATAAAATATGCATTGACAGCAACTTCAAAATTAACCCATCGCTGTGATGAAGTGGTACAACGCAGAGCCAGGGAGAGATCCTATGGATCATTCTCTGGTACCTTTTGCTATCTGCGACCCAGTGGCGGAACTTGTGAATGGTGGGCCCAGGTGCAAAAGAATAATTTAGGCCCCACACCAGTGGGTGACAGTGGTACAAGCTGCTGGTCTAGACAGCAATGGGCCCCTTAGTACTCAGGGGCCCCGGTGCAATGCACCTGCTGCACCAATGGTAGTTCCGCCTCTGCTGCGACCCGTAGGTTGTGTAGATATCAGCTGTGGTGCCGATATACCTGTATACATTTGGGGGATAATTAGTGTTTGTGGGTAACCCCCATGTTTTCAGAGGATATCGCACAAAGTTTTATTAATAAATAAGTCGTTATAGGCGTGAGAAGTACATTTCATTAGGGGGTGCACCATCAATGGGGTGTGTCTAGCATCACCTATTGGGCATGTCTAACACCACCCATTGGGTGTGTCTAACACCACCAATCAGGCGTGTCTACCATCATGTATTGGCACTCACTACAATACTAAAACGTCTCTCAGCCACACCATAAGCTCCTGCCTATTTCAGTTTTAGGGCCAGATGCACTAAGCTTCAAAAGTGATAAAGTGGAGAGTGATAAACAGCCAGCCAATCAGCTCCTGCCTGACATTTTTCAAACACAGTCTGTGACATGGCAGGTAGGAGCTGATTGGCTGGCTGTTTATCAGTCTCCAAATTTTCACTTTTGAAGCTTAGTACATCTGGCCCTTAAACTTCTAGTACTCTGTTTAACAGTACATGCAAATACAATCCAGAACATATACTGTATGGATGACACAGGTATGTAGTGATATGACAATGATCTAGTACAATTCACAATACAAACCACACATTGATTGACAGGCTCTTCTTTTAATGGAATACAGTTCTAAAAAGCAAAAGTCTTTGTTAAAGGTATTGCTGGAATTGCGGCAGGGAGGTGATCATAAGGGTGTGCACAGCATTATGGGGTGCCTGTGCACCCCTAACACTCAATGTGCCCACGCCTATACCTATATACAGTAACACTGCGCAGCACTTCTCAGATTTAGAAATACATTTACTAATGTGCAGGGTTTACAGTAATAGAGGCATTGCCCAGAGCAACCAAACAGATTGTTTCCATAGTCAGATTAGGGGTGAGATGCAGAGGATATTGTACCCCAGGTCCCCCCATAACTGCCCCCCCCCCACCTCAAGCAATAATCTGGCCCATTTACCTATTAACTTAGTAGCCCGGGGTCCAAAGTGTATTATTGCAATACAAACATAGGTGGGCTGACATTTTAGCACCACGTAGGTCATTTTTCCTCAAAGCTCTTTGTGAACAGAAAGCCTTGAGAAAAACGCCCTAGAGTCTTGAGAATAACTCCCTCCAGGGGGGCCCCCGGAAAGTTGTTGTATCGGAGTCCAGGATTTCTCTTGGCAGCCCTGGCCACCTCCAGCATGTGTCACCACTGGTCACAGATTAATAGACTTTGAGCGAGTGTGCATGTAGGTTTTGATGAGCAAAGCCTCAACTAGGGCAGAGCAGGTCGCACTGGGGTGAAACTCTCTATCAAATTAGCACATGCTATTTCCCACTTTTGCCCATGACTTCCAACTACAGTAGCTGCAAATGTTTTTGAGCCCATATACTGAATCTCTTACCTAATTTCCCTTGAAATCTAGAACCCTCCTGGCTAAACATATCATGCACTCATACAGAACAAGTAAATGATCAGAGGCTTAGATGGGTCATTTAATGACTGCAAATCGCACACCTCATTGCCACATCCTTCATCATGGCTACACATGGAACAATATGTGCCAATCACACATGACAGGACATTCATTTTTTTGCATGTTGAAGGGATCAGTGAGCTAGATGAATGAACGTCAGGAACGTACATTGGATCATTATCATTCCCAAAGTTTTCGAAAACAGCCATATCACTTAAAATTTTTTACCATGTGTGGGCAGCTTAACTCTTATAAAAGTCATATACAGTAGATGATTATTAGAGAGGGAGAGAGATAGAGAGAGAGATAGAGAGATAGATAGCGAGAGAGATAGATCATACAAATTGTGAATCAATAATATAAATTCTAAATACATTTCTTAAATAACTTTCCTCAGTAATATATTTAGCGTTTCATTACTCATCGATCGTAAAAAAGCATGTAAAGCATTCCTCATAATATATCACTAAGATAATACCATTTGTTATAGTTTTGCAATACTTTCATCTTGAAATAAACTTATATTTTATGTAATATGTCAGGGTGTGGAAATGTTTGATGCACAGCATCATGTTGTACAAAATCCCTCTCCACCTTGCTGTAGCACTATTCCATATACACTATAAAAAACAAGCTGCAAATGTTCAATGTACTGTACAAATGATTGTTTTGGAAAGCTGAACCCATACTAGATGCTAACAAAAGCACATAAATGTCTTCAACGCCCCTACCTCTGTCTATAAATAACAAGCCATGAGAGCAACACAGAACTTCATATACAGACTGAGATCTTGTATGCTGTATTTCCTAATCCATTGCTCTCCACCATCACCATGAGACATAGCACCAAGCACAGTTTTTCTTCAATTGGAGCCTTCAAAGGAGGGAATTCTCACAGAATGTCCGGTCATTCTTTTACAGCTCATCATGGAGGAACCAATCATGGAGGGTTGAAATTGTCACATCATTTGAGTAATTCTGGAAGCACCTCTTTGTTACATTATGGAAAGGGATTCCATAAATCACATCTTGGTAGTTCCCACAACATGTATCATGGAAGTTCTCATGGTTCACATCATGGAAGCCCCCATTTATCCCATCAGGGAGGATCTAATTTGATCCACCATGGGCAATCACATCCATCTCACCATGGTGATTTTCATAAATCCCATATTGGCTCATCTCATCTTTCCCACATGATGCAACATGGAGGTCACTATTCATCACATCATGGAGGAGGATCTAATGCAAGCCACCATGGAAAATCCAACCATCATGTTGGCTTTCATAAATCTCATACTGGAGCATCTCAAGTATCCCATCTTGGAAGTTCCCACATGAAGCATCATGGAAGCTCTCATGCAACCCATCATGAAGGCTCACATCACGGAGGAACCCACACGTTTCATTATGGAGGTTCCAATATGTCCCATCATCATGGACACCACAAAGCTACCAGTGGCCATGGTGGATCAAATTGTAAAGCAGTCTCTTTTTCTAAACATCCTTCTGTCAGTCATCATGGTGGTCAGAGTCACGCTACACACTTTAGCAGCTCCGGGGGCCACAGTGGATGGAAGAATGATGGCCTGCTCAGCATCAATGAGAAGGCAACCATGCAGATACTGAATGAACGCTTATCATCCTACCTGGATAAGGTCCGTGCTCTAGAACAGGAAAATGCCCAGCTGGAGAAGAAAATCTGTCAGTGGTATGCAAACAATGCTCCCAGCTCACTGCCTGACTCCAGCCAGTACTTCAGAGTAATTTCAGATCTTCAGAACCAGGTACTCTATAATTACTTTTAGGAAATGTCTGTAATGTACACATATTAAGTAATCAGTTTGAACCATATGACCTTTTACTAATTTTTTACACCAAATCTGATGAAACATGAAAGCCAAGCTTAAAAATTAGTAAGATTCATTAGAAACCAATTACATAAATATGTAATATTAAAATATCCATTCATTGTATGTATTTCTGACACATAAGTATACACAATATTGGAAATCTAAGCTTATTAGTGTTTAAATATAAATTAAAACTAATTGGGATCTGCCTACTTCCTCCGCATAGTGACACCATTGGCTAATGTAAAGTTTATGTTCAAAATTTAGAATAAAATATGAGATGCATTGAGCACAAATCAGACCCAGACTAGTATGGGTACCTCAATTGCAGGTCCACCTGCAAAAATCAATAAGTATTAAACTATGACAGGCTGGGCTGGCAAAAATACAACATAGTTGCTGCACATGGCACACCTCTCCTGGTCCCAGCAAGCTATAGCAGCAATACACGGATTGGCTATGCTGTAACCCCAACGCCCAGCGCACCAGTTGTTATGAGCAGCCCTAGTGCATACAGCATATGTTTTTTTAAGGTTTGGGGCCATACTTTTTATTTTCATTTTTTTGCAGGTATGATTTCTGTTGGAAATACATTCCTTGGCTGTTTCAAGTTATAACAAAGGGACACTACAATAGAGGTTTCCATATTATAGTGCGAACAATTAATTGTTAATAGTCTAGTGTAGCTTGCAGCTTTGTGGGCATGCCTCCATTCTTGGTTGCCCCCAGCATTAGTGATAACCAGATCAGGCTGTGAGTGCAGGCACTTAGCACACTTTGGTGATGGTGAAGGTGGGGGAAATTTATTTAGTATTTATTTATTTATTTTTACACTGAAAAGGCCAGTACTGATTTACAGTATGCACATTCTGTGGAGGAGACATAGTAAGTCTTGGTTATTAATAAATTGGAGATAGATAATGTACTGTACCAGCCAATCAGATTTCTGCTGTCATGCTACTGGCTGTTTGAAAAACTTTTTGTTAGTACTTTCTCTTTCCACTTAATTAATCTCAGAGGCTTAGTATATCTACCCCTGTATCTTTAGATAATGGGGGAAATTTAATAGGATGAGAGATACAGAAAATTTGGTAAAAAAACTTCCCTTTTTATAAAGCGGCAATCATTTACACTGCAAAATCAAACTGGAGATTTCGTTCCAAATCTCTCACTTTCTGGCTCAAGTCTACACATTTTTTGTTATCTGAGCAAAACATAAACATGTTTTTTTTTTCAAGTAAAATGTACATGAGAGCCTCTATGATTGCAGTAATTTACTATGGGATCGGATCAAAATCCCGACGCCGGAATCCTGACCACCGAAATCCCGACAAGGGGGGATATGGAAGCCCCCCCCCCTTGCGGGCTCACTGCGCTCGCCTTGTAGTGGGCCCGATGCCTCGTTAAGCTCGGCACACTAATTTATTCTCAATCTATGGCTGTCGTGGACACCAATAGAGGGACAAAGTGCTGGGATTTCGGCGGTCCGGATTCCGGTGTCAGGATTTCAACCGCCGGGATTCCGACCGCTGAGATACTGACTGCATCCCTTTACTATATTAGGTCATGCATTATAGTAACATGATATACTGTAATATATCTTACAGATCACTGGAGCTACGATGGACAATGCTAGGATTGTTCTACAGATTGACAATGCCAAACTAGCAGCTGATGACTTCAATGACAAGTAGAGTATATATTATTATGTGCAGATTTTTTTTTCTTTCTACATGGCTGCTTTTTACACAAATTGAGATAAATACATCAAAAGATTTTATTACAAGAGGGAGGATGACCCTGTTACTACTATTTCAGTAGGTGATATGACTAAAGCCCAGTAAAGACTAGACAACTAGGGGCACCACCGATATAGTTAACTATATCGGCCGTGCCGCTACTCAAACTAGATAGTACATACAAACTGACCAATATTGGTTACTGATATTGTTCAGTGACGTCTGTCGCGGCTGTTGAACATGCAGGTTGTTGGCTGCATAGCCAAAATTGACCAGCATGTTCTGCTGACAAAGGGGTTGGTTGTTAATGATGCACTGGAACACGCAGCTCTAACAATATTGAGTGTACACACTAAACTATTTTTTTTAAGATATCGCACTGTAGGTCCCTTCTGAGCAATTTATCTAGTGGGTATGGGGCTTCACATTACATGTGGACCTTGAAGGCGAAATACTGTATAGAGAAATTTGTAGAGCATGCAGTAAATGTGGGTGGAAAAGAGAAAATAAAGAAAAACATTGACCCTTGTATGGTAATTCATTTGTATATACTGTAGTAAGTTTCCTTTGTCCTCCCTAGGTACGAGATGGAACGGCACATGGCTAACAAAGCTGAGGCTGATGTGAATGCTCTGTGCAGAGTCCTGGAAGGTCTGAATCAGGATACAGCGGAACTGGAATCACAGGTTCAGAACCTCCAGGAGGAAATGCAGGAGATGAAGAGAAATCATGAAGAGGTAATGGTTACGTATAATCATTTGAGTCATTTAAAAAAAATAACCTTGAGAGAAGAACAAAACAAGAGAGTTTCTTGGAGTCAGAGAACTAATGGATTTTTAAATACATCTATGAATTATCCTTATAGTTATGTATTATTGTCTATATATTCTTTAGGAAGTAAATTGCCTTCGTGCCCAACTTGGAGCCAGAATCAATGTAGAAATGAATGCTGCCCCATCTATTGACCTTAACCAAGCCTTGTCTGAAATCCGAGATGAATATGAAAACCTCATGGACAGGAACCTGAGAGATGCTGAGGACATTTTCAGACAAAGGGTAACATTCTTTGGGGGGTTCAGTGTGATTCTGTTTTTGTATTAATTGTACTAATTAGTATATCAGGCTAAATCCATTTGTAATAATAATTCATTGCTAAATAATTTACAGTTCCAATTCAAGTGATCACCCTATTGCACTTATTTGGGTTAGAAGAACCCCACTAAATGTAACCTGTCTGTATATTATCAGCATGTGTTCATTGCCTTGGTAACATTTTGCAATGTCCTGGCAGAGTGAAGAGCTAAATCGTCAGATGGCCTCAGGATCAGAGCAACTCCAATCTGTGCAAACCGAGGTCATTGAGCTGAAGCGCACTGTCCAGGCCCTGGAAATTGAGCTGCAAAGCCAGCTGAGCATGGTACAGTATGGGCAAATAGTAGTTCTTGTCTATTTCTAGCACTGATGTGGAGGCACAATAAGGATTTAGGGTCAGATGTACTATAAAATGGAGAGTGACAAACCACCAACCAATCAGCTCTTAGCTTCCATGCTACAGGCTGCGCTTGAAAACTGTGTAGTTAGGAGCTAATTGGCTGGTGGTTTATCACTCTCCATTGTATAACTTCTCATAGCTTAGTACATCTAGCCCTTAGAGGCCCATTTACTAACATTATTTTTACTACACCAATGTGAAAAGGGTTGTTTTCACACCCATTTCACATTATTTTAGTTTCATCTGAATGTACACTTGGGCTTTTGGAGCAGTTGTCATGAAAACCTGGTCCAAACCCTTTATCCCCTTCCCTGGTAATCCCAAAATTTTCCAATCTCTGCTCAAGTGCTAACACTGACATTCCCGGAAATTTCCAGAATTGACACTGTCTCCCTCCTTGCGCTGGCCCGGCTCCTTCCTGCTGGCTGTGTGCAGCGTGACCTTGTCAATGTAATGCCCCACACAGACAGGTTTCCTGGGGCAGGGCCGGGCAGCAGCTGATCTAGAGCACAGCAGCACTGCCCGACCCTGGGACCCTCAGCTGTGTGTTTTTTTATGGTGCACTCTAAAAAAAAACCCTGCCTTGTGGGGAGCGGACCCTAAAAAACCACCACTGAAGTGGTTAATTCACATTGTTTTGTCTATATATTTCTGATATTATTCATACTTATAATGTGAAACGTGATCTTGCCAAATTTACATTGCATTTGTCCCTGTGATAACGCCAGCATCAGCTGCCGAAACACAGGGCTCAGATGTGAATTGGTAACTTCTGCACAGCTCTCTCTGCTCCTAGGCAGAGAAAGCAATGTGGGAGCTGGGCCACGGTGATCAGCTATATGTGTCTGATGGACACACAGACTGATCACAGTATAAATTAAAACAAACAAACTAGAAAAAACCTCACTCACCTCCTTGGGGAACGGGGATCGCTGCTCAATTAGGGTGTGCAGGTTTCCTTGTCTTCATGCCGCCCTGTGACCTTGTTGCAGTAAAATGACACTGCAAAGCAGCAAGTCCCTTTACAGCACCAGGGGTCACAGGAGAAGAATGCCCTGAAGACTGGCAGAGCTGCAGGAGTTGATCCCCGGGGGTTGGTGAGTATATGTCAATAGAGGGGGGTCGAGGCGTGCAGGGGGGGGGGGGGGTCATGATGGGGAGAGGGTGCAGCATTGCAAATATTATGACACCCACATCCTCAGATGCGCATGGTGATAAATGGGCCCCTTAGTGTGTTGATTGTTAATAATATATCAAATCTAAACTCAAACCCTGTCAAGTACTTGGCTAAGCTAAAATAATTACATTTAATGGGGCAAAAAACACGTAGCCTTCGTGCATTCATTCTCTCAGTGTATATTTGTTCTTATGCTATTTTTTCACAATCACTATTGTAGACATCAGCCCTTGAATCCACTCTGGCAGAGACACAAGGTACCTTTGGTTCCCAAATCAGCCAGCTGCAAGCTATGATTGATAATGTGGAGTGTCAGTTGGCAGAAATTAGATCTGATCTAGAACGTCAGAACCATGAGTACAAGATCCTGATGGATCAGAAGACACACCTGGAAATGGAGATTGCCACTTATAAACGCCTTCTGGATGGACATGACATCAAGTAAGTACAGAAACATATTATAAAGCTGCCGGTAACTCCAGTATGGCACATGCACAGTTTGGAGGTACTAGCAAGATCCATCTTCATTTAGACTTAAGCCTTAGATTCAGACTCTTTGGGGTCAATTGACTAAGGTGAAAATCTTTTGAAGATGGGATGTTGACTATAGCAACTAATCAGATTTTCTCTATTATCCTCTGGAAGGTGCTAAATAAATAAGAAGTAAAATTAGATTGGTTGCTATGGGAAACTTCCCATCTTCAGTAGAACTCCTATTTTCATTTGCACAAGAAGTGTTTCAATTTGTTTGTACTAGATATCATTAGATATTTCATGGAATTATGGAATAATGTATGTATTTGATTAACCAATAGTCTAATGTTCTGTTTTATCCCTCAGTTTATCAGATTATCACATGTCAAGTGGAAAACATGGTGAGTTTATAAGTGAAGATTATGGGGGGTATTTATGAAAGCCTGTAAAGAGAGAAAATTGTAAGAGATAAATTTCCAACCAATCAGCTTATGTAATATTTTACTCATGGCCTTTAAAATGTAAATTAGTACTTTATCAGTCACAATCTTTTCTCTCTTTAGGTCTGATAAATACCATCTGTGTATGCTAGTGTTTCTTTCTAATGCTCCATAGTATCTCTCTATTGGGGAGATTCTCTAAGGTAAAAATGCGGTAAAAACCCCGTTATCCGGGTTTTTACCGCATTTCGGGATCTCTAAGCATCCCCCCGCCGGGTTACCGCGGCGGGGGGCATCGCCAGAAAAATCTGGTAATGCCCCATAGAAGCCAATGGGCTTCTAACGCGAACCCACCCGCAATGACCCCGCGCAGACCCCCGCCACCCCGCATCGCCCCCTCACCTGTGTCCGGGCAGCACAGCGCTGTGCTGCCCGGACCTGTGACCTCCTCCCTGCACTGATCCTCTTCCGGGTGCAGGGAGGAGGAGAGCCCGGCGCAGCAGCAGCATTGCCGGGTGTGGGAGGGAGGGGGGGAGCCGCCGGGACCTGCTGGGACCCGGCGACTCTCACCGCAAAGGACAGCTCTTAACGCAAGAGCTATCTTTTGCTATAATTATCGCATATGTTAGAACATATGCGATAATTATGATTGCGATGGGTGGAGAAGGGGGGCGGAGAGTTTTAGAGCATCGCCCCCTATATATGACTGTGGCAGAAATGCATTACACTTGAAAAATATATTTGACAAAATGTATCCCAACAATGAATGGAAAGCAAGATTTATTTTGCTAAACATGTTGAAAATGTCTGAAACTTTTAAAATATTGTAATTATATACAGACATCCAAAGCTTACTGTACATCTATCACTATCTGTGAAAGCTGTTACAGCCAAGTAAAATAACTACATTCCATGGCTATTTTGTAACAGTATTATCCCAACTCCCATGTTTAATTAATTTTGTGTTTATTATGTTATGCACATAAAAATAGTAGTGTTGCATATTTTAGGACATAACCATTGAAATAATCATATGAAAATTGTGTATGTTTGGCCCACATTATCTGTGCCATGTCTATATATTTGGGTCCTTCCATTTCCTAACATAAATCTGGTTTTATTCATGAATTGTTACTTATTTGAGTGCAATTTATATCTATTGTTTTGCTTTCGTGACTCATAAAAAAGAGCTTAAAGCCCCCACACACAAGGGGAGGGGAGATTTTGCCCACTATCCCCCTTGAAATCTCCCCCCCCCCCTGAAGCCTCTTGATGTATCCAATGCCACTCTTCCCCAATCATTGGAGGTGACCCTCTATGTTGTGTTTGCTGTCTGTTATGTATTCTTTTCTTAACTTTATAACCACCAGATCCTTTTTTGTGATTTAGTACCCTCTTCATAATTATAAACTGTATACAACTTCTGTTCAATATAAAGATATATGGATGGGCACCAGGGCAGCTGAAAAGTAGCAGAGAGTGCCGGGCCGCACCAACCCCTATATATATATATATATATATATATATATATATATATATATATATATATATATACTTGTGTGTTTAGGCCGTCACTCGCCGACTTATCGGGTCCGGTACTCGCCTGGGTGCCAGCTCCTGGGTGTGAATTACCCTGTATGCAAACTTGTAATGAAGGAAGCGTCACTCCAGGACTTCATGCAATATTTAGAAATTTATTTCGTCTAGACGAAATAAATTTCTAAATATTGCATGAAGTCCTGGAGTGACGCTTCCTTCATTACAAGTTTATATATATATATATATATATATATATATATATATATATATATATATATATATATATAATTTTACACACATAGAACTAGAGGACAATTCTTAAATGATTTTCTACATACATTTTTACATTTACAAGTATTTGAATTTGAAAACTTTTTTTTAAATGATTTTGCTAACGCTTTCATTATGAGCTAAGATCTCATTTTTGCATACCATATATCAGGCCTGTGTATGACTCTAATATACCTAAGTTACCCTTTGTTCTACTTTACCATTATCTATAATGTATGCATATGTAAAAAATATTTTTAGGGAAAAATAAAATATTTATTAGCTATATATAAAATGATCTAAGTGCATAATTCAGACCTGATCGCAAAGCAATTTTTTTAGCAAATGTACAAAACCCTTTGCAGTGCAGGTGAATGGACTTGGCCCTTAATGCACCCTACAGTATGAATACTTTATGATTGCCTTTCATAGGAATTTTTTACCACAAAAACTTGTTTGTTTGTTTACTTGTTTGTTTGTCAAAATTCCATGATGAAAAACTTGTATTAATTTTATGTTTATTGTTTCTAGGCTCTCACCACAGAGTGGCACACCATGCCACTGAGCATGCCCATGAGCCCAAATGCTAAAAGATCCCTGAATCATGCTGGAAGATCGAGAAGGCCCAGTGTGAATCTAATAGCAATATCATAGAATTTTCTTTTGTTATTATTACTAATTATACTGTTACTGTACCTTTCTTTTATTAATCAGTGGAGTTGTATAGGAAGTGATGGCAATGGCTTGTACGAAGAGCATTATCAATATTATATGTATTCCAAGAAATGTGTTCTGCTCTTTTAGAATAATAGAAGAGGCATTGTAGGTACAGTGGAGGTCTCTCTAGTACAGTGGGGGTGTTTTCTTATGAAACATATTCTGTTAAGATTCAAATACAATTTGACACAAAAAAATATGTCTACTTACCTGAGGAAGTCTTACTGAGCTGGAACACTAGAATATTTATTGGCTGTTTCGGGCTGGCGTAGTATAGTAATCGACAATAAAGACATTACTCCTTCATAGAGAAGTTATATTTCTTGTACATTGTACATTGATATAACACAGTGGTTCCCAAACTTTCTTGAATCATGGCACCCTAGAGTATCAATACTCTTTTTACGGCAACCCTGTGTTGAAAGTTTTTATTGAAAACTTTGGAAAAATATATAAAATGATGTATTCTGTGCCTACCTGTAATCCTTATGGTCAATGATGTGGTGGTTGTACAGTTGCACATCTAAAAATACATGTTCTGATATATGTAATGTATGTAATATATGTGCTTGCTAGTCCCCCAGGGATTGGCAGTTCTCTGTGTGTGCCAGGAAATGGGCATCACACACTTTATATGCCCAACCCCCAATTCCCACTGACTAATTTTTCATCTGGTGGTGTGCTTAGATGAAGTATTATTCCTTATGCTTAGTTCTAGGTGCCATGTTGCTTCTGATAAACACAGCACTGTCAATCCCTGGGGCATATGTCACATACATCATGTTTATATGTGCTAAGCACTGCGTCTTATTACCACATGTGGCAGTATGGTTGGTGTAATGGTTAGAATTACTGCCTTACAGCATTAAAGTCATGGGTTCGATTCCCACCATGATTTTAACTGTCTGGACTTTGTATATTCTTTCAGTTCTTATTTGATTTCCTTCAGATACTCCGGTTTCCTCCCACAACCCCCAAAAAATATATACTGGTAGGTTAATTTACTCCCAACGAAAACTTACCCTAGAGTGTAAGTGTGTACATGAATAGACTAGATGGGCCAAGTGGTCCTTATCTATTTTTATAACCAGCAGCCAACTGTTTTTGCCTACTACTTTGACCATAAATTGATTTGGTCCTGGACCACCAACCCAAGGCATCCGTGCATCTTGTGGCACTCAAGAGTTCCGGGAATAGTTTGGAAACCAATGACTTAAGGATGTAATAATTGTAAAATACTGTCATAATATAGAAACCTAAAATTCCACATGTTTCTCACTATATTTGTGTTCTATATATCTGCTAACTTAACAATGTACGTGTTTCTAATATTTAAATAAACCCTAACAGATACTTCTAGCACCCAACAGTATGAAGATATTGTGCTGTAACCCACTAATTTACAACCATTGTATAGTTATGTGATCACAGAAACCAAGATACTCATAGGCCACAGTGGGCTTGTGTATCACAGATGATGTTGGCTCTTGGACTGTATTGTCAATCATTTACTTTCTTTTTATTTGAATAAACTTTGCTTTCTGCAGATGCACATGTGTGAGATGTATTAATACTTGTTCTAGGGTACGTCTGCATATATCTTACTATCCCTGTTTTTACATCTGATCAAATAAACATTATATGACACACAGTGGCGTAACTGTAAATTTTGCTCCCCCCCCCACTATATATATATACACACACACATACATACACACACACACAAAGGGATCAAGAAAAAATGTCAATGGGGGCACTTCAATAAGTAAATGGGGGGGCAGTTTCGTGCAGGTTCCTAGAAATGTGTGTATGGCCTAATAAAACGGGTTGTGGACTCAAAGGAAATACTGTTCCCAGGAGCCACAAATTCATTTTCATCATTCCCGGTGCATGGGATACAGTTCTAGCTGGGTACAGATGCTGTGGAGAGGGGGGCAGATGGGTATATGCTGGGCAGAGAGAGGGAGACAGATGTGGGGAGAGGGGAGATAGATGCTGAGGAGTGCGCATGGGGCAGATTCTGGGTAAAGAGAGGGTGGGTACAGATGCTGGATAGAGAGAGGGGGAGAGATGCTGGGGATGGGGGGGACAGACATTGGGCAGAGAGAGGAAGACAGGTGCTGGGAAGAGGGAGGGGGGATGAATGGTGGGCAGAGAGAGGGGGTGGTTTGCAGGGAGTGAGGGGACGGATGGTTGATGGAGAGGGGGAACGGATGGTGGGCGGAGAGAGGGGATGGATGCAGGGGAGACAGAGGGTGGATGGTGGGCAGGGAGAAGGGGTACGGATGGTTGGCAGGGAGAGAAGGGGGGGGGCAGATGCTGGTGGAGACAGAGGATAGCCAGTGAGTCGGCAGAAGATACTAGGCAGGAAGAAGGGGGCAGATACTGGGCAGGTAGAGTGGGGACAGATGTTGGGCAGGGAGTGGGGGTAGGCACTGGGATGGAACTGGGGGGCGGGCATAGACGGACTACCTCATACATACATACATACATACATACATACATACATACATACACTGCCTCCATCATACATACAGTACATACATACACTGCCTCCCTGATACATACAGTACATCCATACACTGCCTACCTCATACATACATACAACAATCCATACACTACCTACTTCATGCATACATACATACATACATACATACACTGACTTCCTTATGCATACATACATACATACACTGCCTCCCTCATACATACATACGTACATACATACATACATACATACATACATACATACACTGCACCCTCATGCATACATACATCCATATGTCCCCAAAATCACATCCATACATATATCCCAAGATATTATAATAATAGTAACATACCACTGGCGCTGGGTGGAGCAGCAGCAGCACTAGGGAGACCAGCAGCAGGTGTTTGCCGGGGCCAGGGTAATTGTCCACTGGCACTTGCAGAGAAGAAGCAGGTAGCAGCAGTTCCGGCTCTCATTGCTCTCAGTAGTGACTGGAGGGAGGAGGCGGGGCTCAGAACTGCAGCGTGGAAAGTAAAGGGCCTTTCCCTGCTGCTGCTGCTGCCCTCCTATGTAAGCCCCGGCTCCAGAGTCCCGTCCAGCTGCTGCTTTCATCCCGGCCGGCGCTGCTGCCTGTCACACGCTGTGATGTGACAGGTGCACGCCGCACATCCCTCCCTGCATCTCATCCTCCACACATCCCTCCCTGCAGACGTTGCACATCCTTCCCTGCATCTCATCCTCCGCACATCCCTCCCTGCACACGTTGCACATCCCTCCCTGCATCTCAGCCTCCACACATCCCTCCCTGCATCTCAGTCTCTGCTCTAGTTTCTCAGTACGCCGGGTGGGCGCCCACCGCAGGCGGCTCCCCCAAGCAGCTGCGGTGGCTGCCTTTATTGTAGCTACGCCACTGTACATTTAAGACCGTGGACATCCTGTAACCATTTTACCTACAGAATTAGTGTGTACCAAATATCCATAAAATATGTTAGCAGTAAAATTATATAGAGTAATTTACAACTGTAAAGAGAATGAACCTATAATTTTCCTTTAAGTACATAAATGATTCTGCCTAGTGCTTTTTAAGACAAAACCGTAAAATTGATGTCTGTTTTGGCTAGCATACTAATACAGAAGATGTGCATTTAGGAAATATTAAAAATGGACCACAAAGTCTGACAAGTGTTTGACTGGGTCATGAATGGCCCACCCAGTGGTAGGGACCCATGGTCAAGGTGTGTGGCCAGCCACCAGAGGGGTTTGGTAGCCTTTCCCTTTTCCATTGCATTGAACAGATCCCGTGTTGCCTGCTTACACTGCACAGTCAGGTTGAACCCATGTTCAACCTTGCTTGCTACCCGGGTTGAAATGCATTTGAACTGGGAGTGATTCCACCTGCCTGCAATATCTGGTTTTGTGTGCTCCCGTGCAAAATCCCAGGATATTCAAAGCTAGTGGAAAAGGGGTATTAGTCTCTAATAGTTTAACAATGTATAATTCAGGTGCACAGTCCAGAAACTAAGCCCTACTGGAGGGGGGGGGATTCTTTGTAAATGGAGCCCACCGGGAGTTTTTCCCTGTACCAATTTGGGCCAATCTGGTACTGAGTCCTACCTGCTATCATCACTATCATTTATTTAAAACTTTGGTACTTGTTTCCTAGCTTGGCGCTCAATTTCATTACGTACGGTACCGTACTGAAATTGCATCGCATGTCACATTATAGTGGCATGCGATGCGATTTCAGTACCACTCCCGTTCCCACTTCATGTTATTCCCGCCCCCTGTCAGATCCTCTCAGACTCACGCTGAGGTGATTTTCTGACAGGACTGGAAGCATCCCTCAGAGGTGCTGGTGAAATATCGCAGAACTATAGCAAGTTTTGCAAATTGCTGCATTGATTAACATCTTCAGCTTGCCTCAGACGGAGGCTATACTCTTCTTCCAACAGCATGAACTCCTTACGCTGATGCAGAATTGCATGAATGGGCACGCAATGCGCCTCTCAGTGAAGGAGTGTATGTGGCGGTGCCATGTGAAAGCATGCCGGCTCAAGGTGAACCTCAGAGCGGCCCACTGGTTTCCAGGGTGCTGCTTATCCTTTGTCACCTTGGTGCACTTCATCTATTCCTGGGCCCAGGAGCTCACCTCCATTGAATATTGTGTGCAGCAGCTTGACATATCGAAGAAAACTGCGGTCCTGTATAACCGCTGGATGCGAGAAGCTTGCACCATGGACATTATGGCGCAGCCCCAGCGGTGGATCGGTGGACCTGGCCACAATGTGGAGGTTGATGAAACCTTGTTCGTGAATGCAAAAGTAACGTTGGGAAGACTTTGGCAACAGCAGTGTATTTTTGGTGGAATATGTCGGGAAACCGGACATTGTTTCCTTAAAAGGGTGCCCAGATGTGATGCCACCACTTTGATGGAGTGTATAATTGAAAATATTGAGCCAGGCACCACTATTTATACGGACTGCTTGAGGGCGTACAGCACTGAACAGCTGGAACTGGCAGGTTATCAACATTTTCAAGTAAACCATAGGCTCAATTTCATTGACCCGGTCACAGGGGTTCATACCGAGAATGTGTAGAGACTTTGGGGCGCATGTAAATGGCGCAATATGCGCCAAAGAGGCACAGCACGACACGAGCTGCAATCGTATTTACATGAATTTGTGTGGAGAAAGACATTGGGAGCTGATGACCCATTCCAACGCATACTCCAAGCACTTAAGTTCCTCCCTAAAGATGATTGAGTGTGATTTGCTTTCATGATTTTTACAAATTAATGTTGTAATGTTTAAAGTGGATATATTGTTATTATTATCATTATTTATTGTAATCAATGTAATTAATTAATTATGCTTCTTCAATCGAATTATTTAGGTAAAATACAGTTAATTGGTAACACATGTCATCTTTACTGTGTGCAGCTGTATGATATTGCAGGTGTGAATGTGTTCCTAAAACACCACCACTATCCACTCCACCCCGAAGTGTGGCGAGCGCAGCGAGCCCCGCAAGGGGCGTTGGAGCGTGTCCTCTGACCTTTTGATACCCCACTATCCATGTCGGCGTGGAGTTGATTTTATAAAGAGTGGCGAGCGCAGCGAGCCCCGTGAGGGGATGCGGAATACATGTAAAGTAATCCGGTTCCCCTCGTGGGGCTCACAGAGCTCGCCACACTTCGGGATCGGTGGCTCGCTGCGCTCACCACGCTTTATAGAATCAACTCCGCGCCATCGTGGATAGTGATGGTAACACAAAAGAATGGAATGGCATAGCTGCGTAAAATAGTATGCACCCATGATATGTCATAGCATAACATAGCACAGTGTCCAACGTACCCACCTGTGTATACAAGTACTGTGATTCTATAGGCCTTACTCCACTGTGTATACTGTACTGTGATCCTGCACTCTGTACCCCATTGTGTGTTGTTTATAGCACACAAGAACTGTGGCCCAAGTTAAGTGTAAATAAAACTGAAAACCACTAAGGCAGTAGAACAGATTGGGTTTTCAGAAACACTAAAAAATCCCTGAGGAGAATTTAAATGTGTCCTGCTATGTGGGAGCCTGACCTTTCCATTGTTTTTACTCCCTCTGTATATGTGGGGATGAACAGTATAAGTATTGCTGATGACGTAGAAATTGAGGATGTCATGGGTAGAACTGCAAGAGGATGAGGGGGATATGTTGTGGTTGCTGCATGAAACCACAAGCAAATGTGAGCTCATAAAAGGCCATTCGTCTGTCCTGCATGCAAGGGCGTAGCTACCATAGGTGCAAGGCGTGCAGCTGCTATGGAGCCCAAAGCTGAAGGGGGACCATATTTAATGGTGATTGCTCAATCTTTATCCTTCTTGATCTCTCAACAGCTTTTGATACCGTGGACCAGGATATTCTAATTCAACGCCTGAAAAATATCTGTGGGTTAGATGGCACAGTTCTCAGCTGGATCAAATCATTTCTCACTGGTAAGTCACAGAGAGTTTCATCTGGAGTGTATTCATCATCACCAGTGCCACTTCCATGTGGTGTCCCACAGGGATCCTTATTATCTCCCTTGCTTTTTGCTGTTTACATGCTACCACTGGGTGAAATAATCAGGCGTCATGGCCTGCTTTACCACTGCTAAGCAGATGATACAGAAATATACCTGTCCTTTGCTCCAGGAACTGAGAACCCAATACCAACCCTAAATGGCTGTCTATCTGAGCTACAGGAGTGGATGAGTGCCAGTTGGCTTCAACTGAACCCTAATAAAACAGAGGTGCTTATGATAGGTTACAGGGCAAGACTGCTGAAGATCCAACCAACAGGACTTAAACATGGGTATGCAGAACTTTAAAATATGGAACATGTGCGGAATCTTGGTGTTGTCCTGGAGAGTGGCTTGACACTTAAACATCAGGTATCAGCCATAATTAAATCCTCATTCTATCATCTAAGGAATATAGCCAGATTCAAGCACTTAATTCCCTCAGAAGATCTCCCTCAGAAGCCATGCATGCATTTGTATCATCACGCCTTGACTATTGCAATGCCCTCTACCTCGGTCTCACAGCAAAAGAATTGCACCGCTTGCAGATGGTACAAAATACATCTGCCAGGCTATTAACCAATCAGCCCCATTCCAGCCACATAACACTCATTCTGTACTGCCTTCAGTGGCTGTCTATAATATGGAGAATAATTGGTACTCTTTACCTAGCACGGCGCCTGCAATTAGCATCGCGGTCATCGGGGGTAAAAAATCGCGGGCATCGCGGCCATCGCATGCACTAAAAAACCGGGTGCGACGCGATGCCCGTGAGGCCTGCGATTTCCCATAGGGATCAATGTTAAAAGTGTAAATGGACGCGATTTTTGTGTTCAATGCCTCAATGCCCGCGATTTGTCCATAGAAAACAATGTTAAATGGGCCACAGAGCCCTAATAGCCCCCCTGAAGTCTGAAATGGCCCCCACAATTGTTAATGCCACCCCACGATCAACG
This sequence comes from Crinia signifera, assembly GCF_055691185.1. NCBI lineage: Eukaryota > Metazoa > Chordata > Amphibia > Anura > Myobatrachidae > Crinia > Crinia signifera. The sequence continues at coordinate 134,572,100 of NC_139222.1, read as the reverse complement.
TGAACCCGAAGCGTGGCGAGCGCAGCGAGCCCGCGAGGGGCGGAGGTACGCGTCCTCCGACCTTTTCATACCCCACTATCCACGTCGGCGTGGAGCTGAGAATAGAATAGTGTGGCGAGCGCAGCAAGCCACCGAGCCCCGCGAGGGGACGCAGACACCTGTGAAGCCCGCGAAGGGACGCGTTTACCTGTGAAGGTATCCGCGTCCCCTCGCGGGGCTCGCTGCGCTCGCCACGCTTCGGGCTCGGTGGCTCGCTGTGCTCGACACACTATTCTATTCTCCGACGACGTGGATAGTGGGGGTATGAAAAGGTCAGAGGACGCGTACCGCCGCCCAGCGCGGGCTCGCTGCGCTCGCCACGCTTTGGGTTCACGTTGATCGTGGGGTGGCGTTAACAATTGTGGGGGCCATTTCAGAGTTCAGGGGGACTATTTGGGCTCTGTGGCCCATTTAACATTGTTTCCTATGGAAAAATCGCGGGCATTGAGGCATTGAACACTAAAATCGCGTCCATTGACACTTTTAACATTGTTCCCTATGGGAAATCGCGGGCATCGCGGCCATCGCGTCGCACCCGTTTTTTAGTGCATGCGATGGCCGCAATGCCCGCGATGGGCGGCGTGCTAGTAAAGAGTACCGAATAATTTTCAAGATTGGCTTACTGACTTTTAAAGCTCTACATGACCAGGGCCCAAGGTACCTGCAGCAGCTTCTGATCCCTTATTGTCCCACTCAATTACTGCGATCAGTTGATGAAGGACTATTAACAGTACCCAGAATTTCCCTGAATTCATCTGGGGGTCGAGCTTTCAGCGGCTTCTGATCCCTTATTGTCCCACTCAATTACTGCGATCGGTTGATGAAGGACTACTAACAGTACCCAGAGTTTCCCTGAATTCATCTGGAGGTCAAGGTTTTAGCGCTGTGGCTCCAACTCTATGGAACTCACTTCCCCGCTCAGTTCGAGAAGCTTCCACTCTGGAAACATTCAAAAATAGACTGTTCACCCAAGCATTTCACTAATGTCCCTTGTTAAGTTGTTTATTACTGTCTAAGTAATATGTTTTACATATATTTATCACCATAAGTTGCTAAGTAAAGGGCCTTTCAAATTATTTGCTATGGGGCCTATGAATATCTAGTTACACCCCTACCTGAATGTCCATTATTTGACCAGCACCTCATTCAAGCCACCACCATATGATAGGGTAAGCTAAACAGTGTCAGTCGCAAGAAAAACACCATAAAATTGATCGTTTTATCACTGACAGTAATCAATAACTTGACAGGGCAATCACTCAATGATTTTAATAAAAGCCTCCTTAGGACCTTACAATAACAGTAATTTGTCAATGTACCATAAGTATAAAATAATCCTACATACATATATACATTACATACATACGTTTATTTGAAAATGAAAGTGCCCTGTTCGAACCCATGGCCCATCCAGTAAGCTGCAAAAGGACTTGATTATCATAGACAAATAATTTTTTTGTAAGAAGAATTTTCAATAACTCAACAATGAATTATATGATGGATGATTGGTTAATAATTTTTGTAATGCTATTGATGCAGAATGATAGTGTACCTCTAAGCTGAACATTCATATATCATAATCCAATAGAGGCAAAGATTTTAATATTCGCAAAAGGTATGTAGTGTCCAACAAATATCATGGATGATCCCTGATGCAAGGTTGAAGAAGTGTATCCATATATATATATATATATATATATATATATATATATATATATATATACATATATATATATATATATATATATATATATTTATTGCTGCTTGATAAAGAGAATTTCTGGCGGCAATAATTGGACATCTTGGTGGTTGTTGTAGTGACTTGTACACAGTGGGAATTGTATACAGGACTGGCACAATCGGAAGGTCTGGCATTAAAGATGTTCAAAGTTGAGATGAAATGATAATGATAATGGTGGAAATCGCATTTTGGACAACGCTTGTTGACTCTTATTTAAAGGTTTAAGTTTGATCTCCAGGCAACATCCTATACATATGAGTATCACTGAGTTGTCTCATTATCTCCGCTTTATAATCACTCATGAACGGTATCACTCAAGGCACACCCTTGTCTGCCAGGCAGAAAACAAGATCCTGGCTATTTGCAGGAGATTTCCTTTTATCCTTGCTTAAATTGTATCCTTTGTGTGCCGCAATCCAAGAAGTTTTTCATCAATAAGTGACATACTGTATAAGTTTTATAGAGGCGTTATATGATTGAGGGTTAAATGATGACCCTGGTAATAACCTCAAAAGCTTTTGTGGAATGAATATAGGCTCATCCTAGGAAATAGACAGGGTTTTTGAAAAATATTTCACGTAATTTCAATTGTCAGTTGAGATTTTCAATTGTCATTCAGTTTGCCACTAAAAAGGATCAAATTTAGTTGTAGGGACAAATGATAAGCCATTTAAACTCATTGTTCATCATCAGAAAGTTATGTTACCATCTTCAGTAAATATACTGTACATGTATATTTATAGCGCATAGGTTTTTTTTCTTTTTTAACTTATAATTGCTATCTTGGTGACACACACCTAGATGTTTTGTAACTTAATTGTAAGCCCACACCAATTAAGGGGATTTAATATAATGTGTGCTCAACCAATTTACTTCTACTGTAATTTAGCCTTTAACCCCTTCCCGACATTGCCTTTTTTGTTAATTTTTTTTTTTTTCCTCCTTGCGTTCAAATAAGCGTAACTTTTTTAATTTTCCGGCTATATAGACACATGAGGGCTTTTTTTTTTGCGGGACAAGTTGTACTTTGTAATGGTACCATTTACTATACCGTATAATATTCTGGGGAATCAGGAAATAATTCAATGTGGGGTAAAAAAAAAAAAAAAACACCATTCCACAATTTTGCGCTGGTTACGCTTTTTTTGGAGTTCATAGTTCGTTTAAAATGATGGGTTATCTTTATTCTATGGGTCGTTACGATTCTGGTGATACCAAACTTATATAGTTTTCGTTATGTTTTACCACTAAAAAAAAAAATAGCAACTTTTACGGTTTTTCTAATTTGCGTCGCGTCGCCATGTTCTGCGGCTTATAACTTTTTTATTTTTCCACCTACGGACCTGGGTGAGGGCTCATTTTTTGCGGGCTGAAGTGTACTTTTTAATTAATACCATTATGGGATATGGGCGACTTTCTGATCTCTTTTAGTTATTTTTTTTTGGGTAGGCGATGCGACCAAAAAACGTAGTTTTGGCGTTGGGAATTATTTTCCGTTTACGCCTTTAACCATGCGGGATAACTAATGTTATATTTTAATAGATCGGACTTTTAGGAACGCGGCGATACCAAATATGTTTATTTGTTTTATTTTTTATTTATTTTTATTTGTGAAATGGGGAAAGGGGGGTGATTTGAACTTTTAATATTTTTTTTTTTTTTTTTTTTTTACTTTTACTACAAGGCCCCCTAGTGTACTTGACCACTAGGGGGCGCGATCGCCTGTACTAGGTTCAGCCATCGAGCTCTATGGCTGAACATAGTGATTTTCAGCACTTTCTATTACATCCTGCCTCAGGCAGGATGTAATAGGAATGCTGACACGGCCAGCACAGGGGTCTACATTAAACCCCTGGCTACCATGGCAACTGATCGGCACCCTCCGATCTCGCCGCGGGGGCCGCGATCGGCGCCGGAGGGGGGCGCCCCCCCCCTCCGATCAGCTATTTAAGCACTGCGGGCGCTTTGCCCGCGGTGCTTAAAGGGTTAAACGGCCACGATCGGCGAACTCGCCGCTCGTGGCCGTGAGAGCAGGTGCCTGGCTGTAATATACAGCCATTACCTGCTCTCTTTCAAGCCAGCTCACTCCGTGAGCTGGCTTGATTCCCCCGCAACCGACATATGACGTAAATGTACGTCATATGTCGGGAAGGGGTTAACTACTTATGGTTAATAGTGGCCCAAGAGATAATTCATTGCTTGAGCATTTTTTTACTTTAGTATCTGCGGAATGCAACTGTGGAGTGCCAATGCTTAAACACTAAACTAACAATTTTGTTTTTACAAAAAACGCTTAGTAATAGTTTTTTTTAATATCAGTGAATAAGGTGAACACCAATTTAAACTTATCCAACATGAATTTATTTTCAAACATTGAAACATCAGATCACCACCATCGGAAAACATGAGACCATTGCAATGATTCCTCCCATTTACTCCCACTTGTCCTACTACCATGCACTCTCTTCAGCAGTAATAGGCAACATGGAAGACACTAGGGGAGGGTGCAAGGGGGATGGGAGGTAGCTCTGTGAGTGATGGCTGAAGCAAGATTATCTTCCTGCAGCCATCCATGCTATGTATCTGTCTGGTCATAGTGTTTGCAACCACATCTGGTAATGCACTTGCTGGTGTGGTTTCAATTGCTTCCTCTATGCCAAGCAAGTGAGTTTTAGGGTTATTATTAGGTTTAGGGTTGGAGTGGAGCACTAGCGTTAGCTAGCACTAGGTTAAGCTGCAGGAAGGGACGGTAGGGTTATGTTGCCAAAGGGGATGGTTAGGGTCAGAATCCAGAATTTCCTACTTACTGTATACAAAGGGTGATATTTAATAGGATGAGAGATTCAGAAAGTGAGAGATTTGGTAAGAAATCTTCATTTTTTTTTTAAGTGCAAATCATTTACACTTCAAAACCAGATTGATTTTGAGGTGTAAATGATTGCTGCTTTTAAAAAAAACTGGAGATTTTTGCCAAATCTCTCACTTTTTGAATCTCTCATCCTATTAAATTTCACCCTGTATATATAATAAGGTACATTCCAGACAGTTTGACTACTTTATATTTATCATATATACCTTCCTGACACATATGTGGACAGTAACAAATTATTCAAGACTCATATTAAAACAAATTTGGTTAAAATCTGCTTCATACTACTGTCTTTGATACAGTGATAGACACATTTATAACCTTATTTATTATGCTATTTTCTTGTTCACAAGTGTCCTACAGTGCTATTTTATGAGCGTCAAACCTTAGGTTTTAATGTAACAATTGTAAATTTGGACAAGAGCACCCCACAGGGATCCTCCCTTATTGAAATATACTATGAACATTTATATAAAATATTGTATATTATTAATGTTGAAGAAGTTGACTGGATAATCTCAGACTCTACAACAGCCAGGTGAGTAACAATGTAAAAATCATGTGACCTTGCCTTGCATGAGTCTTTTTTTTAAAGAATATTCATTGTTAGAACTTATGTATTAAGCCATAAACACTAATCAACTTTTTATGAGGCGTGATGATCATGTTATAAAAAAATGGTACTACAGACACAAAGCATTTGACAATGTTGAAATATTTGAACCTGTCTGGCTGCTCACACACATTTGCTGACGGTGTACAGGATGAAACATAATTATTTTGCAGCTGGATCTGACAGACATATTTTTCATGCACGTTTTCATTTTCAAAAAATGTGCACTAAAATGTGTCATAGAGGTTCTCATCAATCTCATCATGAAAGAGTCTACAAACAGAATGAGCCAAAACTTTCTTCTTTTCGGGAAGGACCTCATGTATCCCATTCTGGAAAAAAACATTTTGTTCATCATGGAGCTTTTTATACTTCACAGCATGATGACTACTGCAAACCTTCGCATGTTCAGAAGAATCCAAGCTGTGTTGCTTTAAACCGTGGACACACAAGTACCTGTACAGTGGATGGTGGTTGTTTGAATAATCAGCAAGTCACCCTAAATGAAAAAGAGTCTAAGCAAAGCCTAAATAAAAGGCGACCATCTTATACGGAGAAGATACATTTTCTGGAAAAAGAGAATGCCCAGTTGGAGAAGAAGATCAGTGAGTGGTATATGATTAACGCTCTAAGCATGACCATTGGCCGAAGTCATTATTCCCGGAAAATTCAGGATTTCCAAAACCAGGTATGGCATTAAAACAAAATATAAACACTATTTTGAAAGAATATATTTGGACATACTAGAGCAGGCATGGACAAACTATGGCCCTCCAGCTGTTGTGAAATGACACATCCCAGCATGCCTTGCCATAGTTTTAGCATTCCCAAATATCAAAACTGTGGCAAGGCATGATGGGACTTGTAGTTTCACAACAGCTGGAGGGCCATAGTTTGGTGATGTCTGTACTAGAGGATGCAAAACAGTTAATGCAATATATTATTTTAGACTGAGACACATACAGTATTGAAAACCTGTCTGTCATTTCTATTCATATCTTTGTGATTTCTGAGACCTTTCTAAGGCTTAATAATATAATGAAATAATATAATGTCTAATGCAAGTACTGTGTCGCAATTAGAAAATTTGCAATAAATTGCAATACTGTGAGTAAATAAATAGTACAGGTTCCTGAAAACATGATAGAAAAATAACAAGCTAAAATACTTATTATGCATGTACAGGATACTGTATAAAGTCAGAGACTATTTAGCAAACATGTATTGCTTGTAAACATACTGCTAATAGCATACATGTTTGTACTTACAGCAAATTTGCCATCGTCTTAGGAAATAAATTCATATAACATAAAAATAAGCAATCTTTTATAAGCCTATAAAACCTAGAACAGTGGTAGCCAACTCCAGTCCTCGAGAGCTACCAACAGCAGGGCCGTTTCTAGAGAATTTAGCTCCCAGGGCAAAGAAATTAAAATGCGCCCCCCCCCCCATTCATAATGTGAAAGAGACTAAATTGTGCGCGCCAAAGGCGCGCACGGCGAAAAAGGGGTGTGGCTTAGTTAAAGGGGGTGGCTTAATATAAGGGCGTGGTCTAGCAGGAAAACAATTACCTTACACCTCACTCTTGCAACCTGCATGACCAAACATTGGTTACCGCAGTAATGGTCATTGTCCTCCCACACTCAAGTTGGCGGGCTAAAGGCCACACAGTGACATAAAAACCTAAATGCCCACACAGTGACCTAGTATGCCTCAGAGATCAAGCCCAAACAATGACAGGCTACATAAATCATTATACACTTTAATTCCAATTACACATTATGCCGCACACCGTGATGCCAATTACAAACTACACCCCTTAACACAATACACCCCACACCATGATGCCCATTACGTCCCACACTGTGATGCCCATTATACATTACGCCACACTCCATAATGCCCATTACACGCCACACTATAATGCCCCTTAAGCCCAACACCATGATGCCCATTACACATTACACCACACACCGTGATGCCCATTACACATTATGCCACACACCATGATGTCCATTACACATTATGCCACACACCGTGATGCCCATTACATATTATTACTCATTATTTGACACAAGTTATGCCCATTACACATTATTTGACACAAGTGATGCCCATTACACGTTATGCCACACACTATAATGCCCATTACATGTTGCGCCTCACACCATGAAACCCATAACAAGTGTGCCTCACACCGTGATACCCATTAGACGCTGTGCCTCAAACCATGATACCCATTACGTCTCAGACCGTCATGCCCATTACACATTAAGCCACATACAGTGTTGCCCATTACACATTATGCCACACACCGTCGTGCCCATTACACATTATTACACATTATTTGACATACGTGATGCTCATTACACATTATGACACACACCGTAATGCCCATTACATATTATATAACACAGGACAGACAGGGGGCAAAGATGGACAGATAAAACAATATAGATAGACAGATGGACAAGAGGAGGGGTGAGCACAGATAGATAGATAGATGGATAGATGGGGGGGGGGGATAGACAGATGGGGACAAAGTACCATATTGGGGGACAGACTGACGGATGGAGAGGCAGCATAGACAGAAGGAAGAGTTGGGGGGGCAAAGGAAGGAAAGGCTGGGAAGATCAAGGGGGGATTATATATATATATATGTATCCAAGGAGATAAAGAGCGCACTCACCAGACTTGAATTAAAACTTCAAACTTTTATTTGATCCATTAAAAATTCCACAAGGCAAGGTCGACGTTTCGGGTCATCGCATGACCCTTTTTCAAGACAACAGACGCCTGGATCCCTGAAGCAGTGTGACAGGGATCCAGGCGTCTGTTGTCTTGAAAAAGGGTCATGCGATGACCCGAAACGTCGACCTTGCCTTGTGGAATTTTTAAAGGATCAAATAAAAGTTTGAAGTTTTAATTCAAGTCTGGTGAGTGCGCTCTTTATCTCCTTGGATATATATGGCCTCTTTGGATTGTGGTCTGAGTTACATGGACACCCCAGCAGTTGTTTGAAGATTTTTGGGAGTGCTGTTTTTTCTCTACAGATATATATATATATGTAAGTACAGTATTTGTGTGTATATACATTTATATATATACACACACTATATATATATATATATATATATATATATATATATATATATATACTCATACCGTACTTGTAGTGTGCCTTACTTTTACTTATGTAGATGCCTGGCAGGGCAGACAGGCTGTGCACAACATCTCCTAGAGACCTGCAGGTCCACGCCTCCTTCCTTCTCCCTGCAGCCTGCGTGCTCAGCCAGTCACTGAGCCGCAGGCTGCTGTGTCAGATATGATTGGCGCCGGCACCCTATATGGTGCTGTCAATCAGCAGCAACTAGGTCCCGGGACCCGGAGCAGAGCGCAGCGCAGCTAAACACACAGCCTGTCCTTTACAGGCGTCGGCGCCCACCGCTAACCCCATTGTGTCTGCGTGGCTGCAATCGTGCGGGGGGTGCCCGGTCATTAGGAGGTGCCTGTGCACCCCTGGCACCCCCGTGCGCACGCCTATGTGGCCTGGGCTACAATGTCCGAGTCCATAGGTCAAGCTCCGCCCCTGCTCATACTGACAGCCGGAAGGCAGGGAGAGATCCTTCCGGCTGTCAGGTGTCCCTTCAGTAGCGCAGCGCTCCCCCGTGCTGACCCGGCGCTCCAGCAAAGTGATACGGCGGGGTCATGGGGGAGCTGGTGCAGCGCCCCGGCAGCTAGCAGTGGCGGACAAGCCGTGCAGTCACGTGGTGGCAAACACGGCGCCCCGGGCGGCTGCACGGCTTGTCCGCCTGTAGAAACGGCCCTGACCAACAGTTAATGTTTTCCAGATCTCCTCACAGAATCACAAGTGAAGCAATAGTCTCCACCTGTGGATCATTTAAATGTGTTAGTGAGTAATGGGTGCAGCTGTGCAGCAGCTAGGATGTCTGGAATATGTGAACTGTTGGTAGCTACCACTGACCTAGAAGTTCACAGAACATGCTTGAAATTGTAGTTCACCATAGCATACAGTAGCCTCAAATGGCAGACAGTTAATGCTGCAAAATATAATATCTAATGATATGGGGAACTTCATGGGTTATTGACCTAATCTCTGATCGCTGAATAGAGATCTCATTTTATTGTATAGAAAGTGTTAAATAAACTTGGTTTATAAAGAGATTTTTAAGAGGCGCACTGAATGTGTCAGTAAATGGCAGTCAACCTACTCTTTTAGTTGGAAGCAATTGGGGTGTATTAGGCAGGAGCATTATGAGACTTCTAGATTGGTGCATTATCACAGGTGCAAATTGCTTATATATATATAAAAAAATTCATACACAAAGTGGTAAATATCAATAAATGTTTGACATCAATAAAATGACATATCTGTAAAATAGCAGAAACAGTTCCTGAACTGTGGATGATATTCCTAAACTGTGTCTAGAACATACTTGCGTACTTTTGAAAACTAGTTTCAGGGAGATTATAATTGGTAGTAGAATTTTGCACACCGCCCCCAAAGGGGGTGTCTAGTTCCATATATGGAGAGATTGTGAAAAGAGATTGTGAACGTGGCACGTAGATCCAAATGTAGGTGAGCCCCAAAGCAGTTAGTAAGAGCAACTATACTCACTAAAGTGCTGGGAAATGGTGCCGATGATTCAGTGTAAATGTATCTATCTCTCATTCCTTTTTTCCCCAATAATGTAACAGCGTAATGTGGGCTAGGTGAAATGAGGGAGATTGATAGACTAATGAGGGAGAGAGGGAGATTGCTGTTATTTCAGGGAGTCTCCTGCAGAATACAGGAGGGTAGGCAACTATGGTCTACAAATATTACAATTTCTCCATAAGTTTAAGGTACGTGTTTCCAGTATTTAAGGATTTAACTGTGTGTAAGAAGAAGTGATGATGACATTTATTTTGAACTCAACACTTTTTTGGGTAAATTTACTAAGATGGGAGTTGTGTTGAAGATGGAATATTTCCCGTAGCAACAAATCATATTTTATCTATTATCTTCTGGAAGGTGCTAAACAAATAAGAAGTAAAATCTGATTGGTTGCTATGGGCAACATCCCATCTTCAATATAACTCCCATCTTAGTTAATGTACCCCTTAGTGTCAATTTCATAAAAAGAAAAGTGTTGATCTGCTCTGTTAAAGCATAGCCTATAAAAAGGTTCTAATAGACCTAAAACCAGGGTTTGACTGGTTCACAGGTAGTACAGACAAAACCCGCAGTGTGCCGCACTGCCTAGAGAGCCATCTCCTTCTCTACAGATCAGGTTCCAGACTGTACACTTGAATTACACATTATGCATTTTGCAGTTACCTTATACTGCAAAGGACTATGGTGTATTTTCAACAGCGAATTGCTCTTAATAATCTGGTACATTATCATGCATGCACTAGCAGTATTTACTATATAACTTTATTAAGTTACCCAGACCATGCACTCGAACAGTTAGCCAGACCTCTGTGGAAGCTGGCACAACCCTTTTGGAGACTGTGTGCTGGTGGGTGGTCAAGCCAAAAATATAGGGGAGTGGCTTCCTGAGAAAGGGGCATGGCCACAAAATAATACTGATTTATATTACGCAGCACAGTTGTCTCCAATATTCAAATTATGGCAACAATGCAAAATACATAAAGGGAAGTGCAGTGGGTCATGGGCGGGTGGGCCACTGCTGAGCTGGTTGGTGCTCATCAATTTCCGTGGGTGCTTGGGCCCTCAAGCACCCACAGAATCAGCACCTATGGTGTGCACCCATAAATCTGGGTCCCTATCACTGCATTCTTTCTGGGCCCTTCATGCATCTGTCCAACACTGCTTAGAATATTTCCAATAATATATAAGAAATTTTTATCTAACAGAATAAGTCTAAATGGATAATTCTGGGAATGCATAAACCATTTATAGATTTCCTAAGAACTGGAAAGATGGGAAGAGAGGAGGAAGGATGGAGAAAAAGAAGTAGGTATAGAGATTTGTGGAGAAAGATGGGTGGAGGAAAGAAAGAGAAAAAAAGAGAAAAGAGGGATAAGTAGAGAAAGAGAAAGGAGAAGACCTGGCAATGCCAGGTGTAACAGTTAGTTGCTTGGCCAAGGACAGTTCACAATGCTCCTGTAAAGATTATCAGGATGTGTGCTCTGACTTCACTTGTTTTTTTTGCATTGTAATTTTATATTATGTCCCTGTCTGTTTTACAGATTTCTGCAGCTACCACAAAGAAAGTAGGTATTGTTCTGCAGATTAAAAATGGCAAGACGACATTTGATGGGTTTAATGACAAGTAAGTCAATGCAACATAAGTGAATATGCAATATAAAAATAATCCTCAAGAAGAAGCTGCTACGCTATTAGCCAGCAACTGTTAGGAAGGGCGTCAAGACCTTCTATTATTCAAAAAAATAGGAGAAGGACATTTGTAGGCTTGAGAAGAGGGAGTCCCAGTATGGTGGTGATCCTTTACACAGTTGTATAAAAGTCCTGGAATCCTTGTGATATGCTGTGTCTCATGTTGAAGCTGGTTTATGAAAGGTGCAATCTTCATAGCATCGAGATAGAAATGAATGCACCAAACATATTTCTCGATGGATCCACTTACAGCTTCATCAGAGATAAAATATCAGATACTGAATAGCTCGGTAAGCTGCCAAGACCGAGCACCAGAGTGTCCACCTTGCCGAATACCCGCCCTCATGCCACCGTTTCCCCTCGCAACCATGTGAAGGGATGTGTAATGAAGACAATGCCGCTGTTGCAGGAGAAATCATTTGATGGTTGCTGAACATCAAATGATTTCTCCTGCCTTTGCAAATGAAAGTCAGTCGGAACTGTTTATGTGTGTCTGGTCGGAGACGGGCAGATAGCTGATGTGATGGTTGAAGACGGGCAGACTGGGTGGGTGGCTGACATCTGATTTCAGCCACCCACCTTGGCAGGCATCGGTCCGCTCATGTACCCATGGGAATGTTTAGCATTTTCATTGGTGCGCCCATTAAACGCTGAGCGTTCTCATGGGTGCTCCCCGTCCATGCCGCAGACTGCCCCCAGCCCTCCCTCCGCGCTGCAAAACGCCCGGTGAGTGTGTAGCTCTCTAATAACCATTGGAATCCTACCTGTCGGCAGCTCATACCACATCCCAAATTGGCAATGGGGCTGATGTACATGCCCACATAGTTCTGACCACACACACACACACACACACACACACACACACGCACACAGCACTGGTCACAGATTATCTGCTTCTCACTATAGGACCTTGATCATTTACAGCCCCATTGCCATGTGGCTCTTAATCTGGGCCTGTACACACCATGTCAGGGAGAAAAGCCCTGTGCTGGTTCACAGAGCAGTGGAGATTTGAAAGGAGTTGCTGAGTACTGTTATGGCTATTAGTAAGGTGTGGCATACAGTATGGAGGATGCTGTATTTAAATTGTTTTATAAAATTGTACCCAAAGTATAACTATTTACAGCATGTTAGATGAATTGATCTAAAATAAATAAAAATACATAATAGCACAGTAGCATGACAAACATTAACTAGGCTAAATCATTTAAAGAGTAAAAATACTTGTCAACAGACAGCTAAATAAAGCTTTGTCTTACAAAAATCAGAAGTTAGTTTCAAGCTTATAGCTACTGGAATAAAGATCACAATCTCTAGCCGGGTACTATACAGTACTTCCTGCTGTAATTACCAAAAGCAAGGATTTCTTCATACAGATGTTATTTAATTACACCCATAACTTATGTATTGTGACTGTCTATACACATACATATTTTGTTACAGGTATGATAAGGAGCTTAGCTTGAGATTCAAGATTAAGGCTGATGTCAATGGTCTACAAAAAACATGGAAAAGCTTTAATGATGAAACAAGTAACCAGCAAACTAAGGTTGAAAACCTTCAACTAGAACTCTTGAAGCTGCGGAGACACAGTGAAAGGGTGATGTACTGAAACTATTTTGCTAAATACAAATAATAATCTATTTATTCATATCACAGTTGAAGGACAATTGGTCCATTGAAATAATTTTTTCCATGCAAAACATTTTATATTTTATGTGGTCCTACAAAATGAAGTGTAATTCATGTGTTATCTAATATTATAGGAGATAAACGCTTTAACTGCTCAGCTGGGTCCCAGAGTTAGTGTTGAGGTGGAAGCAGCCCCATATACAGAACTGAACAAAACATTGTGTGAGATTCGAGCTCAATATGAAGAGTTAATCGAGAAAAAACGTCAAGAAGTTGAGCAATTGTTCATAAAGAAGGTAACTAAATAATAGGGTTTAATGGACTTATAATAGTTTCTAACTATTCTCTAACACCAGTGTAAAGTCAGTGAATAAAAAGAGGGTAAATGGAATAACATTTTTGGTTACCTAATTATAATCGAGTTGTAGTTATAATTTTATTATAGTGTTTTAGTTTTATTTTATTTTTGAAAAACCACCAAGTGATTTAATTTGAATTTGTATTTAAAATGGGAATATTATATATTTGATTTCTTGAAATTTAAAAAAAAAACACAAATAAAATCATTTACTTTTTTTCCAATCAAAAACCTAAAATTCAGATTTAAAATCTGAAGAAGATTGGTTTGGTTTGGATCTGCAAAATTTGGGTGGGTTCGGATCTCTAAAGAAAAGCATTTCTCTAATTTGTGGTTTTAAAATTATCTGCATTTTTACTTACTTTTGTGTGTATCTTAATTGTTATCTTATGTATCATGTCATGTAGTGTAAAGAATTTATTTATAAGGCGGCCTCTGGCTTAGATCAGATGCAGCCTGTTCACCCTGAATTCATGGAATTAAAGCACGCCTTGATGATCATGGAGATCGAGCTGCATCATGAGCAGAACATGGTATGTTGGATTTTCAGTACTTCATCAAATCAATATAGGACAGCACATGAAAATAGACAATGGCTGTTTTCTGGCCTTTATCTCTTTGAGTAACAACTAACAGCAAATTATATTACAAAGGCTGGCATGTACTAAAGGAAGACTGATGTAAACATCCTGTAGGATTCTATATAGCAATGCCAGCAAAAGCTGACATTACCCTCCACACCGGTATGTCACCGCCCTGTGCTTAGCATTGGCGTGCGGTGGGGTGAGGCAAGTGAATCACAGCCTTTCCTGTCATACTAGCGCATATGCCAGCATTTTGAATTGATAAAGTATGTCAACCATACAAATAATTTATAAACAAAATCTTATTTTTATTATTGTAATAATATTTCTAGTCAAAACGCTGGAGTAAAAAGTCTATGGCAGGTGAGGCAGTGCCTCACCTGGCTACCTTTTCTGCACATCTCCTATCAAAACTCAGTGAATCTCCAGCAGTACACACTGCTGCACATGTGTACAATGCTGGCATGTACCCAATGGCTCATATATTGTGTGCATATCTGGCTCTGGTACTTGCCATTTACTTCACCGCATGTCCATGGTGCTTAGTACATATGAAAATGCCATAAAATCCAGAAAACAGGCTTTTTTTTACATCCCACCACCACAGCAGCTGAGCACCACTAACTCTGACTCCCCTCACCTTGCACATCCAGCAACTTCCTTCTCCCTAGCACCACAGCTAACAATCCTTCTGAGGGCAGGTATCAAATAAAATAATATTCCTGACGAGTCATATATTTTTCCATTGTGTTAGAGCAATCATCTGAGGGGATTTTTCCTTACACTTACAAAGTGTATATACTTTCCAGTGCTGGAAAAAAAGACTTTCTTATACCTCTTTTAGTCTAAAAAGCTGGGTTGCACCAGGGATTTTAGACTCGGCTCCAAGCTGGGTGCGGTCTGGCTTGTCACCCCTTTAGAATCACCTCCCGACCCTGCATAATGCAAGGGGGTGATGTCCCCGGGGATGGGTCCTGGTCTGGCGCTGGGAGATGAGAGCATCTCCCAGTGCCACTTTTCCATTGCAGTGAATGGGTCCCCGTGTTCCACCCTGGTCAGGACAGGTTAGGATTCCTGGGAAAATGGACCCAAGTTTTTTTTTCACTAACCCTTTTACACCGACAATGACCCAGGTCCACAAGGCAAAAACCCGGGTTTTTGCCTCTGTGTAAAAGGGGTATTACTTTCCTAGAATAAAATGGAATCTTATTTAATGATTGGTGTTATCAGCAAATGCACACTCAAAAACTTTTTTTTTTACACAATTCGAATTGTTATTAAAAATACTACAATTTCATATATATTTTTGCAAGGTTAAGGATCACAAGAACCTCATGTAAGTGATGATTTCTATAGAGAAAAGTATTACTTCTTTGCAAATTATATGTAAAAAAACCTAGTTTATAGATAATTCTCTATGCAATATACAGGTAGTCTCTATTTTATTTTCATTTTCACTGGAGACCAGTGGGTTGCAGTCCAGTCTAAAATGTAGCCGCACCTTTGGTGGCACCACTGATGGAGACACAGACAAATATTGTAACTTGGCTCTAACAAACGATATTCTCGATGATTGTAAGTATCATAGTAATTATGTAATTTGTATTTTAGGTATCAGTTTTAAAAGACGTCTTAGCAGAGACACAGGCTGTGCGTGCTTCGGAACTTGCTCAGCTGCAAAATACGACCAATTGTGTTCAGGACCAGCTGGGGCAGATCCGATCTGAACTGGAGAGCCTTAATAAAGAGTACCAACTTCTCATGGATCAGAAGACCCATCTGGAGCCCGAAATTGCCATGTGTCAAAATCTGTTGGACGGACATGGCATACAGCATAAAATGCCAATACTGTTGTGTTCATATTGACATTTGAGTCGCCTTGTGCAAGCTGCAAGTTGCCATTTTTACAAAAAATTTGCAATGCAAATGAATTTCACAGTCCATTTACAAACTCACATTAAAGCAGTCAGAGTAAACTCACAGTTTTTTTTTTTATTTGCTACCCCCTGAGGGTGTAAACAGGTACAGTAGGGAACATTATTATTTTAAGATAAAAATGTTGGACGGACACCTCCTACCTTATGACTTATGAGGCATTTGAAATTTCAACCCAAATTTAATGAAAGCCCTTATTTTACCCAAAAACAATTGCTTTGGATCATTTATTTACTTTAAATGGCTGTTTATTATTCCAAAAGCCCCATTATTCTATTTTGATTAGCAATTTATCTTTAATTGATTTGTAATCAAATTAAATTTGAATTCTCTGGTGAGTGCGATTGTTCAAAGTCTGCGAGTTTCAGGAAACAGATCTGCACTCATAGACTAGCACCTAATTGGATAAACCCCACCGTCCAATTAATACTGTATATAGGGCCTTATTCAGAGTTGATTGCTGAATAACGAATTCAAAGATAGAGTGATTAGCAAATGATTGTGCATGTGTACTGATCGTAGCGAGCAAGCACAAGGGTGAATAGTAACAGATATTGCGTAAAACACAATGTGGCTGTAGGTTGACTGACAGGAAGCCAGCTTTAGGGGATGGATACCTGTGTTCTCAGGGAGTGCACCAAAAAGTAGACCTCCCCTGGCATTTTAGGGAGGGTTTGGGACGTCAGTGCCGGCCTCGACCAGGAAGCCAGTGTCACAGATGATCATCACATTTGCATAGACTGGAAAAGTAATTTGATGGTTCAGGATATACATATGAATTTGCAATTGGATAGCAATCTGATTTAATTTTGCAAATCATTCGCAGTTCTACACAGGGCAGGTTTTCTATCTGTCTAGGCAGCAGCTATCTACTTGCAGTCACCAGCGATCAGGTCTAAATCAGGCCGATAGTTCTATGACCAATAATAGTGACATTAAGGGAACATCCTTCAGATAATTAGTTAAGTTACATGCATACATACATGTCTACATGCAAACATGCACTCACACATACATACATTCATACATATATACAAACACACAGTAGACTTACCTACGTTCACACGTAGATTGGGCCCCTTGTCCAGTAGAGTCCAATAGGGAGCTGGGGGGAATTAAATATGGTACTTGTGTAGTTTCACGGTGGCACTTCCCCGCAGATCGCATAATATGCATATTGCATGCAACTCGTATGCAAATATCGCATGCAATATGCATACGATTTGCATACAACTCAATTCTCAATGCGATCTAGCACACCCTTATTATCCGCGTCAGCCTGAAGAGTGGGGAGCGTAGCTAGCCCCGCGAGGGGACACGGTACGCGTCCATGCAACCTTGCGGGGCCCGTGGGCCTTGCTGCGTTCACCATGCTTCGGGCTCGTTTTACATGTCCCGTCGCGGGACTCGTGGGGCTCGCTGCACTCGCCACACTTTATAAAATAATGTGGATAGTGGGGTATGAACAGGTTGGGAAGACGTGTACTGTGTGGATAGTGGGGATGTGCTAAATCACATCGCAGATCGAATATCGCATGGGATTTGCATACGATTTGCATACAAATTGCATACAATCTGCTGAGAAGTGCTGCCGTGAAACTACACAAGTACCTTAAATATTTATCCAGTGTAGATCTATCCTCTTCTACCTGTCAGAGGATAGATCTTGACCTGTTAGTCAAAGCGGAGCTCACCGTACTTAAAAAGTAAAATTACCTGAAAAAAACTTAGCAGTTTAGCTAAACCACAAAGGGTCATTGGGTGTTGGCATTTTTAATGAAGTATTGGTTTAGTTCTAGAACAACAAGTCTCTGCAGGCCCTTTAATGCCCTTAATGCTGGTACTTCTGGTTATCCAAGTACCTGTGGGGGAGGCTTGCTGGGACTACTTTTTTTACCCTTTCATGACTATTAACCTGGCACCTACACCCAGAGGTACCGGGGTTAGCCTCAGCACTGGCCCTTGGGTGGCTTGGGGGGACCCCTCAGGGACCCCAGCCATGGCTGACCAGTTAGGGGGTTATTGTGAGGCCTATATAAAAGTGTCCCCATGGCTGTGGCATTACCCTGGTGCTGGTTTAAAAAATAAGGGGGACCACTACATCTTATGTCCCCTGTATTTTTGGAACTAGGACCAGTCCGAGAGCCCGGTACTGGTTTTTGAAATATGGAGGATCCCTATTTAATGCCCCCCCCCCCCCCCAAAAAAAAATAATAATTCTGGAACCATGGCCGGCTCAAAGAGCCTGGGGCTCATTATGCTTAGTAAGGGGGACCCCACGCCATTTTTATTACATTTCGAGAAAAAAAGTGCACATTACTGTTACTAAAAAAATTGCACTTTGCCTTAAAAATCACACATTCCAGTTACTAAAGAATTGCCAGAAAATGCATTTGCCTATTACATTTGTCCCCATGGTGTCTTCCTTCAACATTAAACTGTATATTTTGTCATTTTGCCACCTTGTACTGTATGATATAGTGGGAAGCAAGGATGGGCTCATTTTTCCAATTTTTCCAGGATAAATGATGAGAGAAATACCTCATATAACAGATATTTCTAAATGTATTTGTGCAGAACTTATCTGACTTCAGTGATGTAATAATCTTTGCTTTAATCTTTGTTCTTCAAGCTTTTGATTTGCAGAAAATTCTAACTAAGACATGGAACACAAGAAACTTCAACACACTTTTAGTTTAAAAATGAAAATACATATTAAAATGTTGCTTTTTAATAATGTGGACTCTTTTGTGGAGATGCAGGAAATCGTACACATCAAATTGTACAGGAAAAATATATGACGAATTGTCCATCTTAAGATCACAGAACACAGTATTTACAATTCCCATGTTCTTTTTGCTAGCTTTTCCCTATAATATCTTTCTTTTCTTTTTTTAAGATGGTGCAAAGTACAGTATGTAATTGTGGAAGATCCCAATTAAAGTGAAACAATCTGACACATTTCAAATGTTCACACAAAATCATTTCAGAGCAACCATATTCTGTTGTCTGTATGATGGTTCTTGAACTGCATTGTCACTGATATATTTTCTGTATGACTATCAATTTATGCTCTTCTGTTTTATTAGACTGTGTATAAAAATGTGCTGCTATTATAAAGATTTATACAGTACCTTGGTAAAACATTTTGACAAGTGCTAAACTGCCATAGGTGCAGGGAGCGCTGCTACCATGGGGCCCAGAGCTGATAAGGGCCCCACCTTCCCTGTCAAATAAACATGTTCTATATACATTTTTCACCATTGGGTTGTACATAGGTGAAACTATTTATAAACTTTTGCTTTTGGGCCTACTAACATCTAGTTACGCCACTGGATCATGGCACACTTCTTTTGAGAAAGCAAACAAATTGGTGTCTAACAATTATCCTCAATATCATTAATTTCCAGTCATATAAGTCAGTTTTGACCATCTCACAGCTCATAATATGGTTTTCATCCAGTTTAGGCCAAAAGGTTGCACCAAGCAAGGTCGTAACTACCATAGGTGCAAGGGGTGCAGCTGCTATGTGGCCCAGAGCTGAAGGGGGGCCATCTTTTCTGTCTAAGTATATGTTTTACACACATTTATCACCATCAGTTGCTAAATAGGGGGCCCTTACAAACTTTAGCTATGGGGCCCACGATTATCTAGGTACGCCTCTGGCACCAAGCTAGCTGGCTGACCAAGCTAAAGGACGGCAGTGGGCAACACAAAACATGTGAAAGTTCAACCTTAAACAAGACATATCTAAGAAACATTGGCAGACAGGATGATAGTTTAATAAGCTAACAAAAGACAGAGACAGGAAGAAAATTCTGCGATATTTCAAAACAATATGGAACATGAAAAAAACTGAGTATTTAAAAAAGGATGAGAAGTCCTTGGTAGGGCGGGTCCAGTGTCACTACAGTTTATTATATATCACTGATTTCATGTGTGCATTGGTGAGTCTTACTCAGATGGGAACTCACAGGTTACACAGTAAAAGCATATACAGTATACTGGTGGATACAATTTGTTGCAATTATGTCTCAATACAATTTTATTTCCTTTCATGAATGAAACCACAATGGGACTGGAATGATTTAGGTATGAGACTCACGATAACGGTATAAATATGACACTCAGTAAATATATGCGTGTAAGTGACACCATCCTGTAATACAGTGCTGCTGTACTCATGTAAAATAAGCAAGTGCTCATCAGCGGGCATGTGGGTAGCGCCGCTACAACCACGGGCTAGCAACAGATGCCGGGGTGGGACAAGCGTCTCCCCCCTCCACGACACCGATCACAGTGACTCTAGGTCAGCGGGCAGCTGGGTAACGCTGCTGAAACCCTGAGTGGATGACAGTTGTCGGGATAGAACAGTTATCCGTCCCCTCCACGGCACTGATCACGGTGCAGTGTCTGTGGGACGCGTTGTATGTCATTTATCTCCCATAGCTTAAAAATTGTTATAAACAAGGTAAATATGAATTTTAATTATACGATATAGGTCTGCCTCCTTTATCATACTATTCGAGAATGATGTATATTAACTATATAAGCTGAAATATGCTCATATAACTTAATTGATGGATCAATTAGGTAAATTGGTTAAATTATGTAAAGTGTCTTTTCCTTTCTATAAAAAGCCAACCTCCACACAGGGTGCTACACCTTTGATAAAGTTGTCAGATGACAACGAAGCATGTTAGGAAGCACCTGCCTGTTTTAAATTGTGTTTTGACCTATTGAGGTTATTGGACTTCCCATATTTTATTGGTTCTAATTTGCAGCATCCCTGGAATTTGGTCTGGAAAGTTGACTAATATTTCAACTTGGATACCACCACCTGCACATATTCGGATTACAATTATCGCACTATCGAGAGGACACCACTAAATTTGGGGACTGCGAATACCCTCCAGCGGTACACCTAATCTTGCGAGGTATATGGACTCCCTTAATTTATACACCACTAAGAATGGACACAACCAGAGGATCAAATTACTTCTTCTCAGAGCTAGGGGCAGTTTGGTAATTAAATTCATCCCGGTAGAGCAGCCTGGGAGGGGGATGGGGTGATAACAGGTTGCTGGGGGAATGCTAACAGGTTGTCAGGGGGTGGGTGCTAACGGCAGGAGCTGTTCACTTACCAGGCCAGGGGGGACAGGCTGCTTCTCTCCAGTGGGAGCAGGGAGGTCAGTCTGGCTCCGGCGGTGGCTGGGAGGACAGTCTGGCTCTGGTAGCGGCAGGGGAAGACAGCAGGGGAGGCCAACCTGGCTCTGATAGCAGCAAGCAGCAGATCCGGGCTCTGGGATAAGGGGACAGATAAGGTAGGAGACAGAGCCGGGCACTGCCACTCTGGGCAGCAGGACTTCACGAGTCTCAAGCACCACAAAAGGGCCACAGGAGGAGCTGCTGCATTTGGGCATGGGCAGTAGCTCTCCTTTAGGACCACCAGCCACCATCTTCATCACTGGCAGCCTTCCCAGTCACCCTCCTGCGGTTAGTGGCCGCGGCCCAGCCAGGGGAGACAGCGGCGTCTGGTGGAAAGCGGCCAAATATGGACTGACACACCGGGAAATGACTCGGTTTCCCGGCGGCTCAATCTGCCCCTGCTCAGAGCACTGCAAGGACCTTTGAGTCTTTCCAGTGTATAAGTATATAACCTCTTATGTTCTTTTTTACCGATCTGTTATTAAATTGAATATATTTTACGTCTGAAATTGCTAAATACACTTGTTGTTATTAATTGCCTTTTTTAAATACTCTGATCATTATCTTATGAATAAAAATTACATATTATTGTAATACCTAATTAATTAATGCATTCATGCATGCTGTGTATGTATGTTTTGTATTATACTGTATGTATGTATGTATGTATGTATGTATGTATGCTGTGTGTTGTGTATGTATGCTGTGTGTATTTATGTTGTGTGCATAGGCGTGCGCACAGGGGGTGCCAGGGGTGCACAGGCACCTCCTAATGACCGGCACCCCCCGCACAATTGCAGCACCTCTAATGACTATCGGCGACAGTGCCCCCTCCCCCGGCTGGCTAGCAGTACCTGCGCTGGCCTGGCTGCAGTGGCTGGGCTCCTTCAGCACGAGTTTTTTTTAAAGGGGGCGTGGCCACTGAGGTCCGTGATTAGGCCACGCCCCTGACATGTCCTGTGCTGGGGTGGAGAGTGGAGACGGACTAGTGAAGCTGCAGCCTACCTAGTGAACTGTGGCAGGCTGGCTCCTGGCTGAAGCCTGCAGGGGATGCGTGCAGAGACTGGGGACAAGTGAATAAGGGTGTGTGTGACATACTGTATACTGTGAGGGAGTAGTGCGCTGTGTGTGAGAATGCAGTGAGGGGAAGAGAGGGGCCTGATTCAGGATTGTTCACTAAGTAGCAATCTTTTGCTGCTTAGCAAGTGGAACACCGCCTGCCGAACCCCTGTATAATGTGAATAGGGTCAGTTTGTGCTGTGTAATGTGAATATGGATCACTACGAACTGTGTAATGGGAACGCCCAGTAGGCGTGATGAACACGCCCCTCCAATGGTGCACCCCCTAAGGAAATGGGCTGCGCACGCCTATGGTTGTGTGTATTTGTGTGTGTATGAATGCATGCATTTTTGTGTCTCAGTTATGTGTGTTTTATTTATGTATGATATGTACAGTATATATGTGTGTGTGTGTGTTTTGCTTGTATGTAAGCATGCTATGTGTGCATTTTGGTATACATTAGCTTTGTTCATCTGTTTAGGGTGTATGTTTACTGTGTTTGTTGGTTTATTTAGTCCTTAGGGGGCCCCTTGTCTTATGTACCCTGGGCCCCCTGGAGCCATCATCCAGCTCTGGGTGAAGCTAAAGATGACATGGCTGTGACAGCCCACAGGGTTGGTATACCATTTTCAGCATTAGCAACATCTAACACACAATGACAGCTCATTTACAAGCAGGCTACCTCTGTATCACTGACTTCAGCATGAGGCATACTAATGTCATCATGTTATAACATCTCAGGGATGTCATAGCAAGATGGTTCACAAGTTAAGACTCTCCTTAGGATTCGTCATTTCTGATAATGCATTGTGAGAGCATTACAATTGGATGAATTTAAACATCTAACGTTTTGCTCACACAAAAAAAACTTGGTGGTCAAGATCACTTCAATTTTCCATGAAGCAAGAGGCACTGACCAGGTGGAATTTTACCCTTTATATGCTTCATTGAATGTAGGAACAGCAATAAACCATCAAATCCTATACAGTAGCTATAACAAATAGTGAGAAGGGGAAATGATTGTATCTTATTCCAGCACACTGGATAATTCTGTCTGTTTTATGCAATACACTGACAGCAACTAATAAAATTATAAAAATTTAACTAACATTCTATGAGTATGAGCGTTGCTGCCCAAATCATCTAAGTACAGAGACTTTTCTAATTGTGGATATCAGTGTTTTACAATTTTACACTTTTCAGCATGATCATGATTACTGGCAGCAGCCACAGCACTAGCAGTTGGTTGCTGCTCCCACTCTTCCATTGATTGATCATGATCCATACCAACTCTCCGGGTTATGATCATGATCATGATCCATACCAACTCTCCTGATAGCATTTTTACATAATTGAAGAGCACTGTAATCGCATAGCCACAGCCCCGTTAGAGTGAAAACCACGTGCAAGGCTGTGAATGGCTTGTAAGAAATCACAAATAGCTGCAAAACCATTTGCAACTCAATCACCATCAATCTTGTGCAGCGTGCATAACCCAGAAACCTACTCTGGCAAGTTACCACCCCAACGCTGGTGTCCTGTCATTGAAATCTACCGTATTCAATACAAACTTCTTTTACTTGCACACAAAGCCATAAACCAAACTATACCAACATACATCTCTTCTCTTATCTCAAAATATCTTCCAACCCGACCTCTATGCTCCTCCCAAGATCTGCGTCTCTCATCTACACTCATTACTCGCTCTATTTCCCGATTGCAGGACTATCTTCGGGCTGCTTTCACTCTGTGGAATGCCATCCCAAGCACAAATAGACTCTACTCCAGTCTCAAAACCTATAAGCATTCCCTGAAAACTCATCTCTTCAGGCAAGCTTATCAAATTCCAGAACCAGTCACGGAACCTTGCATTCTGGTGTAATCAATGCAATAAAGAATACAGTATCTATCCTTACGTATCAATTCCTATTTCCCTATAGATACAGTGTATCTGGCTCTCAGAGTACCTGTGCTACACTGTTTATTTCCTACTGAGAAATGTTATTGAAATCTGTGACAGGAGTGATTTACAGCCTACCACTGTCTTGCTGAAGTCTAAAGTCTAGGACTGCTTTTTATCATTTTGTTAAATAGGTGGTTCATTAACTACCTCCATTTTTGCACTAATAACTGCAAAACTAATATTGGTTTCATGGACATTCCATCTCCACTGTTACTAGAGGAACCATTGCCTCTAGAATTTTACTCAATGCCCCTGATGAAGTCCTGAAGGACAAAACACGTTGGCCTGCGGATTGTATGTGACATTTTAAAAAATGTCGATGGAATTATACTTTTTGGGGAAAACTTCTAATAAATGTTTTTACTTATTTACTGATCTATTGAATTTAAGAGTCACCTTTTAAGTAGTTTGTATTGGTGATACAGCGCACCTCTATTCTGTATATATATATATATATATATATATATATATATATATATATATATATATATATATATATATATATATATATATATATATATATAGAAAAGCAGATTCAAAGTCCGCACAAAACAGAAAATAAGGGCCTAGTTAAAACACGGACCCGGACATGATCCCGGAACGCCGGACTGGACATCAAACGCTGCATTCCAGAACTTATAGTGTCCGATCTGGGGGGGTGTACCATCCAGGAATTGTCTTGTCCGGGGGGGATGCCTATGATAGCTTTCACCGGGGACATGGAAATTACATTCCGGTTGTTGCTACATGCCCGGACCATACAGGCAGGCTTTATTCTCTCCCTCCGCCTCTCCCTAGTGACAGGTGTCACAGGCATTCCTGGTTCCTGGTTTTTACTCATACCCAGAAAAGAATCAGCCTGTGCCAATCAGATAAATATTATACACAAGATCCATCCACTTTACAAACCAGCACCGGAATCCATCAAAAAGTGACATTTTAAAGAGTACAAGCTCCGCTCAATTGCAATATATAACAGCATAGGTAGCAGTCAAACACCGTTCAGGTATTAAAGACATTACATTAGGGCATATGGGTCACTCCCCAGAAATCCCTTGATGGCTGTCTCAGGACTCAATTGCCTTTTTCAAAAGAGTAACATTCAAATAAAAAATACAATGAGCAGTTTATAAAGCATACATCCCAATCAACCCTCCTGTGTATGGCGCCCTACTCCCACCACATTTAGCATATATACACACTGCTGACACACAAACATAGCATACATACACACTGCATGCAAGCACATTATGTACACACATAGCATACATAGACACACACACACGCAGCAAGTACATGTACACACAGCATGTTCTTGTATACACACAGCAAATACACAGTACATATATATATATATATATACACACATAAACATACAGCATATACACATACATAGCAAACATATACACATGCACACCAGCATAAATATTATAGCACACAGCCTATAACACATCCACCTGCCTGTTGCTTCAGAGGACAACCCCTGCATCATCTGGCAGCTCTCTCACACAGCTACAGGTAGACCTGCCTGAAAGAAGCTGTACTCTGCATCTGCAGCTCCCCCTACCTTCAGCTAGAGCAGCGGCAGCCTGTAACTGTAAGAGGAGGCACCTGCCAACAGTTGAGGCTCCGTTTAAAATAAATAAATTAAACTCGGTCAGAGGCACTGATAAATCGGCGAGTGGGGGGTGGTTTCTAGGTACTTAGAAACCCCCCCCCCCCCCCCTGTGTGCGCATATGCTGTGTGACACACTTAGGTTTAAAGTACAGTGTGACACACTTAGACAATATAGATGTAACTTCCTGCACTATAAAAATAAAGCATAAATGTTTTACTAACTGCCTATCATCAATCTGTCTCAGCCAGTACTTACAGGATCAGTGAGGAGTTGACAGTCACATAGGTCAACGGTCAGCTCAGTTGTCACCAGCATCCTGTGTGAATCTGAGCTGGGAGGCAATGGAGTCATCTGCCGCCGTTCTCCTGCTCCCAAAGGGGGCACCTCTCCTCCTCTCCAAGTTTTAATCAGTTATTTCAAAGCTGTCAATATACTTCTGTGGTTGACTCTACCACTCAGGAGGACCATAGATGTCACACTTTCTTTATTTTAATCATAATATACATAACATACATACATACATACATACATACATACATACATAACATACATATACACACATGCATACATATATTTATATAAGGTGGTGTATGTGGGTGGGGTGGGGCACCAGTATTTATCTTGCCTCCGGGCAATAGGGACAAACTTATGCATCTGGCAGGAGGGAATTATATTGAATTCCAAAACACAATAGTTCCAATGCCAGGTAGATAATATTTTGCCTTGTTCTGGAATCTGAGTCTGATGGGAAAAGCTGAGCACGGCTCAGATTCACAGAAACCAGAAATTCGGGTATGCAGGATTTTCTGAAAACCGAGCCAGCACATATGTAGTATTAACCATAGACACAGCACAGTATAACTATGTAAGTACATGATCAGGGGAGAGTACCACATTACAGGAACTGTTGATCTAACCATATGCTCCATGTGTAGCTCTCCTTATATACTGTATTTAAAGATTCATCTAGGTCACAGGTTCTCAAACTCGGTCCTCAGGACCCCACACAGTGCATGTTTTGTAGGTCTCCTCACAGAATCACAGGGGAAATAATTAGCTCCACCTGTGGATCTTTTAAAACTTACCAATGAGTAATGAATTCACCTGTGCACCTGCCGGGTGACCTGGAAAACGTGAACTGTGTGGGGTCCTGAGGACCAAGTTTAAGAACCCGTGACTAGGTGAGCAATGTACAAAAAAAAAATTATAAAAAAATAAAAAAAAACAGAGGTTATTATTGCCTCAGTATGGTCTGTTGTTTATAATAAACTAATAAGTTTCATTTTTATATAATATCCAAATATGTGGTATTAATCAGTATTTGCATACTGTACATAAACACATTAAATGGTGTTTGATAAAGGTAGTAAACCACTCCCACCCCCCACCCCCACCCCCCAAAAAAAGAAAAACAACAAAACAACCTTATGCTTTTCAGAGGCTGTAAATTCTTGCTTTTACATACAGAAAGCCAATGGGGGCTGCCTTTGCCATTTAACAAAGCAAATCTCACCATTACCATTTGCCTGTGCCGCCAAGAGGCTTGCTGGGCCCCGGTAATATTTTGGAGGCATGGCCTAATCTTGGGAGGTATTCGAGTTTAGCTGAGTTCCACCTCTACCACAGCCCTGAAGAGTAATTCCAACTGAAAAGCCTGTCCCAGCAGCTTCTTCTTCTGGCACGGATTATGTGATGTCATATCATCACCACCGCTGAAGTGAAGAAGAGTCGCTAATGCCGTGTTCACACTACCCATGTGAAATACCTGGCTTTTACCCGGCATGCCGGGGTCTGCAGCAACGGACCCCCGTTCTCACTGATAAGGCAAATTCCCGGGTGAAGCAGTTCTACCTGGTAATTTGCCTTTTAACACAGGTTAAAGTGCAGTGTGAATGGGTCAACTCGTGTCTGCATACCCGGATCTAAAACACAGGTAAAAAGCAGGGTTGGAAACCTGTGAATTTTGACACGTGTTGACGGGTTCACACTGAGAAAAAACCCCTGTGTTAAAAGGTAAGTTACCGGGTCGACCCAGGAATTTGCCTAGCAATGAGAACGGGGTATAAAAGGTATAAGAGGAGCAGGCTCTGTGCATGCTGAAGACAGGTTGAGAGGGGGCTGGAGGAACTCAGAGGTGGAAAGCTGTTGGAGGGGCACAGGGCATGGAGCTGCTGAAGGACATGGACAGTGAGTTGCTGGATTGACAGAGACAGCACAACTGTGGACATTATGTTTATAAGGGGCACTACTGTGTGATTTAATATGAATCAAGGGCACCCACAAGCGATGTGTATATGATTGTGCTGCTGTGTGTTCTAATTTTAATTGGAGTTACTATTGTGTGACCACACCCCTTCCTTGTGGGACCATTATCCCTTAGGGAGGGCAGTGAGGGCACAAATTCCCTGGCACTGGTTTAGGCTCTGCCTAATTAAGGAGGGGGAGGGTTAGGGGATAGGAGTTCCAAACAGGGCCAAAACATGAGACTCTGCAAAACATGAGACTAGCTGTAAGGGTTTTCACAATTGGTTGGAGACTGCAGGATTATAGTCCGGACTGGGAACTGCAGGCCTGACAACAAAGGGGGTCAAAGAGGACAGCTGTCTTAAGGTGCCCACACACTAGAAAGATCTGCGATCGTAAGATGTGCGCATAAATTAGCCTTGAAATCTTTTGTCCGTCCTGGACAAAAGATTTCAGGCAAGCGCACGTCTTCACCAAAGATTTTTCTTAAGATCCCGTGTGCGTTCCTATGGATCTTTTGTTAAATCTTCTGATCTTTTGTGCAGCACGTAAGATCAGAAGATTCAGCTAAAGATCCACGGGAGCACGCATCAGACCGATATCGGCCAATTGTCGACCGATTATCGGTAAACATCGGACGATATATCGGCCGATTTATCGGAAATCGGCCAATTTGCAAAAAAATCGTTCTAGTGTGTGGGCACCTTAAGGCTCCAGCGACCTGAGGGGCTCTAAAGCAGCTCCCTTCTGAGCCCCCCCTCCCCTCGCTCAGATGCCCAGTCAGATAGCCGGTGGCATGTGGGTGGAGCTACATGGGAAATTTCAGGGACGGAGCTTCACTCGATTCGGTGGGGGCAGAGCTACATGGGACTCAGTGGAGGCAGGCTACTTGAACTCTAGGGGCTGAGCTACATGGCACTGAGCAAGATGGAGAGGCTGATGCAGTTCCTGGGAGACTACAGTCTGCAGGTTTTTGTAAGGTCGACATGACAATCTAATTAGTATAGGAGGCGTCTTAAAAACACTTTTCTTAATCTATACTGCTTCTTATACTAATCAGATTGTTCAGAAAAGTGTTTTTAAGACGGTTCTCTTAATTTTTAACATTTGAAGTTTGCCTAGCATCTAATTAACACACAAGGGAATCAATTGAACAATTAGCACTCTGCTATAAAACTGAGCACTGGGCTCCCAGTCTACACTTGCTCCTGAGGAAGCCGGGGGTATATTATCCGGGGAAAGGCATTGAGCTACTTTATACCCTGCTGATATCATCCATCCACATTGTGTGACCTGTCCACTCTGTGACCTGTCCCACTGGCGTTCCTGAATTATCTGGACCCCCAAGCTTTGGGATATCTGCATGATCCCTAATTGTTCCAGCACACAAAGGAGAAAACGTCTAAATACTGGACCCTGAATAAGGTCCAGTATCCGGACTCATGATAGATTGACTCTAGGTCGACAGTCATTAGGTTGACCACTAATGGTCGACAGTGGGTAGTTCAACACCTTAAAATAGTCAACATACTCATGTTCGACATTGATAGAAGGTAAACACAAGCAAAAGGTCGACATACACATGGTCGACACTGAAAAGGTTGACTTGGTACATTCTTTACCACCCAAGTGGACATAGAGTGAGAATAGAATAGTGTGCCGAGTGCAGTGAGACACCATGCCAGAAGCATGGCAAGTGCAATGAGTCATGCAAGGTACACTCGCCAAGGGGATGCGGTACACGGTGTCCGTGTCAACATAGACACTAATACCATTAAAACCCATGTTGACCATGTCTATGTTGACCTTTTGCCTGTGTCGACCTCCTGTCAAGGTCTACCTTAAGTATGTTGCCCATTTAAGGGTGTCTACTCACTGTCGAGCATTAGTGGTCGTCCTAATGACTGCCGACCTAGAGTCATACCATAGAGCAGTGGTTCCCAACCCTGGTCCTCAAGTACCCCCAACAGTGCATGTTTTCCAGGTCACCCACCAGCTACACTCATTATTCAGACACATTTTAAAAGATCCACAGGTGGAGCTAATTATGTCACCTGTGAGTCTGTGTGGAGATCTGGAAAATGTGCACTGTTGGGGGTACTTGAGGACCAGGGTTGGGAACCACTGCTCTATGGTATGACTCTAGGTCGGCAGTCATTAGGACGACCACTAATGCTCGACAGGGTTGGGGTTGGGAACCACTGCCATAGAGTAATACCATTCAGGTGCATGAAAGGGAGGGGTTAATACTGGGTAAATAAAAAAATGCATTGTTCCCTCAGCTAACTGAATGGTATTAGTAACCAGTCTTGAACACTACATGATAATAGAATTCAGAGATATTGGTTACATATATTTGCGCAAATGTATGAATAATCCCCCAAGCCATCTTCAAGGCTTTTCTGTATATATTGGGTCCCTAGTGCTATATCTCTAGCAGGGTGCGGCACCCCCAAAAAATCAGCATAAGCCAGAAAGCCTAGAGCAACAAACCAGTGAAAAAACTTTAATGTTAATAAATATTAGTGATGGGAAGCCAAAGCTATATATAGAAATTATAGAAAGTAAAAGAAAAAAATAATAATTAGCTTCATCTGTAGAGCTTTTAAAACGTGTAAGTGAGTAATGACACCAGTGCCCCTGCTGAGTGACCTGGAAAACATGAACTGTTGGGGCAAGTTGAGGACTGAGGTTGAGAAGCACTGATTTATACCGTAACCGTACACACACACACACACATTCATTCTAGGGTTGATGTGGTCTGGCATTAATTAGCATACCAGTATATATTTGGATTGTGGGAGGAAACCAAAGTACCCAGAGCAAGCACATGGAAAATATAACAAACTTCCCACATTTGGTGCAATGCTGGGAATTGTACCCATGACTGTGAGGCAGTACCTCAGTACTGTGAGGCAGTAATGCTTACCGTGCTGCCCATACTGAGTATATAAATATATGTATATACATAAGTATATAGATACTTATATATAAGTATATAAGTGTATGTGTTTGTGTGTGTCTGGTTGTCCAGTACATGCATGTGCTGCAGCTGGCCACAACTTTAGTCACTGTGTGCATACCTCCAAACATCTGAAGTATGTGGGTATGTGGCCTATCGGCAATGGGGCGTTGTCTATACTCATGCAACAGCATCTATTCAGTGCTGGGCAGGGGGTATCCCAACTGCCCTCTCCTCCCACCATGGGACACAGCCTGCCCTGGGCGGGACATGGGACTGTTCCAAAAAACAGGATGGTGCCACTAAAATCGGGACAGTTGGGAGGTATGCTTTGCATACGAGAAAAAAGAACACCTTAGAAAAAATGGCCGTACTTATGTAATATCTGGGCTCCCGTTTTTCTTTTGAGACTGCGTCCCCTCGCGGGGCTCGCTGCGCTTGCCGCGCTTCGGGCACGGTGGCTCGCTGCGCTCGCCACACTATATAAAATTAACTCCATGTGTAGTTGGATAGTAGGGGTATCAAAAAATGGGGTGCATTTAACATGGGAGCCCAGATAATACATAAGTACCAAAATGGCTTACATTTGCAGTCCCCCTCTAGCTTTAATTTACAGCTAATGATTGACTGTGTGACTCAAAGGAAAGTATATTTTTGACAGGATTTTCTGTACAGTTAAGACATGGACTAGTATACATCTCAAAGCAATGTATGGCAATTCACACTTTTTGGTCAAAATAAAGTTTTCTCTCCGTAACCAAATGATGCTATTATCACAGCCATTACACTTAAGAACATATATACAATCTGTGTATATTTTTTATCTATAACAATAATTATGGTCTTTAAGGGTGTTATCACTGGCTAAACACAAAAGTGTCCATAATGCTCACACAAAGAGCAGGTTCTCAAAAATGACTAAATATTTGGCTGTATTGTGTATCACCACAATTAAATTATAGTAGCACATTTTCCCTTTGAAGTACATTTTTTATAAACAACGTTTAACATATTTTTATTACACAGTAAAATCTAATCCGAGAACAACCTAATGCTACATTAAAAAAAAGTTACTGTACATGCCTGAATAATGCCCATAAATGTTGTTTATTTACATATACCACCCACATTGTATATTATAAAAGGAGACACAGGGATAGACAACCATTATAGTAGTGGTGCTGGCAGGATCTAGCTCTCAACTCAACATGAGCCACAGCCTCAAGCACAGCAATTCTTCAGCTGGATCTTATAATAGAAGTTGTGGTGTTGGTGTAAATCATCCAAAAAGTCAGATGACTTCCCATCTAGGAGGCTCACATATGTCCCAACATGGAGGATCACATATGTCCCATCATGGAGGCTCACATATGTCCCAACATGGAGGCTCACATATGTCCCATCATGGAGGCTCACATATGTCCCAACATGGAGGATCACATATGTCCCAACATGGAGGATCACATATGTCCCAACATGGAGGATCACATATGTCCCATCATGGAGGCTCACATATGTCCCAACATGGAGGATCACATGTCTCACATCATGGAGGCTCACCTATGTCCCAACACGGAGGATCACATAACTCTCATCATGGAAGCTCACACATGTCTCAACATGGAGGATCACATACCTCCCATCATGGAGGCTCACATATGTCTCAACATGGAGGCTCACATATGTCCCAACATGGAGGATCCCATATCTCCCATCATGGTCTATCTGCTATATCTCATCATGGAGGATCCCAAATGACTCATCATGGAGGCTCCCACATGTCTCATCATGGAGGTTCCCACAAGTCTCATCATGGAGACTCTCACAAGTCTCATGATGATGGAGGATGCCACAAATCTCACCATGGAGACTCACACATATCTCATCATGGGGACCACCATACCTCACATCATGTGGCCTCTCAGCATGTAGGACACAACATGCCTCATCATGGTGGGTCCCACATGTCTCACCACGGTAGCTCCCACAAGACTCATTATGGAGGCCACCACAGCTCTACTCATCCTAGCCACCACATTTCTCATCATGGAGGTCATCATATGTCTCATCATGGAGGTCATCATATGTCTCATCATGGAGGTCAGCATATGTCTCATAATCAAAGCCACCACATGTCAAACCATGGAACCAACAACATGTCTCATCATGGAGGCCACCACATGTCTTATCATGGAGGCCACCACATGTCTCATCATGGAGGCCACCACATGTCTCATCATGGAGGCCACCACATGTCTCATCATGGAGACCACCACATGTCTCATCATGGAGGCCACCACATGTCTCATCGTGGAGGCCAGCACATGTTGCATCATGGAGGCCACCATACATCTCATCCTGGAAGTCACCATAAAAAGGAAGTTTCTTTTTCAAAGCATATGGATCATAGTCATAACGGTCATTTTTGTAGCACTGGAGGCAATGGTGGTTGGATGGGAGATGCTCTGTTTGGTGTAAATGAAAAAGAAACAATGAAGCTTTTAAATGAACGTCTATCATCCTACCTCAATAAGGTTCGCTCACTCGAAATGGAAAATGCCCAGTTGGAGAGAAATATCTGTGACTGGTATGCAAACAACCCCCCAAGAACACCTCCTGATGGCACTCAGTACTTCAGAATCATTGAGGAACTTCAGAACCAGGTAAAACACACACAGCACAAGGAACTACATTATGATATAAAGGTGAAAACATATACAGTTCCTAGTAGACTAGTAATATAATTAATTATGTATTAGTATCTACACTTTAATATACTGATAAACTATTGTATTTATATATTCAGAGACATATCAATGCTGACAAATTTTATTAAATAAATGCTAACATATTGTAAAATGTGCTGTGCAGATTGCAGAGGCTAATATGGAAAATGCCAGGATTGTGCTTCAGACTGACGGTGCCAGGCTAGTTGCTGATGACTACAAGAATAAGTAAGTTTTGCAAATAAAATATAATATAATGTGCCTTGTTTTTCTGACATATAGCATTACCAGTTATTTTTAATTAATGCAATGTCAATTCGCAAAATGACTACTGCCACAATAATTAGTTAACAGTTCAACTTTGCACTGTCAGGTAACCTGTAGCAGTCAGTCAGACCCTTGCTTTCCTTAAACAATCAGTGTTGAATATCTGATTGCATGGTAAGCATTCTATACATTTACAATAATTGACCACAATTTTAAGTAGACTATCTTCCACGTAGACCACCATTTTTCAATCACTGTGCCATGGCACACTGGTGTGCCTTGAGCTGTTTTCAAGTGTGCCACCAGACCTAGACATGTCCACACCAGTTTGCAGTCACCGCCAGTTAAACTGTTATTCACTGGTCTCTTGTTTTCATGTGTAGCCAATGAATTTCCTTCTTGTTACCTGTGGGGACCAGTTATTTTTTTTTCTTCATATAAGGGTGAATAGGTTTTTTGTTTTTTTTTGTCCTGTGGTGGCCAAAGTGTCTTTCCCTGTGGGGGTCTGATGGTGTGTTTTGGTAATTTTAAAATCTTGTTTGGTGGGCCATGAGTTGAAGAAAGTTGAAAATCACTGAAGTACAGTAGATCTAAACATTTCCATATGTAGCTAAAATTAGAAGCAGCTTTTCACCTTTGATAGTACCTTAAATATATTTATCCAATGCTATGCATATATTTACCTGTAAATAATACATGTTTTGTTACTCAAAGGATCGAGATGGAAAGCTCTCTAAGTACCAATGCTGAGATGGATGTAAACAATCTGGCAAGAGTTCTGGATGGGATCAGTGGGGAAGCTTGGGAACTGGGGATGCAAGTCCAATACCTCCAAGATGAAATAGACAGTTTGAAGAACAACAGTGAGGAGGTTATTTATCAAATCTAAAAATATTTGAAAATATGTTGAGTTTTTGGGATCCTGTAATTCATATAATTTGACTCTAATATACATACCTATGTCATTGTAGGAAATAAACACCCTTCTTGCTCAACTGGGTGCCAGAATCAGTGTAGAAATGAATGCGGCCCCTTCAATTGACTTTAATGAAGCTCTGTCAGAGATTCGAGATGAATATGAAAACCTCATGGAGAAAAATCTTAAGGAAGCTGAAAACATGTTCAATGAAAGGGTAAGTCATCCTCATTTCCATAGCAATCTTTACATGTTCCTTTGTGATTTTTAAAATACTTAAAATTGACAATAGAGAGCATTATGGTCATATATGCACATATTTAAGTATGTCTTAGAAAGTTTAATGCATATATGATATTGGATATTGGTCAAAAGGGCCATACATTAATATTGCACATTTAAGGCCCACATTACCTGCCAAATTTGATTACAGTACATGCAGCACCGTTATTGTGGCCAGACAATCACTTCACCCTACATACTATATTGTAGTCATCAGATGACAAACTTTTACATAGTCCCAGTATACATTTTTATCAATACTGCCTTAGAATTAATGGATATTATTGGCCCACATTAGAGGGAAATTTTGTCTAAAACAAATGCCAAACCAATAATTCCATGAGTGATCAACTTGAAATATACTTTTGATATTCTTTTATGATTCTATCTGTATTTTAGTTATGGGCCTTTCCATGAAAATGAGTAAAAAAGTTAATACTGTATTTATCTATGTATTTTTTGAGTTTTCAACATATGTTAACAAGTTAAATTATAACTCTTTATCATAGGTTTCCAGAAATAAATAACATAGGGTTTTAATTTGAAATTGAGGGCAATTATCAAGTAGAACTTCCTTAACAAAGTGATGGTCAGCTTGGCTTGACCTATTACATTTTGTGATATAGGGGTGTATTCAATGCTGGGGGCAAGCTGTGACAGCAAGCAGGGCTTCCTGCTCGCTGTCACAGCTCGCCCAGTCAGTATTCAACTGATCCCCCTCACTCCATTTTTGGATCGACAGGGAATTGGTGTATGCGGCCACTGAAACAGCGAGACTTGTGGCTAAATGCAGCGGGCTCCCTGCATTAGCCGTGAGCCTTGCTGTTTGGGAGAACCCTCGCTGTCCTCTGACAGGGAGGATTCCCCATGAACATTAAATAGAGTGAGCGGCCAGCATTGGGGTTAAACAGCGAGGATCGCTTGTTTTCTGCGATCCCTGCCGCTGTTTAACCCCCTCGCCGGCTACATTGAATACAGCCCATAATATTTTATATATTGGAAAAATTATTTAAAAAGCCAACTAGACTATTAAAAAAAAAAAAAAAAAACTTGTATAAATGTCCCATACAGAATGGCCATTTTTAAGAAAGCCTTTTCATTTTCTTCCAGAGTGAGGATCTTAATCGTGTGGTGGCCTCTGGCTCAGAAGAACTGCAGTCTATTGAAACTGAACTCATCGAAATGAAGCGCTACATGCAGTCTCTGGAAATCCAATTACAAAGTGAACTTAGTATGGTACTGTATGAGTATTAGGTTCTTCATAAAAACGTATTACTTATTACCTGACTATATAGAAAGTTTATTTTATTCATGTTAATTATATAAACTATATTCCAGACATCAGCACTGGAGGGCACTTTGGCTGAGACAGAAGATACTTTTGGGTCTAAGCTCGCTGAATTACAATGCCTGATCAACAATATGCAGTCTGAACTATCTGAGATTCGATCTGATCAAGAACGTCTTAACAATGAATACAAGATGCTTATGGACCAAAAGACCCACCTGGAGATGGAGATAGCCACATATAAGCGACTGCTTGAAGGCCATGACATAAAGTAAATACAGTAGAACAGTGTCAATATCCATTAATACATATTCAAATACAACATATGTAGCAAACTTATTCTTGACCAACCCTTCTAACATGAGTCTTATCTAGGTAACAACAAGCAATATAATTGGTTAAACTGTGTGTTCATGTCACTGATGATATCTTAAACTATCTGTTGAGGACTATGAGCCTGATTCAGTACCCATCGCTTAATTGCTAAAATCTCCGCTTGGCAATTTTAGCAATTTTGCGCATACACGCATGCTGCTGCATGCATGTGTGAGGATTTAAACTGCCTTTACATTCTGTAATTGCAAATGCAGTCAAAGTAATGGTGGTGGGTGGTGATGGGTCCTATTGGATGAGCAGTGGCTGCGTAATGTCACACACAGCCATTGCCATCCAAAACATGGTACCCAACGCCTGCCTTTGTAGAGAGGCTACAGTACCTTGGTTATTGGATCGCAAAATTTAGCAACTGCATCATGGGGAGGGACAGGGCATGCTGGGCAAAAGCTGAACAATCCTCTATGTACTGTATTAAATGGTTATACTGTATATTTACATATAGGATATGAACAAATTATGTTCCATTATAAAGCAGAATAAATCACAATTCACTCGTAAACTCAATAGCAAGTTTGTTTTATCCAATTTTTAAGTGCTTGCATGTTGCAAGAGTAAAAACACAGAATACACATACAGTATGGCACTGATTTAAAAATAACACTATTCTTTAAAAATTGCAAATATATATTTTTGTTTAGTATGATGAACTTACATCTCCATACATGTGCAATATAGGTGCTCACGTTAACACTAACTTGCATTTGCTTTGCTTTGCAGTGTTTCTGAACATAGCATGGCCCATGGTATGCATGGTAAGTTTAAGAAACAAAATCATTTAAACTTAAATATTGAAGTGACCAATGAAAGTAGATCTTGGCTAGAAAATTACACTAGAACAAGCTTAGACAGTTTGTTTCTCACAAGTAGTTGTAGAACTATAGGTCTTAGCAATTCTGCCAGCCTTGCTTTTCCATGTACAGTATAGTCTAATTTCTGTACACTATGAAGAATGTCATCCATGCACCTAAACATCAATAAGCATATTTATATGGTCAGTGGAATAAAACTATTATTTACTGATTAAACCCAATCAATTAATGCAACTAGTTTTTATTCTTTTTATTCTTATCAATGTAACTTGAAAATAATTATATACCCATATCCATATAATCCTTGAAGGCTTTAATGATACCATCAACAAACATCACAAATATCGATCCTCCAGTCAGCTCAACTTTATATTCTATACTGTACTAAATTTAAAAAATCCATATTTTCTTTTCAGGATCTCATCACAGTCATAGCATGGTACATCACGCTTCTGGTTCCCAAGGTGGCAAACATCTGTCTCACCAAAGTGGTGGCCATCACTATGCAGGACACCACAGTGGAGGAAACCACCATTCAGGCCATAAATCGTGTTAGAACACTGAGTATTGGAGAACGCACAACTATACAGTATCACCAGAAGAAAATCATGTGTTCTCCCAATGATAACAGACACTAACTACTAGATGGGACAAGTGGTTCTTATCTGCTGTCATACTCTATGTCTCAAATTAACCTTTAGTGATTCTTTTAGTAATATTTCTATTTACCGGTATATACAATGTTTAAAGGAAGACTGAAATTGTACGTTACACATCATCCAATGGTTTGGGGTAATGCATCTACTTTGTGTCCTGATAAAACTAAATAATTGGATTATAATGAGGGTGCATATTGTTGGGAACATTTTTCTCTATACTGTATGTTGGTGATCAATAGCAGTATATTGGGTACAAAGGCTGTTGTATCAGATATGTGTCTGGCCATAGCGGCATAGTAAAAGAACATGTGTTGTTTAGTAGTGTGGGAATTATGTTCTCTCTTACATACAACACAGGCCTCTGTTCATACAGTAGCAATTTCTGGACAAGGATTGCTCAGTAGGCCTCTCATGTTCTTATTGGGAAAGCTGTCCTTTGTGATTTTACTCGCAATTGCACAAGCTACTGGTGTTCCTATGCTAGAAATGAGTGTCGGAATGTATTGCATGCAAAATGCGATCTTTGATACACCCCACCCCATAAGGTAGTGCTTTAACCCATAATTCTGTTCTATATTGCACCCACCTTTTTAATGTGTTTTACAGACACCTGCTGGCTACTGATGTACATATTTAGTTCACATTGCTAAAATTGTTTTCTAGATCTCTTTCAACCAAACATGAAAGCTTGAAAGGGTGCACCAAGGACATGTAAACTAGTGAATGACTCTAGAAAATAGTATGTGGTATAAGTAATATGTCCAGAATGTCAGTATAATATGGAGATCCCCTTATAAGGTTACTATTGTGATGAGAATGTGATCTGTGAGAATTCTCTCATGCAAGCCCCATGGCTCAGGCATCACATAAAGATGGAAATCGGACAGTAATGTCAATATTTTACTTTCCTGTTAGTTATGTAGTTCATTATTATAACTTCTCTAATAAATTATATTCTTTTCTTGTTTCATGAAAAATGAGGGTGTTCTTTGCTGAGTATGGTTTTTTTTATAAGGATTATTTCTCTTAGAGGGTTCAAATGTGTTTATAATTAGTAACACGAATGCCAATATTTGTTAAAGGGACTGAATAGACAAATACAATAATTGCATGCATCTGCATTTTATTCATAGTGCTCAGTCCGGAATGACAATACAATACCTTTTGTGGGCTGAATGAAAGAGGGTGTGAGAATCAGAAAATGAGAGATTTTGGGAGAGTTTTCCCATTTTTTGAAAGCGGTAATCATTTACACTGGAAAAAACATGTTGATTTTGCCATGTAAATGATTGCTGCTGTAAAAAATTGGAAAACTCTCCCAAAATCTCTCACTTTCTGATTCTCACGCCCTATTACATTTGAATCACAAGTTCCTCATTGTAGCAACCCCTTTGAACATTCATTAATAGGAATAATGCTCCTACAGTACCTCATTAACAGTCAACGTTCTTGCTTTAACATATAGAGGCAAAATAATTTGTCTTATGGAATGCCAAATAGGATTTTTCTAATTATACACTTACAGTAATTTATTATTAGTTCCTAAAGTTTATTTTGATAAAAAGCCCACTAATTGCATATGGCAATTCTCATACTGTATGAATGTGAGTTGTGTCTGAGAATCAGGGTCCCTTCATGGAACTGTAAAAAATGATAAGAGATAAAACCCATAAGCATAATTACATAATGATACCAGCAATAACAAATATCAATTTATTATCAATAGAGTGAAGATCTTAAAGGTCAACGGTTCCGCAACTAAATATGTTTTCCGCAAGTGTGCCTACTGTATAATGCATGAAAGGGCTTGAAACATTCAAGGGAGCAGTTGCCAATATGCAAAAGCTTGCTAAGCCAACCCAATGGATAACATAACTACAGTACAAAAGTATTAGTACATCCCAGTGCCTGGTTCTTTTACTGATGCTGAACAGTTTTACACATGAAGTAACAACATCATGAACGTAAAAAGACCAAGGTCCAGATGCACCAAGCTTCAAAAAAGTGATCAAATGGAGAGTTATAAACAATCAGCCAGTCAGCTCCTACGTGTCATTTTTCAAACCCAGCCTCTGACATGACAGATGGAAGCTGATTGGCTAGTTGTTTATCACTCTACACGTTATCACTTTTTGAAGCTTGATATATCTGGCATCAAATCAACATTATGCATACTGCTACACAACCCTGTGAGAGAAAGATTCAGAAACTATATCAAAATATGCCAGATCGATGTGGTTCGAGAACAACGTAGGCTTGTCTATGTGCTAAAGTTTGAAGGTGGTTACTAAATACCACAAAAATTACAAACTGATAATACAGTAGTAGATCATTGCTGAACACTAAATAAATGCTTTGTAATATATATATTGTTTACAGAAATATACGTTTAGAATCATTACACCCCTCATCATCCCATGTCGGCCCAACAAATCCCATTGTGTTTTCAGCTCCTTCCCCCATTACACTTTATTTCCAACCAATGTAACTCTCTCCAGCCCAGCCAGCCCTTGACTTACCTTCTATTGCCCGCATAGGATGCTGCCCCATGAAATGGACACTGTCCTCTTCATGGTTGGCAGTGGATCAGCTTGGCTTCTCTCTAATCCAATGCATGATGTCATATGAGCTGTATCGAAAGAACAAAAAAAACATTATTCAGATGGTTGCATGACAGATTTCTACTGCTGTCAGTGTCAGGTGACAGGGACTAGACCCTTAAGATTTTTGATGGGCAGGGGCCCCGTGAATTTCAGGGCTCAGTACAAGTGTTCACTTTCTTCCCCCTGTCTCCTGGCCTATAGAGCCCACACCTAGCCAATGCAGTTCCAAGAAGCTGGCTTGTTGATTTGTACATAAGCACTGGATTACGATTATGCACTCATTTACAGGATACTTATGGGTTCCCTGTCAGTTATGTAAAGGAGCATAATGTGTTAACACAAGGGGAAATATATATGTAATATATAATCGGGCGCAAGTGGTTAATTAAATAATTAATATAAGAAACAATATATTAAATGGCAGCTCCCAATGGATTCCCAGCAGGGGATCCAATGAAACAAAATCTAGGGGATATAATTATTCTAATCAAATAATTATAGAGAGCGCACTGAATTAAGCACAAATATTTATTAAAAAACAATAGATGAAAAGCTCATATAAACGATCACAATTATTTAATAAAATATAACAATAAAATCAATATGATATAAAATAGTTATAGACCACTGGGCAATCACTGATGCCCCACACAATGCTATATGAATAATGTCCAGTTGCTCTTACCCACTAAAGGATGATGTTATGTCCAGTAGCGGGGAACTTGTAATTGAGTTTGATGAGATATGAGAAGACAAAGTCCATCCAGTAAGTTTATGGAAATATGTGATGTTTGATTGGGGGGAAAAAAACGGAGGGGGGTTTGTAGAGATGAAAAGGTGACTCGCAGAGCAGCCTCGCTGTTGGAAATAGATGTATCTGTGCTACAACCGGCAGATGATGGTAATGAGCCGGGAGCACTCCATAGTGAACCAGCGGCGTGGCTAGGTGTATGTTGGAGAAGTCTGTCTCATCGGTACTCTTTACTTAGAAGGGCGCCCATCATGGCCATCTCGGGCATTGAATGCACTAAAAAATCGGGTGCGATGCGACCGACGAGATGCCCGTGATTTCCCATAGGGAACAATGTTAAATGTCTCAATTGACCCGATTTTCCTGTTCAATGCCTCAATTGACCAGATTTTTCCATAGGAAACAATGTTAAATGGGCCACAGAGGCCAAATAGGCACCCTGAAGTGTATAATGGCCACCCGAATTGTTAACGCCACCCCACGATCAACGTCAACCCGAAGCGTGGCGAGCGCAGCAAGCCCGCGAGGGGCGGCGGTACGCATCCTACGGCCTTTTTTCATACCCCCACTATCCACGTCGGCGTGGAGTTGAGAATAGAAAGTGTGGCGAGCGCAGCGAGCCACCGAGCCCGAAGCGTGGCGAGCACAGCGAGCCCCGCGAGGGGACGCGGATACCTTCACAGGGCTCGGTGGGCTTCGGGCTCGGTGGCTCGCTGCGCTCGCCACACTTTTTATTCTCAACTCCAAGCCGACGTTGATAGTGGGGGTATGAAAAGGTCGTAGGACGCGTACCGCCGCCGCTCGCCACGCTTCGGGTTGACGTTGATCGTGGGGTGGCGTTAACAATTCGGGTGGCCATTATACACTTCAAGGTGCCTATTTGGCCTCTGTGGCCCATTTAATATTGTTTCCTATGGAAAAATCTGGTCAATTGAGGCATTGAACAGGAAAATCGGGTCAATTGAGACATTTAACATTGTTCCCTATGGGAAATCACGGGCATCTCGTCGGTCGCATCGCACCCGATTTTTTAGTGCATTCAATGCCCGAGATGCCCAAGATTTTTTACTAACGATGCCCACGATCAAAATCGTGGGCGCCGTTCTAAGTAAAGAGTACCGTCTCATCTACCACCGTGACGTTCTGGGGAAGAGAGCCAACGGTGGGAGTGACGGAGTACCTGCCGCACTTGGTCTCGGGGTCTGGAGCGAGTCACACCTCTCGGGGGAGCCTGTGGATGGTAAAGTCCGGGATCGCCGCAGGTCACCCTTCTGCTCACAGGTATCGGCCCCGAGGATAGGAAATAAATCTGGTGATTTGAAGCAAAGTGGTGGGTAAAGGTGAGTGCCGGGTGGTCCTCCCGGTCTTAACGCGTTTCTCCGTCGTGGGATCAGACGGTTTCCTCAGAAGAACTTATAACTGATTTTATTGTTATATTTTATTAAATAATTGTGATAGTTTATATGAGCTTTTCATCTATTGTTTTTTAATAATGTGTTAACACATGGTACTCCTTAGCCCAAATGGATCATGTCATGCAGATTTTTTTAACCCTTTGGATGCCTTCACGGAATGAAGAGGACAGATCTACACAGTTCTTCAGCTCTCTATTGGATAAGTACTAGAAAAGGGGACTGATCTACATGGGAACATAGGTAAGTATGTGCATTTATATGTGAGTGTTTTCACGGTGTGTTTGTGTTTTAATTGTAGTATTGGTTCGGCTGAGGAACTACAGGTCATGTAGGCCCTTTAATGGCCCACATGCTGGTACTTGTGGAGGCTTGCTGGGAATTGTAATTCCATAGCCAAAACCGATACTATTTAACTTTAACACTTTAATTACTAACAACCCGGAAGCCACTGCCCGGGGATGATGGAGATAGCTCTGGGCTTCAACCAAGGGCCTTCGTTGGCCTTGGGGTCTTTATTGGGGGTCCCCACTCCCCAGGGCCCCCCGACCAGGACGGACCAGTTATTGGGTTATTGGAAAGGCCAGGGGACCTATATAGAAAAGTCCCTGGCTATAGCATTACCCTACTGACTGTTGGAGCAAGGTGCTGGTTTCAAAAATAAGGGTGTCTCTACTTCTTTTGGCCCCTGTGTTTTTGGAACCAGGACTAGTCCAAGAGCGTGGTGCTGGTTTTCGAAATATGAGGGAACCCAATTAAATATTTTTCCCCTATTTCTGGAACCAGGACTGGCTCAAATGGGGCAGGTAATGCCTGGAAGTGGAGACCCCACGCTGTTTTATTTTAACATTGTACAAAAATCCACACATTCCCATTACTAAATAAAATCCCAGAAATCACAATCAATTTCTATCCTACCCTTAAAAATTGCGCCCTATTACATGTGCAATTTTTTTTTGGGGAAAAAAGCGAACGTGTCACTTGTGCGATTTGGTGCTAAAAAAAATCACACTCTATTACATTTGGCCCCTGATGTTTAAGTGTCAAGCCATTGAGGAGGACAACACCAAGGTTCCACACTTGATCAGTGTTTTGTAGTTCTGAACCCCCAAGTGTAAGTTCTGTTGGTAGGCTATGCTGCAGTCTTGTCCTGTGACCTCTGTTTTTTAACGTTTCATTTGCAGCCAACAGACACTCACCCACTCCTGCAGCCCAGGTAAACAGCTATGTAGGGATGTTATTGGGTTATGAGCACCTGAAGCAAAGGACAGGTACAGTTGTATATCAGCTGCATGGGTATGGGGCATGGTGTCAACCCTATTTACGTCGACATGCATTTGGTCGATCACTGAAGGTCGACAGGGCTTAGGTCGAAATCTGAAATAGGTTGACATGGCTTAGGTCATCAGGGTTGGAAGGTTGACACAAGCATAAGGATAACATGAGTTTTTTATGTTTTTTTTGTCAACATAGTCAACATGGACCCCGTAAAAAGGGTAGTGCATCCCCTCAAATGGTTTGCTACACTCGCCATACTTCAGACACGAAGTGGATGGTAAGGCATGAAATATCGCCTGTCGGCACATGTCGGCTCAAAAAAAGGTGAAAACTCATGTCT
Source organism: Crinia signifera (assembly GCF_055691185.1). Classification (NCBI taxonomy): domain Eukaryota; kingdom Metazoa; phylum Chordata; class Amphibia; order Anura; family Myobatrachidae; genus Crinia; species Crinia signifera. Next base: position 134,527,179 of record NC_139222.1, on the reverse strand, counting down.
ACCTTTGGACTGTCGACCTTGCCATTGTCGACCTAGTGCTTGTGTCGACCTTCCAACCCTGTAGCCTTAGCTATGTCGACATATTTCAGTGTGGTCTCTTGCGCAAAGGATCGGAATCGATTGTTGGACCTGCCCTCCCATTGTCTGGAAATGGGGTCACGTGTGATACATCACATGCAAAAGGAAGGTCCTGGGTGGCTCAATGAGGATTGGATGACCATACAGCAGCGATCCCCAGACACTGGGGAAGTGATTATCTTGTGTTTCCCTTGGACAACTGTGCAGAAGCCCATATTCACATGTGAGCCCTGTGATTCGCCAGCTGATACTAGCGTTATTATCACAGAACTCATTGTGATTTTTTTTTTCACTTTTTTTTGTAAATTCGCAGATCGCATTTCCCTTTATAATCCTACATAAGTATAATTGAATGATGTTTGTGTGTGTGTAAGGATGTTCCACAATAACCCTCGAACACTTTAACTAATCGCCTTCAAACTTTGCACACTACCTTATCATCTTAAGGGACTATCTAAGTTTTGAAGGTGGATTTAATCAGATGATCCCTTGAGGGTGCTGTCATAAGAGTCCATGCTATTTCTATTGTTTTCATGCATTGGGATATGTTGTTGGAAAGTGTATGAGTTTCTGAATACAACACAATAAATGGACCCCCTTAAGTGAACCCTTAAAGGCCTATAAGGGCCCATTAAATTAAATTAAAAACATCTTCACTATACAAAACTGTTTAAAAACTGAAATTGATAAGCAACTCATGGGCAGAGATATCGATCCCCAGTCAGTTATTTTTTCTCTTGATTGTTTGCTTATTCATTGAGGATTTTTGGGACCTTCTGTACCTGCTGCAACAGCTCCTGCCCTGTTATGGTTGGCAAGGGTAGGTGAATAGTTGGAGACTTGCTCTGCTTGCTGCAGCAGCTTCTGCCCTGCTGTGGTTGGGAAGGGTAGGTGGATAGTTGGAGATTTGCTTTGGCTGCTGCAGCAGCTTCTGCCCTGCTGTGGGGTTGGGAAGGGAAGGTGGATAGTTAGAGACCTGCTCTGTCTGCTGCAGAAGCTTCTGCCCTGCTGTGGTTGGGTAGGGAATGTGGATATTTGGAGACCTGCTGTGCCTGCAGCAGCAGATTTTGCCCTGCTGTGGTTGGAAAGGGAAGGTGGATAGTTAGATAACTGCGTTGGCTGCTGCAGCAGCTTCTGTCCTGCTGTGATTGGGTAGGGTAGGTGGATAGTTGGATACCTGCTCTGGCTGATGCAGCAGCTTCTGCCCTGCTGTGGTTGGGTAGGGTACGTGGATAGTTGGAGACCTGCTCTGGCTGCTGCAGCAGCTTCTGCCCTGCTGTGGTTGGGTAGGTGGATAGTTGGAGACCTGCTCTGGCTGCTGCAGCAGCTTCTGCCCTGCTGTGGTTGGGTAGGTGGATAGTTGGAGACCTGCTCTGATTGGAATCCTCTAGTGGCGCTGAGTAACTATTAGTCCATTAGGATACAACAAATGCTCTAAACATCCTTTTCATCTGTCACACATCATGCAGAACGACAGTTGAGATACTGATTCCAAATCATTTTCCCTTAGTAAATTTTATGTCTTGGTCCGACCATCACAGTGGTTTTCTTTTTAATTGTTACTTTTATGTTTATGTATGTGATTTAATGTATTTTAATGATTGTTATTACATTTGATCTTTTTATATCAAACAAGCGCCACTTCTTTGTATATTTTTGCCTTGTATATGGGACTGACAATCCCATCTTTAAGTGGCAGCTACTAACGGAGCTCCCCTGGCAGCACCTGCTTACGATACCAGGTAGTACACCCCACAACCCTCATGTTTAATGTCCAATGTCTACTAAGGTATATTTGATAGGCACCTGCAGGCTGCACACCACTGATCGCTTTCCCACTGCACACTGCCAGAAAGTGTATTTTTGTATTTTGTCTTATGTTATCACTGTTTCCAATTGTTAAGTGTAAAGGGATTTGCTGCACTGTATATGAATATGTTAATAAATAATAATAATAACAATAATAATAAATAAAGAATTAATATGTTCCACCTGCTGTTTGCTGTCAAATTCACTGCTCTCACGGTTGATGGAGTGTTTACAGCTGGGCTGGGGTTATCTATTCCTCCAAATGGTACATATCTCTCCAGGGCAAATTGGGGTCATATGGGATCCTCCCAGGCAATCTATGGGTAGCAGGCTTAACCTTTATAGTGAGAACTTTCACACGGTATGATATGAACTACCGATATGGATTACTGTGCATAGTCAGTATTGGTAGAAAACATACAGTAGTACATATCTCACCATGTGTATGCAGCCACCGCCGGGTTGGTGTCACAAGAAAAAAGTTACTAGCAAGTATACAATCTATAGTACAATACAGTCAAAAATGTACATAATCAAAATTGCAATGTATATAGTCAATATCATTGGTTCTGGCCTCCGGGGAGTTCAAGGGAAATCGCATAATCAAAATTGCACCGTGTGTATGCACTTTAGGGAACATTGGTAACAATACCATAGAAACACTGAAGGAGTGATGTGGTTTTCGTGCCAAGTTTAACTAATAGACATACTGTATAGCATTTTATTATCTGTTATGCATATTGTATAACTGTTTTTGGCTATTTATATAAATAGCTTTATTTTGCTCTGTGGCAGGATCTGAGTGAGTGGGAAGCATACTTTTGAAAACTAGTTTCAGGGAGAATATAATTGGTAATATAATTTTGCAAAGCAGCCCAATGAGGGGGCATGTCATGCTCCTCCCAAAGGGCGTGTCTTGTTCCATATATGGAGAGATTGTGAAAAGAGATTGTGAATGTGGCACCTAGAAGCGTTGGTGTGTACTGCATCTGAGGGGAATCTTTTTAAATGACTTATATCCAAATGTAGCCCCAAAGCAGTTAGTAAGAGCTACTATACTTGCTAAAGTGCTAGGAAATGGCGCTGATGATTCATTGTAAATGTATCTATTTCTCATTCCATTTTCCCCAAAAAATGTAACAGTGTAATGTGGGCTAGGTGAAATGAGGGAGATTGCTAGACTTATGAGGGAGAGAGGGAGGTTGCTGCTATTTCAGGGAGTCTCCTGCAGAATGCAGGAGGGTAGGCAGCTATGGTAGGAAGAGCTACATGAGGCGAGGATAACTATTTTAAGGGGGGGAACTATACTAGGGGGAGAGCTGTGTTAGTGGTGAGATAGCTATATTTTCAGGAGGATCTGAATGAGTGGTAAGAGCTGTGTGTGTGTGGAAGGCTTGAGTGAGGAGCAGAGAGCTTTATTAATGCATGTATATGTATTTATATACATTACTATTGGACTAGTGTTACTACACGTAAAGTTATTTTTCACAAGATAACACACGCACACTTTTGACACACTGGCAATCTGGTGGGTATAAAGGATAAATGTCATTATAATTTACTTTGCATTGCAGAACTACTGTAGATAACTACAGTGCAATGTAATAGGAGGCACACTTTTATATTTCATATGTTGACCATAACAGTTAAAGTCAAGGATATTTTTATCCCATTGCTTCAAAATGTATACATGACAAAATCAATAAAATGTATTACACATTACTGTCACGCTAAACACTGTACTCAATATAGTTATTGGATAGTTCATTGTGTTATAAACATACCCAAATGTTTGTCATAATGAGTAGTAAGCTGAGTAGTATATCATTATGAGCCAGATGCACCAAGCTTCAAAAAGTGATAAAGTGGAGAGTGATAAAATACCAGTCAATCAGCTCCTACCTGCCATGTTACAGGCTGGTTCATATAGATATATAAACTGCTCAGGCAATGCAATTTTGATAAAAGACCCATGTACACAAGGAAACGGTTCCAATGTGCGGAGCGAGCTGCCTAAGCAGAGATCACTCAGCACATATCACTGTGCTGAGCAGTGTTTTGCCAAAGCTTATAGTGCATGGACAGTGCGGGACATCATTCATGGCTAATAATGCCTAGCACTGGTAATGGAAAATATGTGTGGATCCCACTCTTTTGTGCCCTCACTACCTAGGATTTTCCATTACCAGCCTAGGCAGAAACGCTCATGCTTGTTGAACTTTTGGGTGAACCCACTATGCTTTTTTATTAATGAATGAATGAATTAATTAATTGATTAACAATAACCACTCTGGAAACATAGTGGAATGGCAGAAATATGTGGCTTAATTATATAATTTGCGGTCTATTACATTTCCCCTAATGTGGTAAGATGAATAGAGAAAAAATAGAAAGCCAGCTTATGGCTGCTATGTTAACTATATATTAACTATTGGAAAGGGAGCCAATTAACTTGCCATTCATCACAAACCCAGTAACCAACTGGATTGTAGGCTACTTCACTCTCCATCTCCCCCACCAGTACCCTTGGACAACTGCAATAAGTGACCGCATCCCAATTGAACCACATACTGTACATTGAAACAGAGCTAAAATCTCTCACTTTTCTTGTTACTATCATCAATTATATTGTATGCTAATTGTGTCCAATTTATTTGCACCCAATCAAATTGTACAAAAAATTTGTACCCCTTGTATTGTATAATTTATGCATGATTGTGTGTTGTTTTATTAAGCAAACCATGCTTTATCCATTACACGGCATTTTTGATCGTTATTCACACACAACCACAAAGCAGCTGAGAGCAGCACTATCCAATTGATTGCTCATATTAACTTGCCATTATGTTTTGGACTGAGTGGGATTTTACCCAGGGAAATCATACAAATAATGAGAGAACATAGAAACTCCACACTGATAGGACCCTAGTAGACTGGCAACATGATTACAAAAAACAACAATATGTTGCATGCTTGATTAATCTGGCACCAGTACTTTAGATGATTGGATTGGATCGGAATGAATGAGTGACCTAGATGATTTATTATTAATGAGTGAACGTGAATTGTGCTGTGGTTTCATTTGGATTTAAAAAAAAAATGGTATTTTAACAAAGCCAATCACAGAAGCGCTGTAATACTAGCGAGACTATGATATTAACCATTCAATTGACAGAATAGCATAATTACCAATAATAGCATAAAGTCAACACACAGCGGAACCTTTGGTGGGAGTTTAGAACTGCACCATCATCCATAGTCTTCCAAGAAGCAATTACCAGATGTTGACATAACCCTAAAACATGTAAACTATTGAGAATAATAAATGTATTACATGTTCTACGCCTTCCTTAAAGTTTATGTTTCATTCTATATGACAAGTCACTTGCTGCTCAAACACAAGTCTGTGAGCAACGAGGGATAAAGGGATTAGATGCTTATAAAAAGCCTATAAACATTATTTAGTATTCCACAACACCCTTATACTTAATATAAAAGGATTCCATAAATATGGGCCATATGTTCTCTTATTAGGCAGCCTTGACACATCTCTTTAAGCTCAAATTCTCTAAAGCAATGAGATATAACGTCAAGAAAAGTTTTTCGCGAAATGCATCCAATGTGTCAACTTATGGAAGCTCTTATTTCCTTCATCCTGGTGGATTCAAAAAAGTCCACTCTAAATTATCTGACAATCATGACAATCTAGGAAGTCCTCGGTCTTTCAGTGGAGGAAGAAAATTCCACCATGGGCATTCTAAGCTGTTCCACCATGAGAGAATCTGTGGTCACCACAGATCTTCCATTGCTCACCATGGTGTTGATTATAAAGAAATAACTCACTCTTATTTGGGCAATGGACAGAATCCGGGGTATCCACATGATGATCGAAGCTATGGAATTCACTCTGAGAGCAATGGAAGTTGGAAAAGCAGTGGCCTTCTCAGCATCAATGAAAAGGAAACCATGCAATATCTGAATCAACGACTGGCTTCATATCTGGAGAAGGTCCACTTTCTGGAAGAAGAGAATGGCCAATTGGAGAAGAAAATCAGTGACTGGTATGAGAACAATGCCCCCAACACACTTCCTGATTCCAGCCAATACATAAAGACAATGGAGGCGCTCCAGAATAAGGTAAAATAAGAATATAATGAATTGATCTGATTTTAGTACATTTATTTGAAATGCAATTTCGATTAATTTTTTTAAAAATATAAGTACTATAGAATGCATCAATTTTTTAGTATATGTGTTTCATCTGGAAAAACAGAAGAATTAGCAACACTGTTACACATTGCATACACATTAAGTTATCTGATATTGTTTAACTGGTTTATATTTAGACTAGAAATCAATTTTTGGGCATAAAACACGTTTCCATACTAAGGGGCTGATTCAGACCCCTTCATCATGGGTCAAATTTGGCCCCGTTCCCGATGGTCAGAGTTTGCATATGCACGAATACTGTATGTGCATATAAAAACTCCCTGAGCGAGTGGCCATTCACTCCATAGTGGGAGGATTGGGGGCGGGTAGGAGGCTGGAGCAGGGAAATACCCTGCATGCGTAGGCATTTCGATGCCTGCTTGAGGCAGACAACTGACGTAACATGAAGTCAGAGTCCACCCCAAATTCGGTCATCTCCAGCCAAGATGAAAGTTTGCCTAGACTGCAATGTTATGACCCTGCTTGCAACTTTATCTCGCATATATCAATATTGCACCAAAATAAATAATTACACTGAACAAATGCATTTAATTGATAATGTATCAAGTATCTCAGTATCTGAGATATTTTATCTTGGATGTCATCTCGCCACCTCAAATTTAACATTTTCAAAACAGAATTTATTATATTCCCACCAGCCAAGAGTACAGTAGTTACAAACTGATATCTCCATAACTGTTGATAACACAACAATTAATTCTACTCCACAAGCTCGCTGCCTAGGGGTCATCCTGTCCTTCATCCTGACCTTCATTCCTCACATTCAATCTGTCTCTAAATCATGTTACATGCATCTAAAAAACATATCCATAATTCGTCTGTACCTTACACAAGACACTGCAAAAATTCTAATCCATACACTCATTATATCACGCATTGACTATTGCAATAGTCTCCTTACCGGTCTTCAAGAAAAGACTCTCCCCACTACAGTCCATTTTGAATGCAGCTGCGAGGCTGATATTCCTGGCTAGATGTTCATCATCTGCTGATCCACTCTGTCAGTCCCTCCATTTGTTGCCTGTATATTACTGTATTCAATATAAAATACTTCTACTTACATACAAAGCCATTACTCTGACTACACTGACTTATATCTCTTTGCTTATCTCAAAATATATCCCCACCGGACCTCTCCACTCTGCACAAGATCTGCATCTCTCATCCACACTCATTACTCGCTCCCACTTACACTTGCAGGATTTTTGTTGGGCAGCACTCACCCTACGGAATGCTTTTCCACATACATTAAGAGTCTAGCCTCCAAACTTTTAAGCATTCCCTGAAAAATCACCATTCCAATCAAGCTTATCATACTCAGGAACCCCCCACATAACCTCCAGTAGCATTCATATCTAATTGCATCACATCAGGACCGTCTAGTTATCTGGTGACACTGCCATGCTATGGAATTCTATCCCTAAGTATCCCTCCTATTATCACTATAGATTGTAAGCTTGCGAGCAGGTCCCTCCTACCTCTATGTGGGTTTATTTCTACCCAGATTATTTTAGCACTGTTGTTTCCAATTGAAAAGCCCAACAGAATATACTGCGTTATATAAGAAACTGTAAATAAATAATAAATAAATAATGTAAATCTGGCAGTAAGTGAATTTATTTAAAAATGTTAAAGATTATGAACCTGATTCATAGTGACACCAATTGGCCAGTCCAACTAGATGTGACTTAGTTGTGTCCGGAATAAGTTTGTCTGTTTGCCTCAATTACAGTACTGATAGCATTGTGGATATGTATTTGCAGCCCTCTATGGCAGCATAGAAATATCCAACAGTCCAGAATGAGATCAGACAGTGAAGAAGGCGAATTGTGGGGCAATATTACCACTCAGTTTCAAAGGCAACTTACCCATTTTGCATCTAATTGTATTTACCCCAATGTTTCAAATGTACATGTATAACTACAAACGCAGATCTTATGCAAAGATCCCTGTTCCCACCCAATATTGCCAAATTAGCCTTAGGTGGAGAACGTTCTGACTTGTGTGCAATCCCGACGAGCCAACAGATGGGTCTATATGTGTATCTATGCCTGCAGAGCATGTGGACACCTGCACACTGTAAATAATTGCTAATGCCGCCACATTTGCTGCATTTCTGAAATATGTTCTATTAATGTATGTATAATAACTTTATCTTCATTTTTCTATAGATCACTGCAGAAACTGTAGAAAACACCAAAATCGCCTTGCAGATTGACAATGCAAAATGGGCTAATGATGACTTTAGAAACAAGTAAGCGTAAGAAAACTGTGAGTTTTTTAATTACATGGGGAAGTTAAGAGGAACAAGGACATGGAAATGCTATAACTGTATAACGTGTAGTAGATTTAATCAGGGGCAAACATACACTTTTTTAATATATATATATATATATATATATATATATATATATAATATATATATATATATATCAGGAACTGAGATAGGGGGCCTCTTTGGAAAGGGAGAGTAGCGGCAGACCCTCTGCCAACTGTAAGTAGAAGCTGATGCTGTGTTTAAGTAATGCTTGATCATAACCAAAAGTCTCATAAAGGGTTGTTCAGACATGATCACTGGGCTGCAAATTTGCAGGCACGATGATTATCAAATGACTGCATATGCCCTACGGATCATAGCACGCACGTGCAAGGCCATCTAGTGATAAAATGACTTTTTTTATCGAAAGTTGTTATCAGGTTAAATAACAGAAATCCCGTGTTTGTGGATGTCATCTGCCCATTTTCTGGGAGTGTCAGGGGAAACACAGACATAACCAAGCATTTTCAGGGAGGGCCTGTTACATCAGCTCCGGGCCCCAATCAGCCTGTTTCTGTTACTGGCTGAGTAGGTCCTGGGTTACACACAGACTTCACACACCAGAAATATCATTCAATGGTGAGTGAGTTGTTAATGGGTTTGCAGATATTTGCCGATCTGTGATATTTTCGCAGGCCTTTCACAGTCTTGCATGTGGTGGGATTTCTCTCTTGTGGGGTAGCGGCTATTTGATCACTGGGCTCTGCAAATGGGCAGAGAAGGAATTAGGTCTGAATAACCCCCATAGTCCCTGGTTCAGATGGCACATAGCTCTCCAATCCACTATACTAGCTGGAACTATCATTATTAGTATATGGAATTGCACTCAATCCATGCAGGCACTGTTCCTGCGCCTTGAATGAGTATGACATTTTCTGAGCAAGCCCACAACACTCCCATAATACCAAAAGTATTCAGCAATAAAACTGTCCTTTACGGTAAGGGAGGGCCTAATATCAATTTCTTCTTCATTAGCCAAGGGTAGGTGGAGCATAGAGCCAAAGGACACCCAGATTAAGGACAATATATCAATTGAGTAACTGAGCTAGCGATTATTACTAATAATATTGTGACATATGTGAGTTTTACAGTGTAAAGCTGGCCAAACACCTAAAGATTTATGGCCAAATGTAATAGGGGGTGAGAATCAGAAAGTGAGAGAATTTGGAAGCGTTTTTCCATTTATTTAAAGTGGAAATCATTTACATTAAAAAAACAGGTTGATTTTGCAATTTGAATGATTGCCACTTTAAAAAAATGGGTAAATTCTCCCAAAATCTCGGACATGAGTAAGTGTATGGCCAGCTTTATGTAATCAATTGTATTTGTAAATTGTGTAGAATAAATAATCTGATGTTTTATTTCATTGGTCTCTTTATTTACATTTATTAATAAATACTATTCATATTGTGTTACTGAGTAATCCAAAAACTCTTTGGGAGCAGTATTAGATTGGAGCAGTATTATTTTTACATTTTATTTCAATAATGTGGTAATATAGATTGCACCTGATATCAATTTATTACACTCCCATAATACTCCCACTACATGAAGCCGTTCTGTGCGTCTACATAAGCACTACCCAGAAGCTCCTATTTCACAGAAAAGGAAATTTCATCAACATATGGATAAACCAGTTCATAGTTACAATATCTGTTTATGTGCATAGTACAAATCCGACGCATGTGTAATCACTGACATCCTTCTATTGCGCAGGCACAGTTTGCAGATATATCTACAGTACCAGTTACTGTAATTACGTTTGCACTTCCATGTGTACCAGGATCAGTCACACAGTGTTAGTTGATAAAAAGATATGATGTTATAGGAAAGCTTTGTATAAAATTTATCTGTACTTTACAAAATAGAGCAGTATATATTGTCAATGATAGCAGCTAATATGCATGATTCTGTTCAATTGTACAAAAGAAAGTACTGGTAAATTGGATCGGCAGAAAATTTATTTAAATTGAAAAAAAAATATTTTTTTCGACAATATCATTTTTTGTTTCCTAAAATATTTTGTGATGATTCTGCAAGTGTGGCTTATTATGGAACTAGGAACTTTGGAACCCTCTCTAGTGCAGTTCTTCCCCCAACCCCTTGCAGACAGAGGGCGAGATGTATCAAATGGAAAATGCGGTAAAACCCTGGTTTTACCGCATTTTCCTATGTATACAAAATGATACCGCAGTGAAGGGTATCGCCACCTTTGGGTGGCGATACCCTATAGAAGCCTATGGGCTTATTTTCGCCGCCCGCCGCCTTGCCGACCTCCCCTCTGGCTTACCTTCCTGAAGGGTCCTCCTGGACCCTGGAAGGTAAACCTCTCCTCCCCCTAGTGACGCAGCCGGACGTCCTTCCGGCTGCAGGGGGGAGGAGGAGGCGCCGGGGACAGCTAAGGGATGCAGGAGCCGGCTGGTAGGTGACGAAGACCCCCCGCACACCACATTCCAGGTATCGCGGGGGGCCTCCGTCACCGCACCGCGATGCCAGCCGCATATGTTAGTACATATGCGGCGGCATCGCGGCGGGGGGGGGCGAAGGGCGGCGATGTATTTTAATACATCCCGCCCATAGACTGCAGCAGTGCTTGCCAACAATGAATTTGATGGTCCCTATCATGACTATTAATATACTACAGGTTTTAAAGCTTTGTTTTTTTATCATTTATTTGGTGGAACCTGCTCTAGAAAGGATTTTTCAAATAGTTTTAATTGTTTCTTTCTAAATCAATAGGTTTGATATTGAATTTAAGCTGAGGAATAACGTTCAGGCAGATGTAAATGGACTTAACAATGTCCTGCAGGGAGTAAATAAGGAAAAATGTGACCTTGAGATGCAACTTCAAGAGCTCCAGGAGGAACTAAATCAAATGAAGAAAAACCATGGAGAGGTAATGTTTGCAGATGTAGCCAGTCTTATGTTTTCTGTGTGTACAGACAGTAATAAGATAAGGCAATGCACAGTAAATAAACATTGGGCTTGATTCAGGTTCAGTTGTAGTTTTGCACGAAATTCACCAGGTATGCTCCAATGTTACCACAATCCTAGTCTATTTGATAAATAAAGCAATTAGGCCATATGCATGCACTCCCTTGCATATTACTTACAATGTATATGCTTATTTGTACATTTTATTTGATTACTTTTTTATAAAATAAGGGTACTTGTTTCCTAGCACGGCCACAACGATCATGATCGTGGTCATCGGGTGTAAAATCGTGGGCATCGCGGCCATCGCATGCTCTAAAAAATAGAGTGCGATGGGCCAGACGCGATGCCCGCGATTTCCCCATAGAGAACAATGTTAATTGCCTCAATTTACCCGCGATGACCACGATTTCCCATAGGAAACAATGTGAAATGGCTCAATTTAACCAAATTATCATAGGAACAATGGTAAATGGCCCCAAAACACCCCTGAACATTTAAATGTCCCCCCAAAAGTAGTTTACGCCACCCGGCGATCAACGTGAACCCGAAGCGTGGCGAGCGCAGCGAGCCCGCGAGGGGCGGTGGTACGCGTTCTCCGACCTTTTCATACCCCCACTATCCACGTCGGCGTGGAGTTGAGAATAGAATAGAGTGGCGAGCGCAGCGAGCCAGAAGCGTAGCGACCCCGCGAGGGTACGCGGATACCTGTGAAGCCCGCGAAGGGACGCGTTTACCTGTGAAGGTATCTGCGTCCCCTCGCGGGGCTCGCTGCGCTCGCCACGCTTCGGGCTCGGTGGCTCGCTGCGCTCGCCACACTATTCTATTCTCAACTCCACGCCGACGTGGATAGTGGGGGTATGAAAAGGTCGGAGGACGCGTACCGCCGCCCCTCGCGGGCTCGCTGCGCTCGCCATGCTTCGGGTTCACGTTGATCGCGGGGTGGCGTGAAATACTTTTGGGGGGACATGTCAATGTTCAGGGGTGTTTTTTGGGGTTTCTGGCCCATTTACCATTGTTCCCTATGATGATTTGGGTAAATTGACCCATTTAACATTGTTTCCTATGGGAAATCGCGGTCATCGCGGGTAAATTGAGGCATTTAACATTGTTCCCTATGGGGAAATCGCGGCCATCGCGTGTGGACCATTTAAGCATTTTTGGCCGCATACGACCCGACCGACGCGATTTTCACTGTTTTCAATGCATTTCAATGGAAAAATCAGGGGCATTGCGTCGGTCGCATCGCAGGCCACTAAAAATTACACCCGATGGCCGCAATTGTGGCCGTGCTAGGAAACAAGTACCAAAATAAGTAGTTCTTTGAGTAAGAGTAATCTCCGGTGATGAAAGTTACACGCACACGATACACCACATTTACAGTTTTAAAAATAAAAAATGCACCTGATGGGACAGGGTGACACTCATGGTATAGGACTATTATTATTTGTTTTGACTGGAGTCCTCTTATACTAAAATGTTAAGATCATGACTAATTAACCTGAATTATGTTTCCTAAACCTCCTTAACAAATGTATAGAAAAAAAGATTTTCAATTGGCAATATGTTATTTGATTTGGATGTTTTTAGGAGGCAAACTCCCTGCAAGGTCAATTAGGTGCCAAGGTGAATGTGGAACTGGATGCTGCTCCAGCTGAAGACCTGGGCAGAGTGTTGATGGAGATTCGTGCACAATATGAAAGCCTGATGGAGAGGAACTTGAAAGATGTTGAAGTCATGTATCAAGCAAGGGTACCCATCTTTTTTATATTATCATTTATGTATGTTTGATTTTGCAACCCTTTTGTTCCACTAATACACCACAATTGAATCTATAAGTAAACACAATAAGCGTATTACATATTTCAGTAAGACATACAAGTAACATACAAAAATTCATATAACATATGTTCTTATATACAGTGTAGGTGAACAGAGATGATATTATTTACTTTTAAGGAGTATTGAGGTTACATTTTTCTGGTAAACTAGTGGGTACATCTACTAAGCACTGGAGAGAGATACAATCGGTGGAGATAAAATAGCAATCAATCAGCTTCTAAGTGCCAAGTTACAAGCTGAGTTTGAAAAATGGAGCTGGTTGGTGGGTACTTTATCTCTCTCTCCACTAAATTGTTCACCATAGCGTATTAAAAATGCTTTTATACTGCAAGAAACAAGTAATACCAAAACCAATGCAAAATAAAGAGTATTCCTAGGCGTCCATCTGATGTTCATTGAAGTTCCATGTATCTCGTGTGGAGTATTTCCCAAAAAAGAAAAAACAGGAAAGACATAATAGTGAAGTACTGTGGGATTTTCTTAAGTACTTTCCTTTTCTATAGAAATGGATATCCAATAAATGGTATAGACCAGTACCAATTCAGGTGGTCTACAGTCAAGTAGACAGAAATCGCATATGGAGAGACAATGATGTCACCCAGGCAATCAGATCACAATTCTCACAGGAGTGGTACCATGTAAAAAGAACTGATCATAGGGCATTACAGTTTTATTTTAAAACAATTAAAGATTAATGACAACATTGCATCAGGACTCTCATCAAATGGAGTGGTCCACAAACAAATTTGTAGACTAACCCATATGATCATGGAATACTTTGATGTATTTTACCACACATATATTTTACAGTAAAATGTACCTTAACCTTGAGTTCTGTTGGAGAAAGAGCACTATATAAATAAAATTGTTAATATTACAATTATTATCCTATAAAATAACAAATGATGTTAATATATGTATAAATAATAATGTTTTTTTCAGTGAGTTGAGATCTCAACACTCAACATAGTGTGTTTATTGGGAATCTTTGGGGCGCAAACCCTGGGAGCACATGGCTTCGGTGAATTTCACACTCGCTGAGCCCTTTGTACTGGGAAGTTAGTGCTGGAGACAGTCAGGTGGCCGGAGCAGGGGAATGGCAAGCATCGGTGTCCCAATGGCTGTCTGTTTCCCTGTGAATGCAAGTGTTTCGGTGCCTGCTTGGGATAGGCAGCCAGCATCACACGATGTCAGCACCCGCCCTGAATTCGGCCATCTCTGCGCAAAATAAAAGTCAGTGACTTTTATTAGCGAATGGAAGAGAAATCATTCAATGGTGAGTGACAATCAAATGATTTTTCTTCTGTTCGCCGCATGTGGGTAAAAACCCGATAACTGGGTTTTTACCGCATTTCTGCTTTAGAGAATCTCCCCCAGTGCAAAATAAGTCAGGTGTCAGTACCAAGGCAATATATGCAGTGTACTTAGCTGTCTGCTCCAGGGCCCTCTGTGGTCCTGGGGATAGCGTCGCCTCAGGGAATCCAGCCACTCTGTAGCAGTGAGAATTCACTCCTCTCAGCTCCACACAGTGCAGATAGAAAGGCTCCAAAGTGCAGAGTGAGGGAAGAGACCAAGTCCCTGCTGCAGCGGGGAGAACCAGGTATTGCCGCCTAAACTCCCCCTGTCAGCCGCTCCCTATAGAGGATTCCTCCATTCTCGTGACTCCCCTTCTCCAGGGATCACATGGAACTGCCCACTATGTGAGCTCCTGTACCTGGTTGCGACCTCTGTATAGGAGTTCAGCCAGGAAACCCAATCCAAGACGGTGGGCGCATCACGGGGTGCCGGTTGCCCAAGATCCCCCCTATGCAGGGAGCCAGCTTTGGGGTCGCCCAGGGCCCAGGACAACCCACTTATTAAATAGTCCTCACACTGTTGCCTGCCTAACTAAAGTGTCAAATTAATAAAAAAAAAACCTAGCTAGCTCTCTTCGTGGTTGCTCCAGCAGCCCTTCAGCATAGCACCCACTGGGTGGGCACCTAAAATTAAACTGAAGAGATCCGGGATGCAGGAGGGAGGAGCCTGCCTCTCAAGTCTTTAGCATAGGTGCCTGGCTCCTTCGGACCCTCCTACATCACGATGTTGAGCTGTGTCACCGGGATGAGTGAAGAGAAACATTTTAATTCACTATTTCCTCCTGAAATAATTCATACCGCACTCTTCATGTCCTCATAGACTGAAGAACTGAATCGCCAGGTACAGTCAAGCTCTGCAAATCTACAGTCATCTCAAATTGAAATGCTTGGTTTGAGGCGCAGTGTAAAGAATCTGGAGAATGAACTGCAGAGCCAGTTGAGTATGGTATGTTCTCCACTAACCTAATGGTTCCATTACCACATGATTGGTGATTTTCCTATAACCTATACTGTAACCTATATACAGTAGATAAACTGTGTTCATATTTATACGAATGTAGACTGTTAATTTACTGTAAACTAATTACTGTACATCACTTGTGCATTTTGTCTCAGCTATCCCACATGGTTATTTCCATGTTTATTGGCTGCATTTTGATCTCTGCCAAAGGACCTTTTTTTCTTCTGGTCTATATTTCTCATTTAAATTGATAGAAAACAGTGAGATAAAATGTGTCTAAATCATTTAATTACAGAAATCAGCACTTCAAGGGTCTTTGAAAGAGACTGAGAACAATTATGGTGCAGAACTTTGCCAGCTTCAGAGAATGATTGACACAGTAGAGGCTGAACTGATGGATATTCTAAATGAACTGAAACGGCAAAACTCAGCATATCGGTATCTTATGGATCAGAAGAACCATCTTGAAATGGAAATCACTACATACAAAAGCTTACTTGATGCACAGGACAACCTGTAAGTACAATACTTTACAATAGTTCCCTCATCTTTATGGCATAAAAATATACATTAACCACTACCTAGCAGTGCAGCTTGCATCTCTGTAACTAGATAATGTTGGCATTCATTTAAAACACCGCAGCTTCAGGCGGCTGAAGTCACACTTGCGGGCCCTGTCTTCGTTCCGGAGGCTGCAAATATAAGTCAGTCTCACTGACTTATATTTGCGAGCCCAGGAAAAATCATTAGATGGTCGCTGGTCATCAAATGATTTCTCCTGGTCTGGGACCTGCGAGGGGGACGTGTTTTCATAACACTTCCCCTCGCATGGTTGTGAGGGTAACAGCGGTGGTGGGGTGGCATTTTTTTTTAGTGGGACATCAACTCTGGGACTCAGTAAGCTGCGAGCTTTGAAGCTTTGCGAGTCAACCAGAATTAGGCCTTAGATGTATTAAACCAAAGGGCCGGATGTATTAAGTACATATGGAAAATGAGGTAAAACCCTTAAAATAGGGATTTTACTTTAGTTTCCATTTAGTATATCTGGTCCTTTAAGTATACCTAGCTCAGTAGCTAATAAGCTAATAGCACAAGACAATGCATTTTTCACTAGTCCCGGTCATACTGGAGAGTTTGGCGGTGCAGTAGGTGTGGCTATCAATGAAGGCTCCAGAGGAGGGGCTGCAGCACATTGTAAAATTCAATAAAGGAGGCATAGCAACTACCACCAACTGCCATTACAGACTGACTCATTAGCAGTTGGTGTTTCTCCCCTATTTTAATTTTGTACTGTGTTGCAGCCCCACCTCTGGAGCCACCACTGATGGCTACTCTATAGTAGGTTTAGACTGCGCTGCAGCCCAAGGCTTCCAACTGCCACTGCAAAGGATACAGACAACACTGGTTCCACAACAAATGATTAATCACATGGCTAAGTAACATGTTATTGTGTCTGTGTGACAAAATAGGCTTCCACTGAACACAAACACGGCACAATAATGCTATGAGCAAAAAGTATACATTGAATATATTTGCAAATATGTTTATGCAATTCTACAACTGCGCACTTAACTATTAAATGTTCCAGTGCAGCAATGCCAACCATTTAATATCACTTTTGGAACTACATTAAAACATTGTCCAACATTTGATTCAATATTTGTCAACAGTAGGTGCACAGATGTGTGACCCCCACTGCAACTACTCTAGGCTCCTGCTTTTCAGTTGGTCACCTTGCAGCCAACAATCACTTCTTTAAATAGAACTCACAATTTATTTAAACCTAGTGTCTCTGCAACAATTCCCCTATAATTAACTGACCAGTACATTGTGTTGTTTTTTTCCTAAAATGATATTATTCATATTATTGACTTATCATTGTGTGATCAGTCACTATTGGCGAAGGTCGACATGCATGATGGTCGACATGACTGAAGGTCGACATGGGTTAGGTCGACATGGTCATTATGTCAAAACAAGGATTTGGTCGACATTGGGGAAAGTTGACAATCAAAAGGACCATATGGGGGTTTTTCACTTTTTTTTATTCAAATGTTGTCAGTCAACATGGACACTAAAAATGTGCACCACGTCACCTTTGTACAGCTCGCTAAGCTCACCATGCCTTGGGCACACTATTTTATTCTCCCACCATGCACTAGTTAGGAAAGGAAATACTGCCTGTTGGCACATGGCTCCAAAAAAAGTGAAAAAACCCATGACAACCCTGCCAACTTAATATTCAGCTCCGCAGGGACCTCTATGATTGCAGGTACCCCCGTGCCTCACTGACCACCCCACCAGCTCCCTGGGGGGGGGGGGGGGGTGTCTTGTCTCTTAACTGGGGAGGGAGGGGGCGGTCTTGTTTCTTAACTGGGGTGGGAGGGGGCGACAAAATTTTCCTGCTGAGGGGCGCAAATTTTTATGTTACGCCACTGGCAAGTATTCTGTTTTAGATTTCCTGGTGTAAAAAAAGGCTTTATTACAATTATTTATTTATTGATTTATATACAGTTTCTTATATAGCGCAGCATATTCCATTGCGCTTTACAATAGTAGACAGTGATAAAACAAACTGGGTAACAACAGACAAACTTGGAGGTAGGAGAGCCCTGCTGCAAGCTTACAATCTATAGGGACATAGGAGCAAAACACAATGACCACAAAAGCATGTTCTAAGCACTTGTGACCATTTTATTCACATTTTATATTTTGCAGTGTTAAAGAATCCATACCCTGTGATCCAGGAGGTAAGTAAAATGTTAGGCACATTTCTACTCCTGTAATAATAACTTTTGAACACTATGCTATTATTTCATTTAATTTAGGTTTTTTACAATATTGTAGAATATTTAAAAAGATTTTTACACAATATTTCTCGATTAGCGGGTACCTCATGATTCTCATAAACATACCTTAAGTACATCTTCCACCCCGTAATCGTACCACAGATGCAGACAATCATATACTTACTGTATCCTCACAGCTTGTGAACTTGGCTACTACAGTTACTACTAATTTGAGAAATTGGTATTTAAGTAAATGTTAGTGAGGTTGTAGTTCTCCTTTAACAATTGCAAATATATTATACTAATAAATCAAGCAGAATTTTAGTAGGGTAATAATAAATGTTTTGGCCCAATAGATGTAGTTAATAAAAAAGCAAAACATGTTCTTACTTAATTACAGCCCTTGTAATTAATAAGTTAAACTTAAAAAATAAAAAAGGAAAGATGCATTTGGTAGATATATAAACTATGTCCTTATTGTCTTGACTAATTACAGTCACTTTGCTGTAGTTTTCATGGGCACATTTTTTGCTAATGACAACAATCACTGTCCACTTAAGGCTGCCTAATTTTATTTTCTAATGTACTGTATAATAATGGTACTGTATTCTAACTTTCAGTCCTTTTGAGTTGGAAATACAGTACAAAGTGGCTATCATTGACCTATATCAGGGTTCCTCAAATTATTTTGCTCTGGGACACCATCAGACAATAATAATTGCTAAAGGACCCCAGCATGTTACCAGAAGGTTACCACACACCTGTGGTCAGCAGATGGCACATGCATGGCAGTATTGTGGTGGCACAAAGTGATGTGAGGGGTCTGAAGCAACAGGCAATTCAATGTAATTTTTCAAACTGATTGGATCACTGACTGAGTAATTAATCAGTGTGATGGTCAGCAAAATGGAGTTGCGACTCCATGCTGAGATGGTCGCGACCCACTTTGGGGTCAGGACCCACAGTTTGAGAACCGCTGACCTATATTTAGGGCTCTCATGACTAGGAATTTGTTTTGGATTGCAACAGCCAGGGTGGGAACAGGTAAAACAGTGGCAGTACAGACATATATATCACACATACAGATATGCACTAAATGTATCCTGATGAGGGACACGGACATGGGGAACATATATTTACTGAGCAGTACAGCACCCAGGCAGCCATTCAGCGGCGCCACTTGGTGATTGCACAGCCAGATAGGTAGCAGGTAAAAACACGACAGGGGAGACACGGGGTACATGTTCTGGCTAGTGGCACAGATCCTAGGCAGCCATTCAACGGCGCCATCTTAACATTGCTACTCACAGGCAGCAGCAGTTCAACAGCCATCTCCCTTCAGCACCCATAGGAGTCAGCTTGGATGGATCTAGAGGCTGTCCTCTAGAGGGGCTTAGGGGAGGGGGGGGCAGCATGCCAGAGGCCTGGCCAGAGGGAGAGCCAGCGTAGGTGGTCGTGATGGCAGGGGCGGGGGGAGAGAGTCAGTGAGGCCGGGGGAAGAGTCTGTGAAGCCAGGGGTGCAGTTGGGCCCTCTCTGGGCTGATAGATAGGCAGTACCTGCTCCCAAGGGGGTGCCACCTTCACCGAGTTTGGCCGGAGCTGGAGCATCGGGGGGGGGGGGGGGTTGGCGGGCTCCTGCAGTCTGGAGGACTCACTCCCAGTCCCGGCCGGGTGGCGCGGCCTAGTGTTGCGGCCGATGGTGGTCACTTACTCCTGGTCTTCCGGGCCGTCGCAGATGCCGCAGCTCCTGCTGTTGGTGGTCACTCACTCCCGGTCTCGCCGGGGCCGTCGCAGATGCCGCCTGTCTGAGTGGCGCAGCCTGGTGACGCGGCCGCTGATGATCGGGTCCTGCACCAGGGTTAATTCAGCAGTCCTTGGTGCTTTCTTTGCCCCCCTTCCACCTCCTCTGTACCCCTCTGCAACCTCCACCATCCAGACGCTTCTCCCTCCACTGTCTCTGCACTCTCCTCCTCCGGGGGCCAAGGATGGGATGGGGGCCGAGGATCGGAGCACGGAGGTCGGAGCTCCCTGTGAATGCGACCATCCTTGGCCCTCACCGGAATGGTACCAACTAAAACAAAGATGTCACTTGAAATATATCTGCTAAAAAATGCACCCATATTTGATGTTACGATGTTAGAGAAGTGATAACAGATATAAGAAACTTTTCTTGCTCTTTGATAATAAAGGTGCACTGTCATGCCTGGAAAAAAGCATTCTAAGACAAGTGTAATATTGTAGATTGATATCCAGACCTGACCGCTATTTCCTATACTATGGATTATCAAATTCCTTTGCATGCATACAGATCCTTGTTCGCATGCGCAAGACAAGGTAGCAAAAGAAATAGCAAGAAAAGCTAATCACAATCCATTCGCAATTTGACAGACAGGAAGTCACCATTAGTGGGAGCACACCTACCACTTTCTGGGCCTGCCTAGGTGTTCAAAGGGAGGGTGTGAAGTCAGTTATTCAGCCTGATTCTGTAGCAGCGTTGTGGAAGGGTCAGACTTTCTCACATTTGCACAGACTCGGAAAACCAGTCGATGGTTAATTAATTGCAAATAGCAAGGATTTCGCAATTTATTTGAATAGGGCGGGTGTTAATTTTCTGGGCGGTGGCTAATTACTCGCAAATATGCAGATGAGCAATCAGATCTGAATTAGACCCTATGTCACCTATTTCATATACTTTTAGCAAAATCAGAAGAAGCTTAGAAATACATTGCTATAACGTGTAATGCAGGGATATCAGTAGGCGCTACATTAATAAAAAAGAAAAAAATACAAATGTAAATGTAATTGTATAGTATTTCAACAAATGCCCCTCACCTACTAATGAAGAGTTTATTAAATCCCAGATAATCAGCCAGCCGAGTCCCACCCGGCAGCGGAATGTCCCTCTGAGACCAACTGTTGAACAAGAATATTTGGGCTACTCATAAAGAAAATGGAATCAAGACTATGTGATTATCTGTGTACTAATATGCTTGTAGTGTCCACTCGTGTCTATGTCTATATGTGTAGCAAAATGCTGCATATTTGTGAAAGAAAAAGAAAGTTAACTACAGATGGAGCCGCTCTCATTAGAGCTGCTCCTGGCGATAGAGTCGCCATTCGCCTTCCCCCGCAGCTCCGCCGGAGTCCAACAGAATGGGGTGAGAGAGCGCATGAGACGCTCGTGTGCCCCATTCTGACGGAAGCCCCTACAGCCATCTGCCTGTCTCGCCCGCTCTTCCCCGCAAGCTGCCCGCTCCCTGCCTGTCTCCCTGAAGTGGAGAAGGGCAGGGAAGCACCCGATCCCCGCACCATGCTGCCTTGCTGATGGGATGCACATGCGAGATAGCTGCTCCCGCGTCCACATCCGCCAGCCACACCCTACGCCAGTACTATGGATATGTCGCACTGGTGGGCTGGCAGAGGCTGGCTCCATCTGTATAGAAAACAATTGAATGCATTTGATAAGCCAGAACTATACATTTATAAATATAGGGGCTAATGCTGAGTTGGACACTTACAGTAAGGCCTTTATTCAGATCAGATCGCAGTACAAATTTGTTTGGAAAATGGGCAAAACCATGTGCACTGCAGGTGGGGCAGATGTAACATGTGCAGAGAGAGTTAGATTTGTGTGAGTTGATTTGTTTCTGTGCAGGGTAAATACTGGCTGCATTATTTTTACACTGCAATTTAGATTTCAGATTCAACACTCCCCCCCCCCCCCCAAAAAAAAAATAAAAAATTGAACTCTCTCTGCACATGTTACATCTGCCCCACCTGCAGTGCACATGGTTTTGCCCATTTTCCAAACAAATGTGTACTGCAATCAGATCTGAATAAGGGCTAACTATGTGTTAATACAATAATCTCTAAAAAAGGTAAATATATTTATTAACAGTTATAGCAGACATATATGCTGCAATGCTTTACAGAGAAAATGTGTTCACCACAGTAGAGCTTACAATCTATATTCCCTACCACATGCACACACACATTTTCATGCTAGGGTTCAGTTTGTTGAGAGCCAATTAACCTACCAGTATATTTTTGAAGTGTGGGAGAAAACCCATGCAAGCACAGGGAGAATATACAAACTCCACACAGTTAGGGCCATGGTGGGAATCGAACCCATGACCTCTCTTCTGTGAGGTAGTAATGCTAACCCTTACACTGTGCGTGCTACCCAAATAATCTATCTTTACTCACATGCTGAGTTGTAGGAATGTGATGATGCTTCCAGTCCTGTACCAGTAGTATAGGCGCCAGGATTATGTAAGGCATGCAAACACTGAGGTACACCTATCAGGTCACACACAAGAAAAGTTTAACATGTATTTTAATTGTAAAACATACATTTATTACTAGGTTTAATTTACATAAAATAAGCACTATTTAATACAGCTAGGATCAACTATATTTTCATGCACAAATGAAAAAAGCAATGCACAGAATAAAAGTATGCTCACAAAATCATATAATATATGAAACATAAAAAAAAAAATACTTCATAACTTCAGAGGTAAAGTCATCAGCCAATCAGAAGCAGCTAGCTAGTTCTGGAGAACATCAACATCACCATCATCAGTGTGTATGTGCACTAGTCCTCAGGCACCTGTCAACGATATGGCTTCTGACAGATGCACATTCATCTATATGCAGTTCATGCATCATTTTACAATTAGATGAGCATGCACTTCCACATCCCCAAGAATAAGGAAGCATAACGTACAAGATATGCCCAAGGATGTAGGCATCTGCCCTTTTTTGTTGTCATGAGCATTAAAAAGAAGGCATTTTATACTTAGCAACTCAGCATTAGTCCAACTAATTTTGGTTAAATGTGTTGCCCATTATTACTGGCTTAGGTGCTGATTGCTGGTTTCACTGTGGCTGTCCAGGAGAGAACTGGGAAGAGGAAAGGGCCTTCTTAACATATGGGCAGCCACATAGGGCCTCTGAATTTTAGGGACTTTGCAACAGGGAAGGGCTTGGTTGGAGGACATATCCATCCCTCCCCCCCCCCTCCCCCAGTCTGGTACAAGCAGAGTTTCTTGGGAGACAGGTAAAATATTCTGTCCACCAATTCTGATTGTGATTTGCAAACAATCTGAGTGGTCAGGTAGCATTCAATACTGTTCCTGTCTCCCAGCCTGCAGCCAACAGTAAGAGTTTGATGTCTGCAGCTATCCACCAATCAGAGTTCTGACCATTCACTGTATCAAGGCATGTGGAGAGATGTAGAGATGTTGCAGAACTAAAGCGATGGTAAAAAATTATGATTTTTTTATTTATTTATATCAACAAATTTTTTATACCAACGAATGGGTGTGTTGGGTTCCCAGTGCACGGATTTACCCAGTGCCTGCACTGCTGTTAAGATAGCCCCAAAAGAGAGGCCTGCTATGCAGAACAGCATCATCATTTATTGTGAGCCAATACAATGTTACTGTAAGCTTATAGGTCTTCCCCATCTTCATCAAGACTCTCATGTCCCATCACAATGAGAACCTGATATCATTATTTGAACAATAACTTTATGATTTGCACTAAATTAAAGTTTTAACAATCATTTTTTGACTTAAGCAAAAAGTTTGTAAATAGCATGTGATAAATCCAATGGTTTGTGAGAACTATGTTCACTTTGTGCTCAAGTATGCAAGTTTAATGTCCAGGTGTTGAAAAATATTGCAGACATCATATGAGAAGTAGTTCATTATATACATATCTGATGAAGTTATAGATAGGAGGCTGTATTGTGTCTGTAGCTGGTACAAAAGTCTAATTAAGTGCTTGATTTTACTTGTTTTTAAAACTCTTTTTAAGATGGTGTTAGAAAGATCACCATTTTTTATGTAAGAAAACTATGTTGTCTTTAATGATAATTTCAGGATTAGTTACCTACTGTAGATATAATAATTAGCAAAACCATTAACCAGAAATAACAACATTAGACTAAACAGTCATTATAATTTAAATAAGGTTCCAGAGCTTTGTTGAATTTGACATACAGTAGGAGCAAGTTTCATCTTTGCTCCTTTGGTCATGGCTAGCCATGGCTATTCTATTGTTCTCAGCTGCAATACAATACGTATTGCAGCTGAGAACAATAGAATAGCCATGGCTAGCCATGACCAAAGGAGCAAAGATGAAACTTGCTCCTACTGTATATCAATACAAGTGGCCTAATGAAGAATTATGTAATTCAACCCAAGCCAAGATGTACTTCACTAACAACAGAGGATGGCTGAACCCCCAAAGCAAAGTGAGTTGTGAAAGCTTACACTCCCCCCTCTATCTGCCTAGCTCTACTGGAGCCCAACCTTAATGGAGAAGCTCAGGTCCCACTTTGGTCAAAGACAGCTCACCCATCAAAAGGAAGGTTGACCCTTTAGATACCACTTTTGCCTCCATTAACTGCGTAGAAGCAATGTTTTGTTGCCCAAATGAGCCTTGATAACTTTTAATTGACGTAAAATAATCACAACATGATAGGTTACAAAACACAAAACAGGAAGGTGGCAGCGGAATGCTGCGGAACAGAGAAGAATTTGACCCTCACTGCTAAAAAATCACAGAAGACCTTCTCTTTCCTGTGTTATGATAGTTTAACTGGGCCCACTAATACCATCAATAAACTATTTGAAATTAAACAAACTTAAACCAGCTGTCGAATCTAAGACTAACCACTAAGCTCAATACAGCCTCATGTACCTTAATGATCATACTTCTTCTATTAATGATGTCATATTGTACCTTTTTTCCAAAGGGCTTAATAAGCAGGAGTACAAAATAGTTGTCTAATGTTTCCCACTATGTAAAGCCATTGTGATTTAGAAGGAATCACGACTAGAGCTTCATATAAGTATGAAGACGTGATATAGAATGACCCAGGACTGCAATGTCTGTCTTATTATCGTATTGTATCGTGTGTTATACAGTAGATGATGTTTCACAATAAACTATTTAGGTGCAGACTTTTGTTCTTGATTTATTTCTAAACAGTATTTAAAGCAGTATAACAGCACCATATATATGCTCAAATGCATGTTGCAAGATATTTATTAACTCGATAAACTTTAAAAAAAATGAAGTATTTCTGATAACATTGCTGCTTAAAATATTGAATAAATTTGTTTGCAACTACAGATGTAGCCAGTAGTTGGGAGTGCAACTAATTTTCTGCAATGTGTGTGCATGCTGGCATGCACATGCATCTTAGTCATACCTACAACCATTAAGATTACTTTACTGTACATGTAAAAATTGCAGCCCAGCATATGGAGTAGCTGGTGCAACTAAGGGAGTGTCTGTGCGGCTGCATCGGAGACACGATAAGTGTGACTACATCTGTATTTGTTATGATACAGTATTTATTTTCTCACTCAGCACAATATGCATGATAATAAATGTGAGGCCTATACAATAAATTACAAATTCAATTTAACCGTGTGTAAATTCTTACTTCTATGATCATCTCTTGGTTAAAAATTGTATTACACAGAGAGAGAGGGTGCAAATGCACTATGCTATCATTACATTATAATATAATATATAATAAGAGGTTGTTGGTATATCATTGGCCAGTGATATTGGCCTGCCCACTAATCGTCCAGGTCACCTCTTGTCGAGCAGGTCCCTAACACTCTGGGGTTACCACCTGGGACGCAGGGAACCCCGAAACACGATCCAGCTAAGGACCCCCCAGGGCATCACAATAAAGAATAGTGATAGTAAAGTGGTGAAATTATAAGTATGGAGGTCCCTACTATATGTTTGAAGGTAGAGAGTATGTGAAATAAAAAGTGCATACATAAATAATAGACATACAGGATATAAAAAGTGACTGTGTATTTAAGTTGTGATGCCCTGAGACAGTCCAGCCAGAGCAGCCCGGGGCCCCCACGCTCAGATGCCAACCCTAATTTTTTTTAAATGTGTCAGAAAAATTTGGGGTTGGCATCTGGGTCACTTTTTATATCCTATATGTCTATTATTTATGTACGCACTTTGTGCAGAGAGAATTAGATTTGGGTGAGATATTTTGTTTCTGTGCAGGGTAAATACTGGCTGCTTTATTTTTACACTGCAATATAGATTTCACTTTGAAGTAAAACCCCACCCAAATCTAATTCTCTCAGCACAAGTAACATCTGCCCCACCTGCAGTGCACATGGTTTTGTCCATCTAAGAAGGATTTTGTAAGAAAGAGTGAACTAGAATAACCCCCAATACCTGGAAGAGTTTTGAAAACGGAATTGCCCGAAGGCGCCATTCAGGCAACTGGAAAATATAGAAGATCAGGAGTGAATAGGTGACAGTCTTAGCATAATGTAATGTACAAAATAATTATCAGAATGAACATATACCAAGCAGGATGTGATAACAAAATAAAATACTGACAGTGACATGTCTAGCTTAAAATTAAATAAAATTCCCTCTCAAAATAAACCTTCCCATAACCCCCCACCCTGTATAACCTACACCCCAACATAGGCATACCTGGATCCCATAACACAAATCACACACACACAAACACACACACACACACACACACAACTAGACTAAACTATACTAATCTAAACCACCCATCCCAACCACCCACCAACCCAATAAGGATAACAGTTACATGGACTAACTGGGGCAAATTCTGGCCAATGACCACATCTAGTCAAAATTCACCAGCTTTGTTATAGTATAGTGGTTGATCCTCTTATTAGAAGCATTATATAGTAGTGTCAACATATGACCAAGAAGATAAAGAAATATAGGTATGTACTGTATATGCCTTGTCACATACATCAATTGGAAGCAGAGCCTGCTACACACTACATTCAACATAGAAATAAAATAAAAATAATAAAATTAAATTAAAAGAGGGGAAACTCTTAATATACAGCAAGAAAAATTTGGTCAATTCCACATGAAAATACGTGTCCAGAATATGAACAAAAACAGGAGCTGTAAAGGCCACAGGATCGGTACATGGAGGCATAACTCTCTCAGGAACAGCAACACATTTCTCTGGGGTGCTGGAGAAAGAAGGGACAACTCCCTGCATGCCATCCAACTGGGAAATAAGCCTGTTAGCGGAGGAATAGACTGCATGCAGGATTTTTGAAATGGAAGCTGCGATGGTACAGCTGGGGAGGGGCCGCAAACGAAGATGGCGGTGGCTAGCACACCACCAAGTGCCGAGAGATGTCCAGTAGCTGCAGACACCAGCAAATATAAATGCAGTCAGAGACCTCAGGGGCCAGGCAATCTTGAGCAGTGTTAATCTGGCTGGGAAAAAATGCGGTAAAGATGGAGTCGGCATCCAGCGCAGCGTCCACAACACCGGCCTCCACCACAGTCAAGGCAACCGACACAGTAATCAGGTGTTATCGGTCTCAACTGTGCCACCGGAGAGTAGGGGAGAATCAGACATTTCTAGTCAATTTTGATCACTTCACAGCTCACAAAATTGTTTTCATTTACTGTAGTTGGGCCAAAAGGTTATACCGAGGTAGCTGGATGACTAAGCTAAGCGACAGCAGTGGGCATCAAATGCATGTGGACCTTACACTTCCAACCTGGCAGGATTCGGCATGAAAAGCCGGCGGTCGGGATCCCGTCATTCAAAATCCCGATGCCGGAATCCCAAACGCCGAAATCCCGACAAGGGGGGGACGTGGATCCCACACAGCGAGCCCGGTGCCTCGCTACACTCGGCTCACTAATTTATTCTCCCTCCGTGGGTGTTGTGGACACCCACAGGGGGAGAAAGTGTCGGGATTTCGGCATTCGGGATTGCGGCGTCAGGATTTTGAACGCCGGGATTTAAACTGCATCCCACCTGGCACATCTTGGAAGCAGAGCGGCACTGCAGGGGCAGACAGGGTGGCAGTTTAATAAACTACCCCCAAAAAAGAGAAATGCTCCAAAGAGAAAAAATACAAAGAGGTGCAAGATGAAATTGTCCTTGGGCCCTCCCACCCACCCTTATGTTGTATACAGGACATGCACAGTTTAACAAACCAATCATTGTCATGACTGGTGGTAGCAGCTTCAGCACTTCTTTAAGGTTGCTGATCTCCCACTATTTCCTCCTCCATCAACCTCCAAAAATGGGTTTGGTACTGCTTTCCTAGCATGGCGCCCTTCTCATTGATTGTATGCCTTAAGTTTAAGGTACTTAAGGCATACAATCAAAGCGATGGACCCGATTTTTTAATCTCATGGATCTTATGCATCCATAAGATGCATGAGATCCATGAGATAAAAAATTGTGAGCCCCCAATAACCATTGTTAACGCCACCAGCACTATCAACGCCAACACAAAGCGTGGCGAGCACAGCGAGCCCGCGTTGGGCGGCGGTACGCGTCTTCCGACCTTTTCATACCCCCACTATCCACGTTGGCGTGGAGTTGATTTTATATAGTGTGGCGAGCGCAGCGAGCCACCGAGCCCGAAGCCTGGCGAGCGGACGCGGACTACTTTACATGTATTCCGCGTGCGCTCGCCACGCTTCGGGCTATATAAAATCAACTCCACGCTGACGTGGATAGTGGGGGTATGAAAAGGTCGGAGGACGCGTACCGCCGCCCCTCGCGGGCTCGCTGCGCTCGCCACGCTTTGGGATGGCGTCAATAGTGGGGTGGCGTTAACAATGGGGGGGGCCATTTCACCCATGAGGGGGGTAAGCAATTAAAATTGGGGTTTTGGGGCCTTTTACATTGATTCCAATGTAAAAATCTCGTCGATTGCATCATCTCATGAGCTCCTGATGAAGGCGTGTGAACACGCCGAAACGCGTTGAGCCATCACATCCTGCTCTAGCACTCTATTGGAGAGCCATCCAGCTCACACCCAGCTCCATTTTCAAACCTTGCAATCGCAGAGGACACCATACCCGGACCAGTTTTGCTGTATCCATAGCTTTGGATTTCCTGGAATCTGCAGCCATTACATCTTGGTACCAGCCGTACATTATTCCATCTATTGTGAGAGATCCAGGAATCCACCACTGGGAAATTTCCGGGACTCTGAAAACCTACTCCAATTAAGGTCATCCATAACTTATGGTAATTATACACCCCGATGTTGATTTGGACTAAAAATACTCATTTGGACCCATTATTGATTGCTAGCTGGGAAAATCCTTTTTAAAACATTTTTATCATTATTATTTTTTCATTTTTGAGAATTCTCATATGCAATGTATTGTTTATCATTTGTATTTTAACATTGTAATAAATTCAGTAATACCCGAGCGCTGTATCATATTTCCATATATTAGATTGATATGGTCTAAAGGTTGACACAAGCAATAGGTCCACATAGAAAAGGCGGACATGAGTTTTTCACTTTTTTTTTTAAAAAGGTGGTTTTACATACTTTGCTATCTAAGTGGGTATAGAGGGAGATTATAATAGTGTGCTGAGCATAGCGAGGCACCGTGCCCAAAGCACACGGGTACGTGGCACAATTATACAGTGTTCATGTCGAGTTATACTTGCTCCTGATGAAGCCGGTGATACCGGGGAAACGCGTTGAGCACCACTAAAAACCTGCTGTACGATTGGCATCCATCCTCCCACAAGTGACGTGTCCATTCATCCCTAGACGATCCTCAAGAATTCCTGGACTACAATTTAATTTGGGATATCTGCTTTGTCCCTATATCCTTTCCAGATGACAACCAGAGGACATCCTAATTGGGAACCTTGAGTCCTTGAAATTATAGGACATATTGCGGACACATATCACTATACCCTGGCTCCAAATACCACCAGGTGCAATGGGATGGTAATATACAGCCTATTTTTCAATTCATTATTCTTGTGCAAGTGATGCCACAATACAGTGCTACATAGCACCATCTAGAGCGATTCACCTTTTAGCTAGTGTTTTAATATGATGTTGTTATTATTAATAAATTTGTAAATTTGTATCTTTTGAACCGCGTATTGTTTTTCTTAAAACAGCCAGCGCTGGCACATTGTTTCATTGTTTCTTTTTTTCATGTCGAGTTATGTCTTACAGGACGAGCCAACAGAAAACTTCCAAAGAAAGCTGACAGCTAATTTGGATGAAGCCCTCACCTTAGTACTTCTAAATCAAAATAAATACAAGTTTATTAAAATCGATCATCCAAAAATACCCACCTTTTACTGTCTGCCAAATATACATAAAGACCTCACAAATCCACCTGGCTAATCCATTGTCTCCGGTAAAAATTCCATCTCATCCAACTTGCCGGCAATCTAGATTCATTTTTACAACCCATAGTATCCATACAACAGTGCTACCTAATGGACACGATTCATATTCTTCGAATCTTGGACAAGTTAGACTGGAAAGCCTACTATATCTTGGGAACCAGTGATGTTACAAACCTTTATACATCAATTAGAGACCAAGAAAGATGTAACCACACTCATCACTATCTCAAAAAATCATCTTTATCAAACCAACAAGTTAATTTCATCATGGAAGGAGTTGAAAATATACTACTTCTGGAACAATGGTGAATTCTGCATACAAATGTGTAGGACAGCCATGGGCATGTCATTTGCACCCTCTTATCCTAATGGTGGGAAGGCAATTTTATATGGTCGCCCAATAAAAAACTCCATAACATCATATTTTGGAAATGCTTCATTGACAATGTTTTTCATCTGTGGGAGGGGGGGGGGGGGCTGAAGAAGAATTAAATTAGTTCAAAAGTCATCTAAACATGAACCCACTATATCTCCACTTCACCACCTTCACGAGTAAGAAAAAAGTAATCTTTCTGGATCTAGAGATTGCTATAGAAGGAAACAACATTATCACAAAACATATACAAAACCTGTTGACGGAAACAGCAATCATCATAGAAATTGGGTTAAGAATATATCACTGGGACAATACAAGAGACTACTTCGAAACTGTACAAGCCAAACCACCTTAACAGAACAGAATAACATAATGAAAGACACCTTTATACAAAAAGTCTATAAAGAAGAAGTTTTGCAGAACCAACTATAGTCAGTAACAAATGCCAAGAGATTATTAAATATAAAACAAGTAATCCTCAAAGTAAAAAAAAGAGGTCACTTTGATCAAACACTAAACAGTAAACATTGAACATTCGAAAAGATTCTAGAAAAAAACATATCCTAAAATTAGACGAAGATTTGAGACCTCTATTAACAGACAAACCATGAATGATTTACAAAAAGGCAAAAAACTTAAACAAGAACTGGTATCAAGTTTCATAAAACCAAAAGAGAAGGGTGTGACCAATGTCTTTCATTCAGGAAACATCAAGGTCGACTTGGGTTAGGTCGACATGGTAATTAGGTCGACACATGCATTAGGTCGACATGGTATACGTCAACAGTCAAAATGTCGATATGGAGTTTTTCACCTTTTTTTGAGCTGGCATGTGCCGAGAGGTGGTATTTCATGCCATATCGTCCTCTAGGTTGTGGTGCGAGCATGGCAAGCACAGTGAGCCATTGGAGGGGACACGGTGCACCTTTCTTGTGTCCATGTCGACTGTGTCAACATTTGTGACAAACAGAAATTGAAAAACCATGTCGACCTTTTGACTGTTGACCTAGCCCATGTTGACCTAATGCATGTGTCAACCTAATGACCCTGTCGGACTAACCCCATGTCCAACTTTAGAAATGTTGACCTTGATGCATATCGACCTATAGTGGTCGTCCCAATGATGTTGACCCAATGATGTCAACCTTATGACCCATACCCTCAATCTATTCTTTTCCCCTGTAAAAGTGGTAACATGAAATAGCACATTATTTTTTAACACAAAATATGGCACACCCTCTGGTGGTAAAGCAGCAACCATCCTACCATTAACCAATTTTACAGTCTCAAAAGCATGTACCAGATTGCTGTCATCATGTTTTTCTGGCCCAAAGTCCTGCAATGATACAGATGTGTCCACATACATCTTTGTTTAATTGTGCCATGTATGGTACAATTTGGCATGCCTTGGACTCTTCAAAAGTCATGCTGTATCTTCTCAAAAACAAGGTTCCATTTGGAGTCAGCCTCTGTTTCCTGTGGTGGTTGAGTAGCTGCAGTAGCACCCTCGGATGCGAAGCTTAAGTAGTCTCTGGCCCATGGGATGCCTTGGCAGTTGACTGTCTGTTAGTGTCATATCATGTACCCAGCTCTTGGAGCAGTGGCAGTCAATGTCCAGGATTATCAATTAAGGTGATCGGGAGGTCACAGCAGCTACCACCCTCAGTGGCCGGCCTTGAACTATTAGTGGCAGGTACATCCAAGGGCACTCCTCAACGTTGCCATGTATAAAATATACCATGATAGGAGGCAGCACCTGATCAGCTCCTGGAGGAACCACATTGGCAGTGACAATGGTAAGCGCACTACCAGTGTCAACCAGTGGCCAGATGTCCCGTCCTTCCAACTGAACTAGTATCCGGAACAGAGTGGACTATGCTTGGGATACACTTCCAGCAGCCATGCTGACCATCAGCTTTTCCCACAGTGCAATCCATCAGCTCTCCTTGAGCTGGGCAGTCCCACCACATATGCCCAGGCTCGCTGCATTTAAAGCACACCATGGGAGGCAGGGCCTTTGGCTTTGGTACTGGCACGAATCCTGACCTGGCTTTACTCAATTCTCCCAGGATCAGTTGCCACTCAATCACTATTACCTGCTCTTAAAATGTCTGGGGATCAGCCTGAAGGGCCCAATGCTACACTGAGCAGTCTAACACCCACATAGCCTGGTCCAGAGTGACTATCTCCACAATTTGCACTGCAGAGGTTTTATTCAGTTACAGCCAGGCCCTTGCCGGCTGGGCTACCTTGGCCAGGGCTTTGCTGGGCCCTGCCACTCCATGGCCTTCTTTCAAAGCCAGGGTAGGAGCATGCTATACACGTAAAGCACATGCATCCTATACATATAAGCTCTCCGTGCATCCCCTGTTAAACACCGAGCCATTCTATCAGACCAATCCTCTGCAGGCCATTTTAAATGCATAGTGGTGCGCTCAAATGTGCAAAGGAATGTCATCAGCTGGAGTGAGCTTCGGTAATTTCTCCTTCTCCTGCCCACCTTTTCTCAGCTCCTTCAATTCCTCATGAAACATCTGCATCTGAGCTTGCTGCCTTTCAGCCAGATGCTGCTGGCCAACAGCCAGTTCAGTGAACCATTTCAGTAATTTCTCCATACTGTATTACCCAGCATTTCCCCTTTAAGGGAAAAAATTAGGAGGCTTAATATAATATACCAGACTCACAAAAACAGTGTAAGCCAACATTTGCCTGCTTTTCTGGCTACTTAACTCAAAGTGGCAATTTTTTTTTTTTAATGATGTGGCTGGCTACTGTAACTTCCACACAACTCCCTATCAACTCCAAGTTGCCCTGTTATTCCACTATAGGCGCAAACTGGGGAGGTTGAACAGGCTAACCAGTTACTAACTAAAGGCACACTCCAAAAAACCTTTCCTGGCTCCCAGGCCAGCTGCACAATGTGTAAAAAAATTTAGTTTTTAACACAGGTATCTGTCTTAACCAAGTTCCTCTGCTTTGTGTAGATTCTAGCTGAGGTGCAAGTCCCTGTTTGTGCACCAAATGTGACAAAGAATCACATACACTGGATAAGATGAAGTCTCTCTTTATTTTTGTAGCAGTTAACAGTATACCAGGTAAACAGCATATGCAAGCATGGTTGAAGAATTGCTGCATACAAGTGTCATAGCTGGACAGTCGGCCAACGGCATTTCGGAGGACTCTATTTAGGTTTTTTTTAATGTCCTAGTGAAGAGAAATCTAGATTGCATTTGTGAGGACTCATGCCTGTTTTATTGGATGCAGGACTACTTCCAAACATGACTGAGGATACTGATGATGAGGGTGTTGAGGGTGGAGATTGCAAGCACTTGGCTCTAACAGAGGGAACAGAGTTAGGTTACAATGGACTAGAGTTTCAGAATTTGTCAAAACTTTTTATGATTGCGCTGAAAATTACTTAACAGGGAGGAGGGTTCTAGATGGTTAAGGTCCCTACCTCTACTTACTATGGCTTTACAAAGGGTAGGGATATGGCAGGCAGGCAGTCACATTACCGTATACACAATTGGTGTATGGACATCAGTCGCAGTACCGTATTAACAGGGGATACGGTCATTAGGTCTACAATAACTAGGTCGACATACATTGGGTCTACACCACTAGGTCGACATGCAGCAAGGTCAACATGGGTCAAGGTCGACATGTGTCTAGGTCGACATGGGTCTAGGTTGACATGACATTAGGTTGACAAAGCATTAGGTCGACATGGGCTAGGTCGACAGTCAAAAGGTCGACATGGGGTTTTTCACTGTTGTTAACATTTGGGGTACAGACAGTAAAAAAATGTAAAAATAAAAATTATTTTATTGTAACTTTTTATTTTTTATAATAATAAAGAGTAGACAGCATTCACATTACTGTGTTAAGAGTTAGGGGATGGACAGCAGTCACAGTACCGCATTAACAGTTGGGGTACATCCGGCAGTCACAATCCTGTATGAACAGTTGGGGTATCGACACGGCACAAGTGAACAACCAATGGCAAACCACTTTGCCACCCTGAAACATGGGATGGCAACACTCAAATATAAAATTGTACACCATGTCCCGCTCAGCAAAAGGGGTGAAAACATGGGTAAAAAATTACTCCAATTGGAGACTAAGTGGATATTCAAATTAGATATACTTAAACCAAAAGGTCTGAATGAGTCCCTAGGGCTCATAAACTTTGTGTAATTCTGGTAAAATAGGACTATTAGCTGAGGTAAGGTTACCAACAGTTACATACCTTTGTTTAACTGAGAGTTAATGAGGCAAGAATGTTCCTGATGTTGAGTTTTTTTAATTTTAGATACCATATTTATCTCTTTTATATATACACTGCTTATTGAACCCAGTTTTGCATATATTGTTCATGCGACATGACCACCCACTGCTGGACAGATGTGTTCATGTCCTCTTAACATACACTGTTTGATTTATATATTTGTTGATCACAATATTGCACTGTTGTCACTTTGGACTAATACTGTTGTTTGCGTTCCACAGGTCTCCTCTCCCCCGTTGCCAGGATGCCGGACCTGGTCGTACAGTGGAAGACGGAGACCGGAGGAGTGGCTAAGATTCTGTTTTGCTATTTAGACAATTTATGCACCATATTCAGTATCCTGACGAAAAGGACCGTTGAAAATTGATCATTGAACCACTAGGTGTTTTTGACCCGCTACAAGTCTCCAAGTGCCGCTTGATACAACAGCCTGCTGTAGTGGCACAGAGAGAGGGCTGGTGATATGAAACCATTTTATTTTATTTATTTATTAAGTATAATAAATCACATTTAAAAATTTAAATCAGTAAATAAAGTGGTGCTCTATTGGAAGAACCCAAAAGCACCTGTCAGAGAATAATATAGATGAACAGTAGTTATTATAAAAAAATCTAAAATTATGTGTAGAACTCTCATTTTTAACCATATTCTTATGAGAAACTGGGTACACATTACACGATATGTGTGCCCAGTGAGGTCATGCATGGCGGTGCCAGCATTGGCAAATGCCTACACACTTCCTGATCCTGGACATGGCAAGTGGGGGATGGAGTAGTGCTTTCTGTGGCACGGCTTTTGCAAGTAATGTCTTCCGTCATGGTGCATGCAGTGCTGGTGGAGGATATCATTGAATGCGCACGGGAGCAGGAAAATATTGTTATAACTGGTCATTATCATGCATATCATCTAGGGCAGCAGCAGCAGAATTCTTATTGCTAGTAATTAAAGGAACAAACCCACTAAGGAACGGGAGGAGCCATTGTAAATAAGAAGATAATATACAAATTTTATGTGTAGTATGACAAATAATAGAAATATAAGGAAAACCACAGACTAAAGAAATAACGAAAACATAATGTGAAAATATTACACTATAAACATTTATAACTTTCTGTTAAATCATTACAGATATACTTTTCTGCAATTTAGACCTAATAATGGTATTTAGCCTCACCTCTATGCTGAATCACCTTCCTATGGTCTACAATTTAGATATACATATATTTTGTGTAAAAACCTGTGTATCAATTATGGATATTATTGCAGGTGTGTTTGAACATTTAACCAGCTTCCTTTAATGGTGATACTGTTTTTCCCTTTTTGCTTAGCTGGGTGTGTCAGCATCTCCTAAGCAGCGTCTGAAACTTGTAAATGTTACAGGCTAACTAGCCGCCCCCATGTTCTTAGATGTTTTACACTGTCTGACAAATCCCCTTACTAGATGAGGAAAGACAATGATTATGTTATATTGCCCATAAAGACGAGGATGCTTTGTTCTCAACGCCCTTTACCATGCTTCTTAAAAGACCTCTTCAATTCCAAAACTCATTCTTTGTACTGTCAAACTATCCAGCTCTGATATATTCTGACAACATGAGCAACATCAGCAAGCAAACTGAGCCTAAAAAACTAAAGGGAAGTCTGTCGCCAAATATTCTCACCCAGATAAATTCACTTAAACTTAGAGGTTTCAGCAAAGTCAACAATGCTGTTACCTGGAGGCCAATAAGTTTCCAAGTGAAGTCTCCGGGAAGTCCTATCACCAGACATCATTCATTTAATAATGTATCTGACATTGGATGTACACATGGGGGTTTTGGTAAAGAGAGGTCTCTTTGTTATGAACCCAAGAAACACAATTTGTTCAATACCAATGAGAAGGAAACCATGAAGCTTCTGAATGACCGTTTGGCATCCTACCTGGAAAAGGTGCGGACACTAGAAGATGAAAATGCTCATCTGGAGAGAAAGATTCGAGATTGGTATGATAGAAACCACCCCCAGATGTTGCCTGATTTCAGTCATTATTTTGGGTCAATTGAAGAACTTCAAAACAAGGTAACATTATTTTAAAAATATTGTCTAATTTTAGAGCAACTCATAAGGATGTTCCTTCATTGTGCCCTGGACAGACCATTCATTGTGACTAAGGGTTCTTTGCACTAAGCAACCGGAGATTCACGGTTGTGATTCACCGTGGCTGCGGCTGCACATTACGGTGGCCGGAATTCATAAAAAAGTGCTTGTGGCATCCAAAGGGAAGCAAGCAATTTTCAGTGAATTCAGGCTGTAAACAGCCCGATGCCGCAGGGCTGTGCATCGGAATCAAATCTGGATCAAATTTGGCTGTACATGTGTGATTCATGGTCACTTTCTATTACAAAGTGGCCCTGAATCGCACCGTGTGTACACAGTTAAAAAATTACAGTTAGGAGCTGGTTGAATCCCAAGACCCCTCTCTGTATTGACTAAACAATGCTACAGTAACAGCTATGTGTAACTTAAAACCCAGCAGTTTGATAGTAATATTGTTGTTACTGTATTACTGTATGTATCAGAAAAAGCACTTAAAGCGCATAAAAATTATTTAAGTTACAGATCTGTTATATAGCAGTACAGTATGTACACATTATACACAGTGAAGTTCACCACATGTTGTTTTTGTTCAACCCTTTGAGTGCCAAGTGACTTTTTTTAAATAGGTGTGAAAATTGCCAAGCAAACATTTTTATTCATCATAACGACCTGTAATGTTTCACCTTCTATATGAAATCTAATCTTTTTTTACACATTTTTTTTAAAATCTGAATTTATTTAACAAATGTAAGCGACGCTGGCATTTTTAAGCGGCTATTTTCAACATCTCTCTTAGAGATGTTGGTACTCAAAGGGTTAATAATCTTTTACACAATTACACATATGTAATTGTGTCTGTTGTATGTTTTTAACATATAATGTGAGAATTGTACATCATTTGCATAAAATGGCATAATAAAGCTACTGTCAGCTGATGACAAAATAAAGATAAGTAACATAAAATACAAAGTAAAATACTCTGGGGGAGATTCTCTAAAGCAGAAATGCGGTAAAACCCCGTTATCGGGATTTTACCGCATTTCTGTTTGCTCTGTCCCCCCTCCGAGGTGGCAGCGCTGCGGAGGGAATCACCAGCAGAAGCTGGCGATTCCCTGCAGAAGCCTATGGGCTTCTTACCGCAGCGCTGTGTGAGGGATCCGTCACGGATCCCTCCCAGCATGCCCTGCGGTTGGCGCCATACTCTGCACATGCGCAGCTGGACTCCCGGGTCTCAGACCTGGAAGTCCTGCACCGGCCCTGCATTGCTTGCGTTAATGATCGCATATGTTAGAGCATATGCGATCATTAAGAATGCGGTGGCCAGCGAAGGGGGGGGGGAGGGCTGCGGATGTTAGAACATCCCACCCATAAAACGCATCACTAGCTCTGGCTCTAGTGCATAAACAAAGCAAGGTAACATCTCTCCCCTCCACGCACAAGGGGTATATTTACTAGTGGTCATTGTTGGATGATGTTGGACTTCCAGGGCTAGAACACTCATTTTGTAACATTTAAAAATTAATATAAAAATGAATGTCAGTAAATGTGCATTTTAGCCCTGCAAACCCAACATAAGATCTATTTTAATTTAACTTAATCAACATTGACCCTTTATATAAATATACTGCTAGATTTATGTTTGCAAAGTAGAGCTACCAACAATTTGCACCAGATGTATGGTGAATCTGAACACTCAAAAACGTGTCTCACGTGCTTGTCTAATATTTTTTTTTTGGGGGGGGGGGGGTTTACATTTTTTAGATCTTCAAATATACCACGGAGAACACAAGGGTCTCTAGGCAGGTAGATAATACTCGCCTGGCTGCAGAGGATTTCCAAAATAAGTAAGTATCAATAATGTGACCAAAAGAATGATGCACTATTTTGTATAAGACAGGAAGCAGAAAATAGATTCTGTTAATTTTAAGCTATTTATACTTTGTAAATGCTCTTAATCGTAGTGTGATACTAGTATTGTAAAAAGATTTTTTAATATGTAAAAGTAATTTCATTTTTTAGGGACTTTTAATAACACCAACAACCATATTAATAAAATAAAATAAAAACAATACACAAAATAATTATTATCAGTACAAATAACACACATCTTTGAAATCTACCCCCAATAATGTGTCCTACTGAAACCCAAGAAATTATTATAGCCCTTTTTCTGTACATACAGTAATACAGTATACTCTCTTACCTTATATTACTACTGTACATTCTATTTGCTTATTGTAATGATGTGAGAACTACAGTATTTAGGAAGTTACAGTACTTTCTCTAATTGTAATCACTTCCTGATAAACACATGATAACAATATTGAAATAAGTCTACTGCATTTTAAAGTAACATTAATCCTTAGATTCCAGACTGTAGAAATATGTTAACACTAGTAAGCCCGCTCCAAGCAAAGGCTTCGAAAGCTAGTCTGCTATCATCTGTGTTTGTGCATCTGTGAGAAAGAGATGTAGTTTATCTCTCTGCCAGCAGATGGCAGTGTTCCGGAGACTCATGGATATATATATATATACACACACACACACACACACACACACACAAAAGAGACCTGCACTCTCACCCTCAAATATGGTAACTGCTGGGGTGCAGTATAAATAGAAATGTAGTCACCCACAGTACTATATACACTATATACAGACAATTCTCCTAGGTAGAAAGATGCACTCACCAGACTTCTTGATAATGTCATCCGTGTCAGCATCCAGTTTATTGGTCTGATCAGAGCCTGACGATACCTCATTTGGATATATTTGTGTGTGCATATATGTGTATATGTATATATATATATATATATATATCATTCCAAGTTCCCGGCACTCCTATGGATGTCTTTTAGTATGACCCGGTGCCTTCCTTATAGCTTTAGTAAGCTCTTGTAGATGCTGGGATGGATGTAGGCGGCACTCTCGGATTTAGTGAAGCAAAGAAACATTTATTGTGGCTCCAACATGTTTCGGGCGCAGCCCGTCCTCAGGGAACAATCCACACAGTGCAAGTGAACATATAAATACACAAACCAAGCAGAGAGAACCGCCCCCCGCCTCATCAGCCCACAACAACTCTCACCTGCGAGCTCCCCTGCTGACTGTCTCACCTGTGGCCATCACTGCGCTCTGCCGGCCCGGACACCATAGTTATATATATATATATATGTATATATATATATATATATATATATATATATATATATATATATATATATATGTATGTAGATGATAATGTTTGCAGTCACCATTGTAGTCCTGTGAACATTTTGCTTAACTCCAAAAAACATATATAACGTATTTTCTGCTGCTCTTTATCTTACTTTTATGTAAAAAGAAGACTAATATATACAGTAACATAAACAGGGCTATTTTTGTGCAGGCTCCAACAGGAACTGAGGCCCTTATCCTAGTTCACTCTTTCAGACAAAATATTTCTTAGATGGACAAAACCATGTGCACTGCAGGTGAGGCAGGTGTTACTTGTGCAGAGATAATTAGATTTGGGTGGGGTTTTACACCTGCCTCACCTGCAGTGCACATGGTTTTGTCCATCTAAGAAATATTTTGTCTGAAAGAGTGAACTAGGATAATGGCCTCAGTTCCTGCTGGAGCCTGCACAAAAATAGCCCTGAACATAAATATATGCAATTCTGGGATAACCTGCTGGCATAATGGGGCTGTGACTCTTCATAAATAAATACCTATAATCAGTGGCAGCTCCACCCTTAAAGTAAGAGCAGAGCTGCCGCTGGCCACGATACTGGCACCCTACCCCCCCCCCCCCCCGCGCGTTCCCGACGCCTGTAGAATGATGACAGGCACAGGGACTAGTGCAATAATGACCTCTTCTGTGCATGCTCATGCTCCCAGCCAGCCTCTATGGGCTGCTTTGGCAGAAGCTTATAAAAGTTAAATCATGGTCCCGGGCCTGTACAACACAGATGAAAGGGCGCAGTACCAACCTAGGTACTGTCTAGGTGCATGCCCCTGGTTCTATGGGCTGCTTCGGCTGCTTCCCATAGAAGCCAAAAAGGCAGCCCGGAGGGAGGGAACACCTCCCTTGGGTGAATGGCAGGTTGGACTTCCAATATGAAGTCATTGCTAGTCACAAAGACTACATCTTGCTTCACTTAGGCTGCGCACGGTGGTGTATTTTACCTGGGTGGCTGGAGTTTTGCAGTCCATAGGTAAAAACTGGCACTGCTTATAGTACCTGAGGTCAATGCTTGCCTTATTATCTTCACTTTATTTCAAGGTATGAGATGGAGGTCATCTTAAGAGCTGATATAGAACACGATGTGAAGGTCCTGCGTCATGACCTAGAGAGTCTCAAACAAGAAGTTAATGAACTAAATTTTCAGCATGAGAATCTGCAACAAGACATCCTTCATAAGAAGAAGACGAATGAGGATGTAATATACCAGGGCAAAAGTGCACAACATAAAAGATACAAAATGTGATGATACATTATTTACTTCATACTGATACTTAATCTGACAAAAATGATTCCAATTTTAAAATTCCTAACCTATTAAATGTATGCCTAGATGATTTGTTACAGGCTGTAACTAAAAATGACAGTTAGTAGCTGACTGGATGGTAGTTTATCTCTTTCAGCTACATATCTCGCCAATGTTTAGATGGTGCTCGGCCAACCAGACGATATTGTGTATATTACCATGCACCATGGTGTCATACTGTTAATCACACAGTATTGCCCTGAATTGTACACATGTGTATGCATTTGGTGATGTTCCCTTTGCCCTTTGGAACAGATAACCTCACATCATTCTGATGTGCAGCCTTAAACTGTCTTTAAATTAGCTGTCCTTAAATTGGTAAAATCAAATATATTTAACCAATTTTTTTCTGAACAACCTTTTCTCAGGTGTTTATGGTAATTTCTCTTTTGCTTTAGTTCATCTGCCCCTACCTATGTCTTCTACAATAGTTGGAATGTCATAGGTTACCTAACCACTATTACATTAATATGTTTGCCTGTGTTCTGACAGACAGTGAACAGCCTCTACAGCCAGCTGGGTGCCAGAGTCACTGTGGAAGTAGATGTCCCTCCAACTGTGGATTTAAGTAAGCTGTTGTCTGAGATTCGAGAACAATATGAAGACCTGATGGAAAGTAACAAAACAGAAGCAGAAAAATGGTTCCTGGCAAAGGTTCATATATTTTATATAACAATTTATCGAAGAGGTATAATTTTCTTTCCAGTAGTCTTAATACTGTAAATACAAAATATAGCAAGCAGCATATCATTGAGTGAAATCATTGACCTCTCCATCATTGATGCACCATCAATCATAACATCATACCCTCCAACATGACCCATTCCATTAGGTACAAAATGCTCTGTTCCTAGACTTCCCTGCCAGTGGCAGTTACAGAGGTTGGACTCCAGCACAGCCCAAAATTCAAAGAGGGGGTTCACATCAACTGCCAGTAAGTCCAGGACAGTGATGTTTGGAGTGGCATATGGTGTGGCTCCCCTTTTTGAATATTGGAATGTGCTGCAGCAACACCTCTGCAACTGCCACTGGTAACATCAGCTCCACAAGCAGCCCCTGCCTAGCCCACAGCCTCCTTTCCGACTTTCTTAAGATATGGCTACTGTGACTGTGGTGCTGCAAACAAGACTGCAGCCTAACATCGATAAAGCACATGGCATACCCATAAAACACCTGTGATACATTCTCTTTTTGAGATGAGTGTAGGTCACTTCACAGTTTCCACCCTAAAATACCCATGGATCCAAGAAGACATCTCAATAATAGTGATATTGTAGATAATGGTTTTTCTCACACATGCGTAGTTTGCCAATTATCACTTATAGGGGTTGATAACTGAGATGGGAGTTCTAATGAAGATGGGATTTTTACTATGGGCAACCAATCAGAATCTACTTCATATTTATTTAGCACCTTTAAGAAAATAAAAGATAGAAACTGATTGGTTGCCCAAAGTAACATCCCATCTTCAACAGAACTCCCATCTTAGTAAATAGTGTCCAAATTCTCAACTGCAGGTAGGTGCTCTGCTGAGTACCTGCTTCCCAAGTTAACATCCCAGTGGTTTAATCATTGCATGACATAAATGTACATTAGGTTATCGAGACTGAATGGGCTACAAATCAATTTATCGTACTAATAGCCCTTGTATTTATATAGGTCATATAACCTTTGTTTTATTTCCAGAGTGATGAACTGAAATCCGAAGTGGAGTCTGGCTCTCCTGAGAACCTCCATTCATCACAGAGTGAAATTATTGAATTGAAAAGAACTGCCCAAGCCTTGGAAATTGATCACCAGAGCCAAATAAGCATGGTAAAAAAACCTG
Source organism: Crinia signifera (assembly GCF_055691185.1). Classification (NCBI taxonomy): domain Eukaryota; kingdom Metazoa; phylum Chordata; class Amphibia; order Anura; family Myobatrachidae; genus Crinia; species Crinia signifera. Next base: position 134,483,562 of record NC_139222.1, on the reverse strand, counting down.
AGAGGGCCTACAATAAATGCAGTATATAGGGGGTGTGTGGGGAGACATGTAAGGGTGTATCAGAAAGTTATCTGGAATTAAATATTATGTAGGAAAAGAAAATAGTACATCTATATAAGACATTGTAACCATTATGCAATGTGAATGATATCATTTCAGTGATATATTTACCTCATAATTACCATTTTCAGAATATACATAGGTTTAGAAGATAAATGTTGAGAATTTTAAATTGGGTTATGGCAATAAAAAAAGCTTGCCAAATTGCCCAGTGATGCCATGTCTCAGTCACATTCCCCATTGATGCCATGCCCCTGCCACATTTCACAGCGATGCCATGCCACATTTCACAGTGAAGCTACCCTTCTGTCGCATCCCTAGTAGTGATTTTATACCTCTGTCGTATTCCCCTCTAACAAAGTACCTCTTTCACATTCCAGTTTATTCATGCCACTGTCATATACTTTCACATTCTTCAGTAATAGAATAGACTAGAATCAACTTTATTGGCCTTAGCCATGTATGCTTGAGCACACTAGGAATTTTTTTGTGGATTGCAGTGCAGCATCAAGCAGGGATGAGGGGGGGGGGGGGGTGAGGATATTACACACATTACATTAAGACATTACATATGGGAAATGCATACCCACCAAGTTTTACAGCGCCTAGGCAGCCATCCATGGCGCCACTGGTCATTGCAGCAGCCAGGTATGTGACAATATAATCAGGGACAGTATAGTGGCACAAAGAGAACACATACCCGCCAGGCTGCAGAGAGCCTAGGCAGCCATCAGCGGCGCCACTGGTCATTGCAGCAACAAGGTAGGTAACAATATAAGCAGGGACAGTATAGTGGCACATAGAGAACATATACCCGCCAAGCTGCACAGCGCCTAGGCAGCCATCTGTGGCTCCACTGGTTGTTGCAGCAGCCAGGTAGGTAGCACTATGAGCAAGGACAGCACAGTTATAGCAGAGACAGTACACTTATCACATGGGAGACACAGGGTTACAATGACTACACAGTTCCTAGGCAGCCATTTGCGGCGCCATCTTCCTGTAGGGAGAGCCAGTGTGGGGGTGGGAGTCAATAAGGCCAGGTTGGTGCCACTGCCGCTGAGCTGGTACGGCCTGCTGGGGGGGGGGGCTGCAGGCTGGAAATCCTGTGCACGGCCGGGGGCCGGATTCCTGCCGGCCTTTGGGTGTCATGCGGGGGCCCCATGGCCAATGTGCCTCCTGACCTGGCCGGGTGATAGCTGGTGTGATGCAGGTCCTGTCATTCCCCCAACTGCATTGTGCAGGGTGATCGTCTGGTGTACTTTATTTCCTGGGTGGGGGGTTCCCCGGGCCGCTGGTGCTGCCAGGGGGGGTGCGCAGCGCCGCCCACCTCTGGTCGGGTGTTGCCAGGGGACATAGTGCTCGCTTCCTCCCATCTCCTCCCTCTGATCGCCTCCTCTGCTCTGCTCCACTCCGATCGCCTCCTCCACACTGCTCACCACCGCCGCTTCCTCCCCCACTCTGCTCTGTAGGCCGGGAATTGTGGAGCTCCGCGGATGGGAGATTGGAGCTCCACGTGATGCTTTTGTGATGCTCCATGTAATGTCATGCTTATGTTTCTGTCAAAAGTGATGTCATTCCTGTGGCCATAATGTACTATGATTCTGAAACTTTGGTCTAGTCAAGAAAGATTAATCCTTACTAGACAGTTGATTTATTGGAACCTGCAATCTTATACTTAAAATGTTTATGTGTATTATCACAATCATCTGTTCTAGGAGTCTGTTTTACTATTTATATTTGCTCCTTTCTGAATAATCTACTGTTTGTTAATGCTACCACAGAAATCGGCACTTGAAAACACATTGACAGAAAAAAAGGGCAGTTACAGTATGCAGTTGTCACAGTTACAGGACTTGATCAATCAAGTGGAATCAAATTTATCCCAGATACGAGCCAAACGTGAGCGGCAAAATGAGGATCACAAGGCTTTAATGTATGAAACCATGCATTTGGAAAGAGAAATCAGTACATACCGACTCCTGATGGATAAGCAAGATGTTCAGTAAGTAAATCCATGCATTGACTGTACATTGCTTCTCCTACAGGGACTAATGTAGTAAGACTTTTGGATTGCATTTTGTGCTGCTGGAATGCAGTTAGAATCCCGGCGGTCGGAATCCCGGCGGTCGGAATCCCGGAGGTCGGAATCCCGGTGGTCGGAATCCCGGCGGTCAAAATCCCGACGCCGGAATCCTGACCGCCGAAATCCCGACTGCCGAAATCCCGATGCCGAAATCCCGACACTTTCTCCCTCTATGGGTGTCGTGGACAAGTTAGTGTGCCGAGGCACTGGGCCCGCTGCGTGGCGAGCGCAGCGAGCCCGCAAGGGGGGGGGGGGTGTTTCGATCCACGTCTCCCCCTTGTCGGGACTTCGGTGGTCAGGATTCCAGCGTCGGGATTTTGTACCAATCCAGTGCAGTTTACACAGCTGTATGGATATCAGTATGTGCTTAGCTCTGCAGGGCTCTACAGTCTTTTTATAAATGAAATAATTCAAACAGATATAAAGAGCATACTGTAATAGACATCTTTGTATTTCTAGTGTACTGAAGTAGGGGTAAATGTAATAGGGTCCGAGTTACCTCAGGTCTGGGATTACATCCGTGAATGACCAGGCAAAATCAACCTGGTTTTAACTTGTAAATAACTGGCGCTTTAAAAATAAAGTGCCAATCATGTCCAATGTCTTAATTACTTGTCTTCCTTTCTGTGTATTAATTTAACTGTTTCCCAAGTAATCAGAATGGCCATCACCATTGCCAAGTAAAGGAACACAGCTACCATATTTGTCATACTGATTACCTAGGAAAAGTACTGACCACTGAACTCTAAGCAGTGGTACTGCAGGTATATAGCTGTAACAGATACAGTTATCAATACTGTAACTCATTCTATTTAATAGACTGTATTCTGCAAGTGCAGATAATGTAATTAGAACTCAAATTCAACTTGAAAAATCTATTATTATCATAGTTCAAGTAAAACGTAACTCATTGGCTTGTAGTTGACACACATAGCGGTTTATTTACTAAGATGGGAGTTCTATTGAGTTCTATAAGATGGAATGTTGCCCATAGCAACCAAACAGAATCTACTTCTAATGTATTAACACCTTCTAGAATATAATAGAAACAATCTGATTGGTTGCCCATAGCAACATCTCATCATAGTAAATAAATCCCATAAGGTTTCTGAGCACATAGATTATTTAATTTTGTGAAACATACTTATTTGTTCCGACCTAACAAGACACTGTGCATGTAAAATGTCTTATTTAAATATATGTTGTATGTGTAGGAGTTATGAATTACACATAAGTGCCCTCCATTTCAAGAATCAACACCTGATAAACAACAAACTTGCTTCAGTCAATTAGCAAGAGTTATAGTTAAAACTACACAATGGGCATATTGTACCTTTAATAAAGAGACAATCACACTAGGGGTCATTAACAAACCAGGTACAGTACAGGAGACCTGCAAGTGCATAGTTGCTGACTTTTAGGTTCTCCTCTACTGGAGAAGCAAGGAGAGGAAGCCCGGAGAGAAGATCTTCAGCAGAGCTTCTGGAGGAGGGGCCAGAGCCTGCTGTCATCAAGACCCACCCCGTCCTTAGAAATGCCGCTATTTGCAGGTGTACGGAGAGGGAACAGGGTTAAATGACATGATTTGCATATTTTTAGCCCCGCCCCTTCACCTGCGATTTACATATTCTTAGCCCCGTACACCTGCAAATGCCGTATTTAACTGTCAAGATAGGGGGATGCTGAGGGGTAATGTGGGGGTCCAGCGGAAGTCGGATGGCTTTCCCACCCTTCCGAGGGCCGGGAGGGGGATGCGATTTTCGTGAGCCTCCCGGTTATTTTGAGAGGGTAGGAAAGCCTGCCTAAGTGTGCTGTTATATTACAAAAATGTATTTTCAGGGCATACACCTATTGTATACTTACAAGAATGTTTAGACCAGTATTTCTCAATTTTTTCCACTGGGGTGCCCCCACAATATTTACAAAGCATTACATTTGCAATAGGTACAGTATTGTTATCAGATAAAAATTTGCCTAGCTAATTTTGTAGCCTTATTATGAGAGATAAAGTGTGGTCTGCTACTATATGGTTAATGCTTTTAAAGAAAGGGGCTGGGTGTGTCCTGGCTTTGCAGAAAAAAAAGTGCAAGACTTGTTAGCTGAGCCCAGGAGTGACAGGCCATAAAATGTGATTTAAGGCAGTGGTTCTCAACCTCAGTCCTCAAATACTACCAGCAGTTCACGTTTTCTAGGTCAAGCAGCAGGTGCACAGGTGCACTCATTACTCAATGACACATTTTAAAAGACCCACAGGTGGAGCTAATTATATCACTTGTGATTCTTTGTGGAGACATGGAAAACATGCACTGTTAGGGGGTCCTGAGGACCAAGGTTGAGAACCACTGCTTTAACATAAACACTCCACATAATGGCCTTTATTCAGATCTGTGCATGTGCACTGCAGGTGGGGCAGATGTAACATGTGCAGAGAGTTAGATTTGTGTGAGTTATTTTGTTTCTGTGCAGGGTAAATACTGGCTGCATTATTTTTACACTGCAATTTAGATTTCAGTTTCAACACACCCCACCCAAATTTAACTCTCTCTGCACATGTTACATCTGCCCCACCTGCAGTGCACATGATTTTGCCAATTTTCCAACCGAATTTGTACTGCAATCAGATCCGAATAAGGGCCAATGTGCAGATCCACATTTGGATCCACCAAAAAATTGTTGACCAAGTAAGGCAGTAATTATATAAATGGAACAAATATTAGTGCTGCATAATTTGTAGAAACATTAGTCGTATTCTAACCAATATTTTACTGATTAACACATGTGCAGTATATATGAGACAATTCCTGATAATCTTGCACTTGTTTTGCAGTGTACCAAGACCCTCATCAGCTTTATTCGAAGGTAAGTAGCAATAATGAACAACCCAAAATGAACAGCAACCTTTCTTCAGTCTACTGAAAAAAATTGTATACAGTACAGTACAGTACAGTCAATGAACTGTGCATGTGTACAGATTGTAGCATGCATGTGTAAGCCCAAACAGCAACAGAAATAGCGTATGGATCGTCAGTGCAATCCCCTCTCACTTTGACTATACAAAATCTGATGTTTGTGGATGGTAACCGAACATTTTCTGTGAGTGTCACAAAAAGCTCATGCCCAGGCGTTAAGGTAGGGTCTGTGAGTTCAGCTTCAGTCTTGATCAGCCTGTCTCTATCGCAGACGAGCGATAGGGTCAAACTGACTCACATTTGAAAACCAAACAAGAATATGGCTGTGCGCTATAGATGAAAGTTTTTACAGCCCCAATATATTAACACTGGTCCTTTATTCAAGCAGCAGTTGGACATGGATAATCAACCACAATCAAATAAACAAATAGACAAATAATGGAGTAAACTGTGATAAAATCATGGCATTTTCTTTATTTTTTTAAAAAGAAGAAAATTTTTAAGGAAAGAGTCATAGATATTCTATTAGACACAATTTATATTAATATTCATGATGTCAGGCTAATCAATTAATTGAAAAAATGAATACAAAAAATTACTATACATATAACAATATAATAAAAAAATAATGAATAGCAATAATTCGCTAAATTGTACTCCAACGGGGATGACTAGTCTCCTACATATATCCGATATAGTACAAGGGTTAATGAGTGTTCCACAAGAGGTATAATAAATAGTTAGTTATAATCAGATTAATGTTTCCAGTTAGTATACTTGGTGTTAAATCCTTGTTATCGTTAGTTATCTGTTAGTGTGTTAATGTTCACCATGCGCATTACTGGAATTTTGAAATTTAAGTAACCACTTTGTCAGTTTATTTTCTAAGGGGAGAGATATCATTCGATGGTCGGCGACCATCGAAAGATTTCTCTCCCCTTTGGCCACATGCAAGATGTGTTTGCGTACATCCCCTCCCATGTTAGAGAGGGAATCTCGAGGCGCGGGGGGCGAGGGGTTCTGCAGGGTGGTTGGAGACGTTAAGCCGCATGCTAAGCATCAAATGACCGCTGCTTAGCGAGCAGTACTAAATTAGGTCCTATGTTAACAATGTCCTACTGTAACGCACGGAGCTAGAGATCCCTGGGATATTGCTTTGCCTTTGTGCCCCACCTGTACAAACATTTTTTCAAGTACCCCCAAACTTCAGAGCAAGAACCCTTTGGACGTACTATTACCCATGTTTGCGAATCACTTGTATTGTCATTGCCATGGAAAAATGGAAAAAGAAAAGTCATATACAAACACTTATTTTGTAACATAATGTAAATAATATCTAAACATTTTATACACCACACTACACACTAAACATTTAAAATTTTGTTTATTTAAAAAAAAAGATTTACCTTTACTTACAGCGTTTTTATGTTTGTTATATTCTTTTAGGGCCGACAAAAGTTGTTAGAGTCATCTCAATTACCGAAGAAGTTGAAAGTAGAAAAATTGTTTCCCCAAGAGAAAAATGTTAGAAATGATTGTTGTCCTCAACCTGCCAGTCTGTAGCTGCACTTGAAATACAGCTTCCATGATCTTCTGCCCACTACTGCCTGGGAATTAGAATAGTGTGTATATATAGTATGGGATATTGTACATATCGTCCATCTACTAACTAGAGCTGTGTCAGGCCCAGTTGATTTTTTGAGGGACGTGGCCTAGGATGTGGTAGGTGTGACCACGCCCCTTATGCAAATTTATGAGCACAGATTTGCTAAGCAGCAGCCTCCCTGCATCACTACAGCCAAGCCAGCAAACAGAAGCATGTGCTGGCTGGAGAACAAAGCTTCTGCTGACAGGTAAGGGGGCATGGAGGTATAAGAGGACCCAGCTCCCATTAGGACAATGTAACAATAATATATACACAAATGGACAATTTTCATAAAGCAGTGAATCTTTATTTCTGGCATTCACTTGATTATTTAATATGTCAAAGCCATTATTAAACTTTGATACTAGGGAGAGGTTAAAGCATTAAAATATGAATAGAGTGGTGGGCGGCATTTTAACGAGTCACTGTCATTAGTGTCGTTTGATGTTACAGTGAAAGACATACACAAAACTGTTGCTCATCATCCTGAAGTTATTATTATCTGTTCTGCTAGTTGCTCTCTATTACAGGAACTTTATATAGAATATTTTTAAGGACAAATCACTCACCTCTACAAATTATAAGGATTGGGTTGGTCAATGTTTTAAATTGCATGGGTACCACCAGTGGTTTTAGTGGCCACTAGACAATATACACAAACCCAGTGATTCTCCAATTCGGTCCTCAGGCCCCCACACAATTCATGTTTTCCAAGTCACCCAACAGGTGCACTCATTACTGACTAGAGATGGCCAAAACGGTTCACTAAGACGAGCCGCGATCCAGCGAATCAATCTGTGAAAAGATCCAGATCTTTTAGGCGGGCCCTCGACTAACTTTGAAAAAAAGGGCTAATTTGATAATAGAGAAGCATAATTCGTTTTACAATCATTTATTGACATTTTTTTTTTACTTTACTTTTTTAAAACAGTGAGCTGAACAAATAAGAACATACACTGATCGATGGCTGGGTGCAGATTTGCCATCGATGGCGTCTGCAGCGATGGCCATCCCTAGCAGCAGCAGCCTTGTTATTCTTTCTTTTACTTGCAGTCGCAGCACTGTACTCAGTCTCCTGAGTTAGTACATCTCAGCTGCCACAGGTGACAGTGCTGAGCTCAGGAAAATGCATTGTAATGGAAAACAAACTGGCGGCTCACTCACTCTTTAATGGGATCCGTCCAAAAGATCTGCTTCGTTCGCGAACGACCCATCTCTATTACTGACTGACACATTTTAAAAGATCCACAGGTGGAGCTAATTATTTCACTTGATTCTGTGAGGAGGCCGGCAAAACATGCACTCTGTGGGGTTCTGAGGACTGACTTTGAGAACCTGTGCATTAACCATAAATTTTGACCGTTGGCTAAATTCTGAAACATATGCAAACCTGATGGTTTCGGTACCTCTCCAATGTTTTCAGATCTGCACATATGCAGGATCTGTAATGCACATGTGCAGATCTTTGTCTGTGACGATTGCAGTGACCCAAAACTGGATGGGGAAGTGCGGCAATGGCCAGCATTCCTGAAAATATGTTTGTGTCTGCCCCTTTTTCTGCTGAGGCCATTGGCGGTGTCTCTGGATGTAAAATCACTGGTCCCAGCTGTGTGAAAATGCTTGCTATTCTGAGTAACCTAAGGGTTATACAGACAGCCAAAGTGATCTGCTCTTGTGTCTTTGGACACAGCAGCAGTTTAAATAAGTCAACAGGAAGCATCTACTTTTTAGGGCTGATTGAAAAGTCATTACATTGCCTCTGATTTTCTGTCTATTTGGTAGACATGGAAACACTATGCTAATAGTTGTGCAGCTCATACATCCATGTATCTGACCCTGTTGAACTGCAGTTGGCTTCTTTGTTTGGTCACAGTGAGTACAAGATCTTTGTACATTTCATCATGGCGGATGAGCAAGACATGTCTGTGAGATTACATCAGGGAGGTGTGATTAAATGATTTGGGGTGTATACTGCGCTCGCCTTGGATTATTGGGGTTTAGGCGTTGCTTAGCCTCCGGGGTTACCCGTTTCCCCTGTGGGTCATAAGTGAAAACAAAAGAGTGGGGCTGAAGCGCTGCCTCTATGTGTGATGTTATAATGATGAGGAGAGAATTGGTTGGATGTAAAGAAATGATCTTTATTTGTAATATACAGGTATATTGTGCGTAATGTAGAAGGGTGTTGCCAGTAGTTACTGGTGTAATCTTCCACTGTTTGCAGCCCGTCCATCTGTCAGTGTTAAGAGCCCCAAGAGGAATGAGGGTGTCAACAGGCCCCTTTACACCAGAAGCCCAACTGGGTTTATGTCCCTTAGGCAGTTCACAGTGACAGTTCTAGGACTTGTTCTGGGTATAGTCTGGCACAAAGTGCTTGAATGGGGTTACCCTTCTGTGGGTGCAGCCGCGCTTGGTAGGGGAGCTTGTCCGTGTGCTTGGGGAGACGCTCTGGTCCCCGCTTGGTTGTTGCCGCTGCTTGGCTCCACGGGCGCTAGTCTGGACGGGACTTCCGGGTCTCAGGTCTCGCGAGACCAGCTGTGATCACCGGAGTGACGTCAGACACTGCCGGTGCGCTCTACTCACGCCGGAGGATACAATGCCGGTGTTGGTATGATAAGCAGGAGCTGGTGCTTGGTGCTGATGTGTCTTGTGACCAACGCGTTTCGGCCAGTAGGCCTTTTTCAAGGATAGTGTTGGTGCTTATTGGTCTTGGTTTTAAGGTTCTGTTCAACGTTAATTGGTTGCTGTTCCTGGCAATGTCATTGGTCCTGTGTTGCAGTGAGAGGCCGTATGCAAATTCCGAGTAGTATGCAAATGGAGTATTGTTGTCCTAACTGCTGTGTTTAAACTATAAACACAGCAGTTAGGACAACACTACTCAAAAACAGCATGACTATAGCAACTGGGAACCCCAGAGAGCAATACACTTGATTATGCATGTTACAGTTACAGACTAACATGCTATGTCATAGACTGCAGCACTAAGCAAAGCAAAACAAACATGAAATGCAAGGGTTAAAACCCACAGTACAGGCTACTCATTACCACACATCACGCAAATTGAGCGTATCAGAAGGGAGGAATTTGCATACCGCCTCCCACTGCAACACAGGACCAATGACATTGCCAGGAACAGCAACCAATTAACGTTGAACAGAACCTTAAAACCCAGACCGATAAGCACCAACACTATCCTTGAAAAAGGCCTACTGGCCGAAACGCGTTGGACACAAGACACATCAGCACCAAGCACCAGCTCCTGCTTATCGTACCAACACCGGCACTGTCTCCTCCGGCGTGAGTAGAGCGCACCGGCACTGTCTGACGTCACTGCGGGGATCACAGCTGGTCTCGCGAGACCTGAGACCCGGAAGTCCCGTCCAGACTAGCGCCCGTGGAGCCAAGCAGCGGCAACAACCAAGCGGGGACCAGAGCGTCTCCCCGAGCACACGGACAAGCTCCCCTACCAAGCGCGGCTGCACCCACAGAAGGGTAGAGCATTAAAAACCAACGGCAGGAGCACGGACGAGTACAACGGCAACCAGCCACACAGGGTTAGAAGCGAGTAAGCGGGACGCCGCATCTCGCTTATCCCGACACCCATGTACCGCACACTCCCGCAGGAAACCCCATTCAAGCACTTTGTGCCAGACTATACCCAGAACAAGTCCTAGAACTGTCTTTGTGAACTGCCTAAGAGACATAAACCCAGTTGGGCTTATGGTGTAAAGGGGTCTGTTGACACCCTCATTCCCCTTGGGGCTCTTAACACTGACAGACGGACGGGCTACAAACAGTGGAAGACTAAACCAGTAACTACTGGCAACACCCTTCTACATTACGCACGATATACCTGTATATTACAAATAAAGATCATTTCTTTACATCCAACCAATTCTCTCCTCATCATTATAACATCACACATAGAGGCAGCGCTTCAGCCCCACTCTTTTGTTTTCAGGTGTGATTAAATGTTGTGTTAAACTTGGAAAAAGCAGAAATGAAACTCATAAAATGTTACGGCAATTCTATGGTGGAGATGATCAGTGCTGCAGTATTTTGGTGCTTTAAGCACTACAAAGAGAGTAATAACTCAGTGACCTACTGAAGTATGATTTGGTACACCATCCACCACAGTTACAGATGTCATCTTGCCAGCTGCTGAGTGTTGCAAAATGACAGGAGGTGAACTTTATGCAAATTTTATAATGGATTCAGCACATTGTGTGTGCACCAAGTGGGTATCTGAAAACCTAAAAATAAATAAAACAGAAACGATGACCAGTTGAATGAGCATGAATGTCGGAGAGGAAACCGGACATTGATTGTGACGTGTGACGAATCATGGACTTGTCATTATGATCCAGAGTCTATACAACAGTCCAGTGTATGAATATATATATATATATATATATATATAAAATGGTGGGTAGTGGGGCAGCACTCCACAGAGTTATTAATTCCGGTGATTGGTCTATAAAGAAGAAATACAGTACACTTACCCCCCAAGGGCTCAGCCAGTACACTTACCCCCCCCCCCCCCTCCCAAGGGCTCAGCCAGTTGTCATCTCCCCTGATGACAACTGGCTGAGCCCAGTTGAAATGACTGTCGGGACAGATATTGTTGCTTTTCATGCACATGGAATAAACACCATTATTTCTTTTTAAAAAAGTCTGAGTACCGGTTTGAATCCCACCTTGTGAGGGGTAAGTGTACTATATATATATATATATATATGTATATATATATATATATATATATACATATATATATATATATATATATATATATATATATATATACAGTATATATATATTGAGATGTATGTGAGCTTATTACATTTTTTAAAGTAAAGATTGATACGATTGCTCATTTGTGCGCTCCTTTTGTTTTTTTCCTATATGTTTCCCGATTCTGGGGCTTGAGAGAGCCTTGTTTGGAGTTAAGCGGCACCATATTCCTATTTGGGACGGAGACTCATATATGTTTTAAGACTTTGTGCAGATTGGTAAATTGTATGTATATATATATATAATATTTATATATACACTTATTTGCCTCTGCCCCCAACAAAATCTGAGGGTACTCTTTACCTAGAACGGCGCCCATCGCGACCATCGCGACCATCGAATGCACTAAAAAACGGGTGCGATGCGATGCCCGCGATGGCCGCGATTTCCCATAGGGATCAATGTTAAAAGTGAGATTGGACGCGATTTTAGTGTTCAATGCCTCAATGCCCGCGATTTTTACATAGGAAACAATGTTAAATGGGCCACAGAGCCCAAATAGTCACCGTGTAGTGTGAAATGGCCCCCACAATTGTTAACACCACCCCACGATCAACGTCAACCCGAAGCGTGGCAAAAGCAGCGAGCCCGCGAGGGGCGTCGGTACGCGTCCTCCGACCTTTTCATACCCCCACTATCCACGTCGGCGTGGAGTTGAGAATAGAATAGTGTGGAGAGCGCAGCGAGCCACCGAGCCCGAAGCGTGGCGAGCGTAGCGAGCCCCGCGAGGGGACGCGGATACCTTCACAGTTATACGCGTCCCCTCGCGGGCTTCCCAGGTGTCCATGGCGACGCGGACACCTGTGAAGCCCGCGAAGGGACGCGTTTACCTGTGAAGGTATCCGCGTCCGCTCGCCACGCTTCGGGCTCGGTGGCTCGCTGCGCTCGCCACACTATTCTATTCTCAACTCCACGCCGACGTGGATAGTGTGGGTATGAAAAGGTCGGAGGACGCGTACCGCCGCCCCTCGCGGGCTCGCTGCGCTCGCCACGCTTCGGGTTGACGTTGATTGTGGGGTGGCGTTAACAATTGTGGGGGCCATTTCACAGTTCAAGGGCACTATTAGGGCTCTGTGGCCCATTTAACTTTGTTCTAGGTAAAGAGTACCAATCTGAGTAATTCCTTCAGCATGTAAAGTCATGCCTCCACCCACAAAATACTGAAGCACGGCTAATTGTTTCTCCACCATATGCTTGCCGCAACATTTCCTGAGATTCCTTTCCACTTTTCACATTTAATACAAAATTCAATCACACTTTACTGTCGTAATCTCACAGACAGATCATTATCATCCTCAGTTATAAAGTGATCAAAGATCTTGCATTTGCTGTGGCTAAAAAAGAAAACTATGATGGTCCAATCAAAGGTTCAGACACATGCATAAATGAGCTTCACAATATCCATCACTGCCAGAGGTTCATTTATAATGGGTGCAATGTGCCCACAGACGCACAGCACCATTTATAAAACGTACCCATTCGGAGCCCTACGATGAAGGCAGCAGTGCTGGAATCACCGAATAAATGTCCGCGGTGACATTTTTTTGGAGGCCTGCACTTGTGCAGTAGAGTCTGAGCCCTCTACACAGCTACGCAGAGAGGTGCTGCAGCTGGGAGAGAGGAGATGGATCGAAGGGAGGAAGCTGCACACGAGCCTCCTCCTCTCTTAAAGCACAGCATTACCACAACTTCCTTTGGGATGGAAAAACATAGGGAGGGTAATTATTTTTCATTCAGCACTCATACAAAAGGCACCTCCAGCGACATTAGCATATTTTAGCGCCGCCTCTGTGTTCAAAGGTGAAATGCTACTGCATCCATCTCTGATGTATATATGTATGAAGCAGCGATAAGGGAGGAGAAGTGACTCAGAGGAGAATTGGCCCATGGCAACCAATCAACACTGAAGTAACATCTGTAATTTGAAAAATATAAAATAATTCAGAGCAGATGATTGGTTGCCATAGGCCACTTCTCATCTGGCTCACTTTTCCTCCCTTACCACTGCCTTATACATCTACCCCACTGTAATTTGCAGAACCACAATTACCAGCATTTACTGACAGACTGATTTCCTGCTGGTACACTGGGCCAGATGCACTAAGCTTCAAAAGTGATAACATGGAGAGTGATAAACAACCAACCAATCAGCTCCTGCCTGACATTTTTCAAACATAGTCTGTGACATGGCAGGTAGGAGCTGATTGGTTGGTTGTTTATCACTCTCCATTTTATAACTTTTGAAGCTTAGTGCATCTGGCCCATTGACAGGTCACGGACATCATACACTGGACACTTGGTGAAATAAAAAATTTCTTTACTGCACTTCTAATATATCCATGTTTTACTAACTATATCCAGTAAGAAGACCCTATTTGGTCCATGTAGCCATACTAGGGAACTTGACAAAGAAAAACATGTGAGATACAAAACAACTTCTCCTTAATGGAGTCCATCATGAATGATTAGACAGCCACTGACATCATCATAGCAATAAATTGGATTGTTCTGATTGTTTACAATGAGAGAACTGCCAACATATCCAAAACATAGGTGCCGAAACAGTGGGTGCTCTGGGACCCGAGCACCCATGGAGAGTGATGAGCACCCACGGCCATGGCCGGAACTCACCCGCTGCTCGCCGACAACCCTATGCTACTAGTTCCCATCCGCTGCAGGGACCCCGGCGGCTGACTGCTCATCCACTGCTGGGACCCTGCTGCCTCTCCAGCACTGCAGGGACGGACCCCACTACAGCGCTGCCTGGATCCCCATATGCCTCCGTCCCGGACTGGGGGGGTGGGTCTCTGCCATTACACGCCCCCTTGAGCACCCACCAGAAAAAAATGTAAATCGGCGCCCCCTGATCCAAAAAGACAATTATATACAGTAGAATATCTAGCTTCAGCACCTACATTTAGTACATATAGCAGGGCTGGGCAACACCGGCCCTCCAGATGTTGATGAACTACACATCCCAGCATGCCTTGCATCAGTTTCATCATGGCCACATAGCAAAACTAATGCAAAGCATCCTGGGATGTGTAGTTCATCAACATCTGGAGGGCCGGTGTTGCCCAGCCCTGATATATAGTGTACTGGGTCTTTTGAGGGATGTTACAGTAAGATTGTTTCAATACATATGATCTGAATTTGGCTTACAAGCATAGATTTCAATAAATAAAGTAATTTCAGTATAACAGATAACGAATCCAGCTTATACTGTATCAACTCATTCTCTGCCCCACTTAGCTCTGCCCTCTCTTGCTCCATCACTCCCCCATTCACCCATTGCTTTGTTCTGCACCCTCATCTCATTCTTAACCAATTGGAAAGTCTTCTCCTGAATATGATCCACCTCCCTCGCAGTGGGAACCAATCGAAGGCACACCCATGCTTCCACTGCATGCCTATTGAGGATATGGGACAGACCTTCCACAATGTGTGTGTGTGTGTGTGTGTGTGTGTGTGTGTACTGTATATACCAAAACCAATTGGACCTATAGGAGAATGTTTGTGCCTATCTGTTAGGGAATGTAGTGGCCATTGACCCCAAAGCTTGATAGACAAGAAGGGAGAAATAGGAACTGTGCGCTGTTGGTTAAATGCAGAGTGACAATATATACCCAGGTAGGTGGTTCTAAAAATATACAGTATGAGGAGACAAAGACAATAAGAGAAGTACTGTTCAATTGTTTTGCATGATACTTATCACAGTGTGTCTCCTTATATATTTTTAGAACCAACTGCCTGGGTATATATTGTCACTCTGCATTCAACCAAAAGCGCACAGTTCCTATTTCTCCCGTCTTGTTTATCAAATTCTGTATTTAGCTACTGGGAAGAGGTGTAGCTATTGTTAGGAAAGTGCAGCAGTTTGTGTTTGTTGTGTTATCTTATTATTGCCACTGCTTAGGATAGATGGGGAAGGAGTTACATTATTTTATTGAAAATCTACTGTCTGTCCATGGAATGTTTATACAATGGCTAATTTCCTCTGCACATTTATGTACCAATTTGCCTGTAATTTCACCATGTTATAAAATTATTATTTGTTCCAAATGTCTCATATTTTCTTAGCTTAATTTATCTTTGTTTGCAAATGTAAATGATCATTTTTTAAAGTGTTTGAGGGTTCCAATTTCTTTCAATAAAAGCAGGCTATTATGGTGATTTTAGCCAAACGGTCTATCCTATTTTATCTGCCAAACAACTACCCATTTTAATGTGATAACACTTGGGATCCAAGATAAGTTTCATTTGACACAAAGCATAATCCCGGGTTAATGACGGTGATCGAGGCTAATTGCATAGCTCCCAGGGTATCCATTAGCTTTGGTAATTTAACACGGATAATTGAATATCCGCCCTTTAAATCAAGTATTGTCTGAGGTGTGTATCAAACAAATGAGTTTCATTTACCTTTTTGAGGTTTTTTTTATAAAAATTGTAAAGTAAACGAATGCTGTATTCTTCAGATCACTTGGGTTATTCATAAAATGTATCAAGTATTGCTTTCACATATATATAAATTATTAAATTAACTGATAATTGTACTTTCTTATTGGTGAAATTCATGACAAAAGGAAGTTAAATGCTGCCAAACATATTGATTTACACCCGCAGGAACAAGTCCATCAGTGGTGTCTTTGCTCCTCTATCAGGACCAGGGTGTAACTCCCAGAGGCAATGGAGGCTCCAGCCTCTGGGCACCAAGCCCTGAAGGGGCACCTGAATGTAAAGCAGCATTTGTGTGGTTCATAGCGGGTCTGCTCATGCAAGGGAGCTCTGCCGTGTACCTGTAGTTAATTGGCTCTATACCAGGAGCCTGGTACCACTCTGTTGGACTCTGAAATTATACGTTCAGGGGAATGTTGGGGTGAGGGGCACCAAACTCCAACTTGTGGGCGACTGTAATTAACTGATGCCCCATTGACCACACATTGTGTGGCTTTCAGGAGCTTTTGGGAATTACAGACAATGGGCTACAATGAACTGAGACCATATAATAAGGCTCCCACAAAGCAGTTTGTTTGCTTGTTTAATACCAAGAAAGATGGTCCATTCCAAGCAGTTTACACTATTATTCCAAAATATTATTATTATTTTGAGTATTATTTTTTGGAATATCTTTTCTCCACAAAGAGTAGTTGGCAAATGCAGGAAGAGGTCAATCAGAGGCTTACCTAGATATTAGTAGGTCTCATAGCAAAAGTTTGTAAGGGCCCCCTATTAACTGATGGTGATAAATGTATGTAAAACATATTAGTTAGACATCAAAGATGGGCCCTCTTCAGCTCTGGGACCCATAGCAGCTGCACCCCTTGCACCTATGGTAGTTACACCCTTGAGGTCAATACTCTACTTTAGTCCTGTTGGAGAAAAAACGCTATATAAATTAAACTTATTTACTTACTTGCTCTACTTCATACAATGTAATACTGTCTGAGGCAGCCTACTCATGGTTATTGTAGCCCAGTTAGTATTACATATGAGTCCTTACCACTACCGAAGTCAATTTTCATTGAATTGGCTATTGCTGTATACATTTATGTTTTTTCTGATTTGAACATCTGGGGGCATATATAATACGGTCTGAGAGTTGCAGGATGCATGGCTTTGCCTTGTAAATGATTGCTGCTTAAACATGTCCAAATAGCTACATAAACCATAGTTCCTGACTTTAAGGCTGCCTGGGATGGGGGTAGCCAGGCCAGCATAGTGGTGGGTGATATGTGAGGCGTAGCTTGTCATAGGGGGCAGAGAGCGAGTGTGACACAGTAGAAGAACTAGTTGGTGGGATATAATTATATATGAGTCATAGGATCAACAGTAATTAGGTTGAAAGTCAATAGGTTGACCACTATTATATATATTAAGTTTGGGCACATAACTCCATGGCCACTTCTTACAAATCCAAATGCACTAGATTATTATTATTGATATCATTCAGGGCCGGTGCAAGCCCCCCGCCCGCCCCAGGCAAAAAAAACCGCGCCGCCTGCCCGCCGGGGGGGGGGGGGGGGGCACGGGTGCGGACGATACTGCGGCACGGGGGGGGATGGTGCGGCGGGCGATACTGCGGCGGGCGATACTATCCCCCCGGAGCGTAGGTGGTGCCGCGCTGAAATCCCCCCAGTGGGGAGCGGGCGGCACGGGGGGAGCAGGGAGCATGCCATGGGTGGGATAGGAGAGGGGAGAGGGAGGATGGATCACAGACTCACCTGCTCCCCGCTCCCTGCTTTCGGGTACCTCTTTATGGTACCTCAGCGGCTCAGTACCGTCCTCCAGCGGCCGGCGCACTAGGCAAATGCCTAGTCCTGCCTAGTGGTGGCGCCGGCCCTGATATCATTGCTCTGCTGTGTACTAAAGCTGGATATATAGAAAACAGATACTGTATCTGGGTGATCGACCTAATATAGCTGCAGATTATCCAGATAATTGCAATATGTATGTAAATGATCGACCCTTAATTAGCAGTCAGTCATGCCAAATCATTCAGCTTGTCCGTTTAATGCAATATTTTTTTAAATGACAAGAAAGCATCAGGCATTGTATGAACTCCTTTTGTTGATGTTGCACATTTCTTCTGTACCTTGGGAAGGAACCTAAATATTGTGGTTTATACACTGTGAGGGGATACATACAGATACATACTGTTGCCAGCATCCAGATAGAGGAAATCCTAACAATGGTCAGGCAAGCCGGAAACGGCATCCTTATTGGTCTCCTGTCGGTAGTTGGGCTGTCGGCATCACTGTCGTGAACACCAGCATCCACACCACTCGGATACTGAGCTCATCTAACAGTTAGATAGTGGGCCAGATGCACTAAGCTTCAAAAGTGATAAACTGGAGAGTGATAAACAACCAGCCAATCAGCTTCTAACTTCCATGTCACAGACTATGTTTGAAAAATGTCAGGCAGGAGCTGATTGGTTGTTTATCACTCTTCATTTTATCACTTTGAAGCTTAGTGCATCTGGCACAAGTTTGTATGCTCATCATTTCTGATAGATATGTCTGTCAGATAAAAGGTTTGTCAGCCTGAAAGGCATGTTATCTGGCCATGTGTGATCAACATTAACCTGGGTACACAGCTTTACGTTCATTCAGTTGATTGGGTTAATACTCCTGGTCAGTTGAGCAGTGTGTTCAGTGTCGGCCTGGATCATGAAAGGCCCACCAAGGTAATGCAATCACAGAGGCCCACTAAGGGGTGGGGCCATTTGCTGGAAGGGGTGTGGCCACCTGCCCATTATAGGAGCCTTTTAGCATAGTATATACCTACAGAATTTTTAAAAGGGAAACATAGTAATTGAAAAAAAAGGAGAAAGGGAAGAAACTGGGTGCTGAGTGTTACATTCATTACCTGCCCCAAGAAAGAGCACTTACTGACAGCTATAGGTGGCGCTGTGCAGTTAATACTTGTGACACTCAGCATCCAGTATCTTACCTTTCTCCTTTGTTTCTCCTTTGTTTTGGTTTATTTCATTCCCTTACATTTAAACTAGCTACCGTGGGGGGAGAAAAGGCAACCATTGCTACCACCTCTGATATCACTGCCGCCAAGCACACTAGCGTCCGCTAAAAATGTTCTCCTGTGCGCTGCAAGCTGGAGGCCACCGCTACCCACAACCCATACCTCCCAACTTTTGAAGTTGGGAGGTCGGGACGTTCGCGCTCCCGAAAAGGGGGCGTGGTCTCACGGGGTGACGTGAACTCCGGCCACGCCCCCGTTTTCACCGCTCGTCGGTGCTGAATAGATGCTGTGCGCATGCGCACAGCGTCTATTCTCGGCAAGCAGGGGGGGCTCCCAACTGTCCCCCCCACCGCGGGACAATGGCGGCCCTGGGCGGGACGCGGGAACGTCCCCGAATATCGGGACGTTCCCGCGGAAATCGTGACAGTTGGGAGGTATGCACAACCCTATAGTGACAAGTTTTATAAGGCCTACACACTGGGAGATGCTGCAATGCTGTATCGCTCAGAATCGCTCAGCACACAGCGCTGCACAGCAATGTGTGTGCTGAGTGATCTCTCAGGACCTCTGTGAGAACACTGGCCTTGACCACGGCGATTATAGATGTATCCAGATATTACAGTACTTATCTCCTAAAATATATGCATATAGCATTAATGACTAAAAAACACTTGACCACAACCCCTGTTTCTGCATGAGATAGAAAGATTTTTATTGAAGAAAAGGACCCATAAGTTTGTTTAGAAAGGAAACATAAAAACCAAGGAAAAATAGAATTATTTCAGCCATCATCCAAAGACATGTTAATAGCTGTCTTGTAAATCCTTTCACGTGGCAGTTACTGGCACTTAGTGTGATGGAGGTGCTCCGGAGTGTGTAGAATTTTCACAGAATGGTGAGCAACTGTATGGAAGAGAAAAGAAAGACATCATTTAGAAACTTAGATTTGTTGCAGTTTTAAGCAACATGACCACATAGGTATAGAGGGAGATAATGTATGTGTCAAGTAATCTAAAGAGTGAAGAAGTATAGAAGTTGCTCATAGCAACCCATACACTTCTACCTTTCCTTTAGGCAGTAGAATGTTCTTTGTAAATGCTGTTTAGAAGCTGATGGCTTGCTAAAGGCAGATTCCCCACTTGTCCACATTTTGGAAACGTTTAACACGTCCTTAGATGACAGACTAGCCAAGGAAACTTATTGCATAAGCTTTATTTGTATCCTTTCTCATTGGCTATTTTTTGACCTATTTATAATATCTACAAAATAGCAAAACAAAGTGATTTTGTGATAATAGTGCTCACACAACTACTTCGGAGCAGCTTAAATCACATTAAGGTTGGCATTCAACAAAACACCTGGTGTAAATACATATGAAATAATAAATAAAATGATCTTATAGAGCAGAGAAGGTTCCCACAATGCAGCAATGAGTCACCATAAAATGAATGATCTGATTGGACCTCAT
This sequence comes from Crinia signifera, assembly GCF_055691185.1. Lineage (NCBI taxonomy): Eukaryota > Metazoa > Chordata > Amphibia > Anura > Myobatrachidae > Crinia > Crinia signifera. Next base: position 134,463,127 of record NC_139222.1, on the reverse strand, counting down.
GTGGTCACGAAGGACGGCGCCAACAATTTCCAGAGTTGGACTGCCTCATCCTTTTGACACCTGTTCCTGTTGTGGCCCGGGCTTTATTTGATATGCTTGTATTCATCCATGAAATTGTAAGTGCACATTCTTATTAAACTTCATTGTTTTTAAAGTAATGCACTATATGCACTTTCTTTTCATTGCATATCCATCAATTTGATAAGGATATCATCAATACAAAATTAACCCTTTGAACTACCCTTCAAACCGGATCATTCATTTTATGGTAACTCATAGCTTCAATATCTACAAAATGAAAATTGTAGCTGTATTTAAATGTAACCTCTACCTTACAGTAGGTACTTTGTATTGTCTTTTTACTTGGCAATGCTTTGTTAAGCTTGTGTCTTACTGTATTGGCAATAAACTAATGTACATTTTATATATTATAGTATCCTTTATTATATTATGCAATTAGAATAGTTACATATACTGTGTAGCCTCAGAGTACTATTTATAATATGCAATAATATTTAGAATATAGTGTATATACTGTATGGCATTTCTTAAGATGCCCATAGATTGTACAATTGCCGGGTGCGATGAGATGTGCGCACATCCCATCGCACAGCTCAAAAAGTATGTGCTGCACATACTTTTTGAAGTAGATCCATCGCATTGCATGCAAATTGCATGTAAATCACATGCAAATGACATGCAATGCAATGCTATCTAGTCAAACAAGCATAAAAATAAATGGACCGTGTATGGGCACCTTTATTCTAAACTCGCTTTTCAGAAAGTAATAATAGATAAATAAATGAATAAAAGCTGTTGCTCCTGCAGCTATAATATTCATTGTCACTGCCAGTATTACTACTAAACAGCTCAATTAGGGTAAAATAAGAAAAATAACATATTATTTACTAGGTAAACAAACTAGCCGAAAATAGGTTTAAAATAGGCTACAACATATATATATAGGGGGTTATTCAGACCTGATCGCTGTTGCGCAAATTTGCAATCCTATCAATAATACCCTTTCTCACTGCCGCAAAAACCTGTGTATTTGGCAGGGCAAGCGGTAATTTCCTGTTGTGTCAGTGTGAACGAGTGTGCGTGAAATTCCCGGGTGTAATTTCACATGGGTTTTTTGCAGGGTTTTTCCTGGGAAATACACGGGTATATGGCAGTGTGAACAGGTTAGACCCGGGTTTTTCACACAAGATGCAAGAAAGCAAGCTCATTGCATTGCTTTTTAAACAGCCAATCAAAGCTACTTTTTCAACAGCCTATCAAAGCTGCTCTTAGATTCCACACACTTGTTGGCAGGCAGACCAGGGGAAGCAGTGTGAACAGGGCAGACACGGGAACTTCCCAGGTCTAAGGTGCAGTATGAATGAGATCTGTAGAGCCCCTCCAAAAACCCGGCAAGAAAAACTCAGGTTTTTGCAGGGGCGGCAATGAGAACATGGTATTATTGAAAGACTGCACAAGTGAATGGATCATAGCATGCATGCGCGAGGCCTAACAGCAACAAAAAGCAGTGATGAATATAATCGCAATACCCTTGTAGCTTAACTGACAGGAAGCCAGCGTTTGGGGGTGGTAATAGTCTGTTTCTGGGAGTCAGAAATAAAGCAGGTATGCCCATGCATTTTCAGGGAGGTTGTGTGACGTCAGCTCTGGCCTTGTCCAGACTATCTCTGTCGCACAGTTGTGCAAAGAGTCAGAGTTACATGCACTTGCACAGACTGGGTAAATCATTAGATGCTAAGTGATTTGCGAATAGATTTTCAGGTGGCATGTGATCAGTGATCCATTTGGAAGTCATTTGCATATTTGCACCAGGCGGGATTTCCCTCACCTGGGCGGCGGCTATCTGATCGCATTCCTTTGCAAATTCACACAGCAGCGATCACATCTAAATTAGGCTCATAATTGTTAAAAAAAAATTACCTTCTTTGGTGTTAGAGAAATTATGTCCAGAAACACTAAAGAAACAAAACAGTTTAGTTAGACAGACAAGATATTGGATAAGTTAAACAAATACAGAAATTGAGCTATTCATTGAATGGATTTGATTTTATAATCCCACCTTCCAAATGTTTAGAACTAATGTTATTAGAGGCTTAAGTAAAGAAAAAAAAAATCCAGTCAATCATTTTACAGATGTATGTTCAAAGGTCATCTCAAATGGCCATAAATGGAAAGGTTTAAAAACTTTTATAACATACTGGATATCATGACCCTCAAGCAGACGCTTGTATGTAGCAATCTCCATTTCCAGATGTGTCTTCTGGTCCATTAGTATCTTGTACTCATGGTTCTGACGTTCTAGGTCGGCACGTATTCTCGTCAACTCAGACTCTATATCGTTGATGAGACCTTGTAATTGAGAAAGCTGGGAACCAAATGATTCTTCTGTCTCAGCCAAAGTGCCCTCCAGTGCTGATTTCTATGGAGATATCAGTTGTGCAGCATTACAGTTGATCTATCCTTCCATAAGTATGACAATGTTATATCTGTTAAGTGATACCTACCATGCTCAGTTGGCTTTGCAGCTCAATTTCTAGGGTCTGGACATTACGTCTAAGTTCAATGACCTCAGTTTGGACAGACTGGAGTTGTTCAGAGCCAGATGCAACCTGGCGGTTCAACTCTTCACTCTAAGAAATTTCACATTATACACAATGACGTCAATAATTTGGCATTAAGTTGTAAAAACTCATAAAAAGAAAGAAATCTCTCATATTGCTTCCCCTACATTAGATGTCTTGTTTAAATTAAATGCTAACATTATATATATATATATATATATATATATATATATATATATATATATATATATATATATATATATATATATATACTGCTCAAAAAATATAAAGGGAATACTTAAACAACACAATGTAACTCCAAGTCAAGCACACTTCTGTGAAAGCAACACTAATTGACTATCAATTTCACATGCTGTTGTGTAAATGGAATAGACAACAGGTGGAAATTATAGGCAATTTGCAAATGTGCATGTGTCTACTCAAACGGTCAGAAACAGACTCCATGAGGGTGGTATGAGGACCCAGCGTCCACAGGTGGGGGTTTTGCTTACAGCCCAACACCGTGCAGGACGTTTGCCATTTTCCAGAGAACACCAAGACTGGCAAATTCTCCTTTGGCGTCGTGTGCTCTTCACAGATGAAAGCAGGTTTACACTGAGCACGTGACAGACGTGACAGAGTCTGGAGATGCCAAGGAGAATGTTCTGCTGCCTGCAACATCCTCCAGCATGACCGGTTTGGCAGAGGGTCAGTAATGGTGTGGGGTGGCATTTCTTTGGGGGGCCACACAGCCCTCCATGTGCTTGCCAGAGGTATCCTGATTGCAATCAGGTACCGAGTTGATATCCTCAGACCGTTTGTGAGACCATATGCTGGTGAGGTTGGCCCTGGGTTCCTCCTAATGCAAGACAATGCTAGATCTTAGCATTCTGGGAGGAGATCCCTTAGAAAACCATCCGCCACCTCATCAGGAGCATGCCAGGCATTGTAGGGAGGTCATACAGGCACATGGAGGCCACACACACTACTGAGCCTCATTTTGACTTTTTTAAGGACATTACATCAAAGTTGGATCAGCCTGTAGTGTGTTTTTCCACTTTAATTTTGAGTGTGACTCAAAATCCAGACCTCCGTTGGTTAATAAATTTGATTTTCATTGATAATGCTTGTGCGAGTTTGTTGTCAGCACATTCAACTACGTAAAGAACAAAGTATTTAATAAGAATATTTTATTCAGATCTAGGATGTGTTATGTTAGTGCTTTTATTTTTTTTGAGCAGTATATTTATAATATATATATACATACATACATACATACATACATACAGACACACACACACACACACACACACACACACACATACACACACACACACACACACACGTTAAAAGCCTGTAAAAATGATGGCTTATTCCCGTGCTGCACCCCTTCAGTGGAACGCACTCCCTCGCTCCATTAGACTCTCCCCGACCTTGCAAAGCTTCAAACGGGCACTGAAAACTCACCTATTCATCAAAGCGTACCCTTCCACTGCATAAACCAGATGGTTCTCCGACCCCTTGCCTGTTTCCTGTTTACATCCTGCTATCTAACCACCACCCCCTCGCTTGCACCTCTTGTAATATGTCTGTCTCCCCTTCCTACTAGATTGTAAGCTCCTCCGAGTAGGGCCCTCTTCCCTCCTGTTGTCAAAGCCCACTTCTCTTCACATCTCACTCACAGCTCTCCTTTACTCCAACACTCAGTGACCATCTTCGTCTGCATACTCCTCTCCATCATTGGCCTCAAGCCTCTAGTTCTATGTTGATTGAGTCCTCACTACTTGTACCCAAGCTGTAATGTGTATTGATCTGTGGCGCTCTTTATTTGTACTGTATTTTTGTTATTTATTCAATGTTATGCCAAGTTTTGTTTCCCTGTATTGTTCCTTTGTACGGCGCTGCGAAACACTTGTGGCGCCTTATAAATAAAATTATAATAATAATAATAATAATAATAATAATAATATCTGCTACTACCTCCAATCTCTGTCTTGACAGCTCCCTCTCTCCATATCCAGGAAGTTCAAAACATAGCTTTTTGATTTCACATTCCATTAAGGAGTAAGCTGGTCTGTTGAGTGGCCTCTAGTGGTCACTGGCCGTACTTCACCTCATAAAGGTGAGGAGAATTTAGCCTCATATATATGCTAACTTGACATTATGCTAAGTTGAAGTTGTATCTTTTCCATATCAGACATCCATGTACTGTGCTTTTATATGAGAAGCACTCATTTACCCTATTTATTTGAATCAAAGTAAAAGCATTCCAATACCCTTTGAAGGAACATGTTCTCAACATCCCTCATGTTCCTCTCCATCAGGTTTTCATATTGTTCTCGGATTTCTGCCAAATTTTTGTTCAGATCTACTGATGGAGCAGCGTTCATTTCCACATTTACTCTGGCTCCCAATTGAGCACGTAGAGAGTTCACTTCCTACAAAAATAACAGAAGTAAAGTCTCTATTACAAAACAACTATATTACTGGTTGGTTGCTAACACAACTTTACTAGTCTACTTCTCAACTCTATAGAAGATTTTATACATTTTCTCTTAGGTTTCATTGTATCTTTACTTATGCTGTAGATTTGTTGTAGTAAAAATGTTTCAAAATTCAAAAGTATCAAGTTACTGTATTACCTCCTCATGGTTCCTCTTCATCTGCAGAAGTTCCTCCTGGAGGTTCTGGACTTGCATCTCAAGATCACACCTCTCCCTGTTCAGCTCTTCCAAGACCCGACGCAGGCCATTCACATCAGACTCTGCATTGTTTCTAAGCTGGAACTCCATCTCATACCTGAAGGAATAAATGTATTAAAGAAGTCAACTAAAGCTGACATTTTTTAGACTTGTATTGTTATTTCTTATTATTCAACAAACTGTGTAGATCAGTGGTTCCCAAACTGTGCGCCTAGGCTCCCTGGGGTGCCTCCGGACACTTGCAGGGGTGCCTTGGGTTGGTCGTCCAGGACCAATTCAAATTATTTATGATCAATTATTTCTGGACAAAACCAGTGCCGGTGGCTGCCAATTATAAAATGTGTACAATCGGAACCAAATCCTGCCCTTTACCACATAACTGAACCTAAGAAGCACATAATAACACAATCTACTTAATTTGATATATATTTTTTGGGGCCTAGGGGTGCCGTGGAAAAATTCTGATACTCTAGGGTGCCGTGATTAGAAAAAGATTGGGAACCCCTGGTGTAGATGTTTATTTAACATACTTGTTTTTGAAGTCATCTGCAGCCAGTCTGGCATTGTCTATCTGCAGGACAATCCTGGTATTTTCTAAAGTGGCTGAAGATATCTGAGGAAAAAATAAAAGAAATGGATGTGGATTAAAAATGTTATGCTAAAAGTAATTAAACATCCAGATTAATATGCAAATAATGTCTAAAGGAGTGTGTACTCATTACTTAGATGTGGGCTTGCATTATAATCCCAGCGGGGGCTGAGTCAATGGTGGAGGAGATATGCCATTTCTTGGTAGTGTGCATACAATAATTCATCTATTTCCTCAAAGTGGACACCTATTGAATCACACCCCTAACATTACTAATGCTTGCCATATGATTCACTGACCTCACAAGAGATTTAACCGCGCCACCCCCCCACCCAAGAAATTGACCATTAGCAAATTGTATATTGTTTCAACTTTGGAATCATTTTCTGTTTAGCCCGAAGCGTGGCGAGTGGACGTGGAATACATGTAACATAATTTGCGTCCCCTCTCGGGGCTTGCTGCGGTCGCCACGCTTCGGGGTGGCGTGGATAGTGGGGGGTGCCTTAATCCCATTGTATGTCATACAAGTGTATAGTACATTAAATGGCATCGCACCCTATAAAATCGCATGCGATCGCATGCGATTTTATGTGTGGTGCAATCGCATGCGATGTGATGTGATGTGATCTCATCGCACCGCCCAAGGCCAGAGAGCAGTGAATAAATTACATAGGACCATCACATTGCATGCGATTTTCTTACGCAGAATTGCCCACTAAGCTATTTGCTATTTGCTTAGTGGGCGCCCGGCAAATACATAAGTACCAAAAGCATTTGAAGCATATTGTTGGTTCACCACTTTTTGATATGTATATATAGCCACCGTGGCAGTTGCATGTAGCAACTGCCACGGTGCTTCCAGCCAAACAATATATAAACAACCTCCAGCGGGCACCAATGGACTTTAGAAAACAAGACTCAGCACTTTCAGTTTTCTTAACAAGCTTTCAGGCCTTTATTCCAGCCCTTCATCAGGCAACACATACACTGTATATATGTATATATATATATATATATATATATATATATATATATATATATATATATATATATACACATTGACCTTGAAAGCAATTCCCAAAGGATCCCATCCATATATTGCACTTGAAAACGGCACTCCAACAGACTTGTTAATTGTGAAAAAAAACGACTTTATTAGTCCTACGCATTTACGGGCTAACACCCGTCTTCAGGGACACCCTTCTTTTTGTGTCCCTGAAGACGGGTGTTAGCCCGTAATGGCATAGGACTAATAAAGTCAGATTTTTTTCACAATTAGCAAGTCTGTTGGAGTGCTGCTTTCAAGTGCAATATATGGATGGGATCCTTTGGGGTTCCCTATGATGGCACCACAGCATTATTGGAAGGATTAAGGAGTGCCGGACCACAACGGTATGTGTATGTATATGTATATATATATATATATATATATACCAGTTATGTGGGTTGGCACACTCCTCCTAATAATAGCAGCTGCCTAGGGTGTCCATCCAATGGCTTAAAAAGCCAAAAATGTATACAGCGGGTAATTCATGGATGCAGTCACCAGGACTTCAATAAAAGCTTTTTATTTCCTCACATAGGTCACAGCGACAGGTTCAGGTCATATGTCAACGTTTCGACTGCGCCAGAGGCGGCCTTTCTCAAGACACCACCGATATCGCCACCAGCATGCAAGCTCGAAACGTTGACATATGCTTTTAATTTAGAAGTGGTATGATAAGACAGGGATGAACTGAGAATAATTAAGGTCACATCAGTGTCATTTTTATTCATTAGAAAGTTTAAAGGTTGCAAAATAGTATTACTATCACAAGAACAGATATTGTCATAATGTAATTGATATAGAAAACTTATTGGCCAAAAATGCATGGCAGTTTTATTGTGCTAGAGATAATGTGCTATTTTTAAATAAAGTTGGTCTAAATATTATAAAATATTGATTTGTAATTAGATTATCATTTTTATTACTTGTAATTACTGTTCAAATTACAGAATTTTATGTGTAAATAGAACCATATTAACAAGCTTACCTGGCCTTGAAGTTCCTGAATGGTCCTGAAGTAACAGCTAAAATCAGGGAATGTACTGGGCTGATTTCTGTCATACCACTCTCGGATATTCTTCTCCAGTTGGGCATTTTCTTGTTCTAGAGAACGAACCTTCTCTAGATAGGAAGCCAATCGGTCATTCAGATGTTGCATTGTTTCCTTCTCATTGACATTGAAGAGGCCTTCACGCTTCCAACCACTGTGACCACCAAAGCCACTAAAATGGCTGCTGTGATTGTGAACACTTCCAAAGCCACATCCTGAACCTATGGATGTGTGTTTGGAAACAGATATTCCTTTCCCTCCAGATCCTCCATGAACACTTGGTGTTCTATAGTGGCTTCCATGAAGGGAAAAATGGGAACTTCCATGATGTCCTTTATGGAATCCTCCATGAAGTGAACCATGAGATTGACCATGATGGGTGACTTTGTGTGAATCAGCATGATGGACCTTGTGATGGACAGTTGAGATATGGCTGGAGAACTTATGGTTGGTTCCCTTTATAGATCCAGTGGAAGAGTGGATTGGTTTTATGCAGTGGCTCATGATGATAATCAACAGAATGCACAATAGCCTCTTGAAAAAAGTTAGGTGCAAGTGTTTATATCCATGTGTGCCTTTTTATAGAAAGCACATGGGGCGTTCAAAATGCAAAACTATTTTATGAGAAATTCACAAGCATCATATTTTGTTTAATTTAGTTGTTGGTGTGATTTTTATTATGGACATTTGTGTGATTGCTTAAGAAAGATCAGAGGAATGTTGAAGAAGTGACAAGTTTATTGCAATGCTGTGCAACAGAGTAATATAAGCCACACCTATGGAGCTAACACAAAAAGGTTGAAAGCCAAATTAATGGATACATGAAACAACTATAAATGGTTACTGATGTCCGTCAAGACATTTTTAGTACATTTAATGACAATATTATGTATGTAATTTATTTGTGTGAGGAAACCATGGCACATTGAATATATATGTCCAGCTGGCAAGCACTGGTCCCATATTTAGACAGTAATAGTCAACAAATGTGTTGAATAGTCTTGGGCAAACAATCTGGCCATTATGGAAATTTGATTACAGCCTTCACACCACTAACAAATGAATAGATTACTTTATACACAGGGTGAAGGGAGTCATTGTCCAACTAAACTTTCCATCTTGATGGTTCAAATTCTAATGGCATCATATTCAAAGTAAGAAAATATCAATCATTTTGGGCAAGAGCTGTAAAGCAAATGTACATGAGGAGTGAAGATATCCTCTACTATATGGAGCTTAGTGGAACATATTGTAAGGGCTGGTCAGTATTGTCGTATTGTCTTATTTGTGCAAATAGAGCAAGGTTCTTAGAAGAAACGTTTAATTGGGTTCTATGTAGATGGTTAATTAACTAGTTACAGTTTTATTAATAATTACATCATGATGAATGTTTGAGTCAAGTTCTACTTTCTTCAAATTTAAGCACAATTATTCCTTTTTTTGTCAATATCAATGTTTATCTCAAGACAGCATGAGTGTCTTGAGATAAACATCCTCAAAAAGTAGTGTCGTTTATCTGTTTCTCAGCAATGGTATCTTATGCTGAAAATACACAAAGTAAAACCTGTACCCAGAGTTGTAACAACTAGGACCATCCCACATCTTTTGATGGCCGCTGACCATAGAAAGATGTGGAAGGTGTATGCTTATGTAATGTTCCCCTGAGCAACCTTACATATGTGTGTACACTTGGGGGAAGTGGGCGGGCAGCTGACATCCCGCATGTCTGTCTTGGCACCATTAGCATGAGAATGCCCAGCATTTTTAAGCATTCCCATATGCTAAGCCCCATATGCATAAGTCCCCTGTCCCCCCGCCCTCTATTTGCAAGCATGGGTGCATGCACCCAGCAACCAGTTTGGTCACCATGGACGCACGCACTAAGCACATGCACATGTGCAGAAATGTGCATGCGCAATTCAAAAACATCGGCCCCGTGCGAATGCACGCCTGCCTGCGAATGGACCAGAATAAGGTCCTAAGAGCTGTTTATATATGAGATGTTTAAAAAGTAAGCATATTTATATTTTGAGTACTGTAGCTAAGTAATGTTTTCTGTAAAATAGTATGAAGTCTTATTCATGGAACTCAATTAGATGCAAATTGGTTGAACCAGTCATTGCCATAATGTTTCAATGCCAGCCACAGCGGTCGGATATGCCCCCTTTGGCTGTCTAGCTAAATACCAGATTTGCCTAAAAGTGAGCACTTTAGAGAGAGAGTCCTGCCGCCGTAAAGTGCAGCAGTGTCAGGCAGATTTGCTGGACGAATCTCACCTAACTGAATTTCTAGTTTGAATTTGAGCATAACTTTCACCCTCTAATTTGGCACGAATCAAAGAACCTTATACAATAATCAATGTACAACAATTTGCAAGAAGCACGGAAATATTTTATTCATGAAATGCGACAAGTATACACAGCATACAATACCGTATGTCAAATATGTATAATGTAAAAGATAGCAATGGATGGATAATAGCACGTACATCTAAATTTAGATGCCTCATCATTAGACAAGTTTGTGAAATAACTGAGGGATATTGAGTATATTATACATTTTCATCTGTTATAACTGACACAAATACAGGAATACATCTATAACAGAACTTAAACAGATACTATAGCAGAACTTAAACAGCACAGATTTGATAGCCTTTAATATTATAGGGAGTTAACAAACCTAAAATAATGCACTTGCAGGCCAACCCAATAGAGGCAGCATTTGTGGGCTTGAACAATAATGATAAAGCAAGCTACTGTACCAGCACCATTTTCTTTTTTGCACTACTCATGTCAACAGATCTTGTTGCTGCTTTCTGATTTTTTGTCCAACCCACAAAATGGACTCCTTCAGTGTACATACCTGTACATGACAAGATCATTCTAATCTAAACAATATTTTCCAAATATAGCTTGGACAAGACTGATTTTGACTTGGACAACCTATTTGTAGGATTTTTCTCAGTAGTATGGGTCTGAGAACACTATGGTGTATCAATATGGTATGAAAATGGCACCATACAACCCAGAAAATATATTTCGGGGGGTATTCAATGTGAGGGTCACGGCAGTCGAGCGAGATGGGGGCGTGGCCGTGAGTTGCGGCCGGGAAGAGTCGAGCTGCAGCCGACTGTTCTCGGCAGAATGAGCCCGACAGCTAGTGATGTCGGGCTCGTTCTGCCGAGATACCCTGCTCAATGCTGTCGGGGAAGACAGCATTGAATAGGGCCCGGAGGGCATCTCCCCGACAGGAGGTGCTCACCAAAGATTGAATATCCCCCTTCATGTGTAAATACTATACTAAAAATATATATAATTAATTAGAGATTAACCAGAACACTACAGGTGGTTGCATGCATTTAAAAAGAGGATGTCTTATCTGTGCCCACTGCTCACTGCCCAGTTCCAACCACCATTAAAAATAGAATTCACCATTAATTATATTATAATTGCTTAAAGTTATTAAAGATATTAAAAGAACTATAGGCCTTGTGAATATCAGTACTAAAATTTGGCCTAGGAAAGTGAAGCCCATCTTCTCCTACTAGTAATATATCATTTATGGCCATATTTTTCCCTGGTATGTGAGTTATTATGTTTATATGTATCATTTGCTTTTATGACCATGTTCCTTGCTTTGCTGACCTCCTTTTCCATGCTCAGATTCATGGGAACTGATGAGTTGCTTTGGGTTGATTGCGTGAGATACTGCAAAGAGAACATATCAATCACATGCTTTTCTAATTCTGTTTATGCTTCATGATGAAGAAATAAGTTAGGTTATAATGTACTGTATCACAGTTGGTGCAATGGTTGACATTACTGCCTGACAACATTAAAAGCTTGGGTTTTAGTCCCACCGAATAATTAATTGGGAGGTGATATGATTAGTATGCTCAAATATAGGATTGGGAATCATATGGAACTGGGAGATGATTAGTTCACTATTAGGCCTACACTTACTGTAGAACATTTTTTTGCCACTAAGGGAATCCTATAGATATGACTTACTCAAGTCAGTAGTTACAAGTTAGATAGGTTGAACTCGATGGACTAACATCTTTTTAAACCCTTAATTACTACATATTACTATGTTAATTTTGTGGGTTTTGTATTTTCACCCTGTGATGGGTGGATTTCCTAAGGATACTCTGGTTTCATCCCACAATTCCCCAACAATACTAGTAAGTTAATTGGCTCCCAATAAAATGTAATTGTAGTGTATATTGTATGTGGCAGGGAATAAAGATGGTCAGTCCCACTAATAAATGCCAGGTCGCACCTGGGATTTGGATACAGATCGGTCTCGGCAGCGTCATCCAGGGGCTGAGTGGTGGAGTGTCAGGCGGGGGCTGGGGAAGAGGCAGCACTGAGTTGATGCTGCTGTTTCCTCCACAGAAGTGAACAGGACTAAGGTTGCCATGTTGCTGGACCCACAATAATTTGTGCAGTGTGAAAGGGGTCTTATTGAATGAGACTATGTAGAATGTGATCTATATCAATAACTGGTAACAAACAAATGCTTACAGTAAGTGTTTTGTTCAGTGCAACCTCATTCCACTTTTTTTTTTCTTAATGTTTCTCATTGGCTAGTCTAACATCAAAGCCAACTGAATGGTGCATTTATACATTTTCGTATTATACAGAATATTATAATTATAACCTGTCTATACAATTTGTTGCAAACCTCTCCATTATAGTATTTATGTGAAACACCAATGTAATTGAAGTACTTGCAAGCAATGTTTTTATGTCAACTATTCAGATGTTGTAGATTATTATGTATGTCCTTTTTCAATGGCTTACTACATCAAACACTCCTTTGATTAATTACAATACTGCCATACTTACTGTCCTTGCTGGCCTTGTCATGATGGCGATGTTCTGGAATGCTGCAGAAAATATATGCATTTAAAGTATTACATGCATTAAAATGAATGGAAAGTGGGAAATGTACAAATAATTCTTATTATTTAATAGAGAATATGATTTTCTTTTCAAAAGAACAGTAACTGAAATTTCTGCCCATTTCCTGAACAGTTAGTATTATCAAAGATTTGGATCATGCCTAAGTAAAAAATTTGTACTATTCAATAACATTTATTAAAAAAAAAAAAAAAAAAAAAAAAGTTGCCCAAAAATTTAGACCTGACGTATGCCCCATACTGTAAATACGGGGTGACGGAGCCTCTGTGCTGAGCGATGTAGTGTAGCACATATTGCTCAGCTTACATTGCTGGTGCCAGTGATGTGTGCTGAGCAATCTGTAATGACCAGATTTCTCTGGGGTGTGTAATTTCTAAGCGATCTAGTCAGAGTACTTAACAACCCATGCGACAGCCATGTGTACGCCGCATTACACCGTGTAGTCTATAATTGTGCATTTCAAGAACAAATATGGCTGAAATAATGCAACTGAATTGCAAACTGGTCAAACATACCTACATTTTCTTATCAATTTGTAACACCAATCAAATATGGATTTGCCCAATTAAAATGATTATAATAGGTACTATATTTTCTGAATTAACACCCCATAACTGAAATACTGTAGGACTTCTTGCAATTGCTTGTGGAACTAAGGAACACTTTAAATACAGTACTTTCCTCTAGACACGTGAACACAACCAATCCTCAGTTTGTTTCTATAGTTGGATATTATGTTATGTAGGTTGAAATGAAATTGAAATTAAATGGTACCAAAAGTATGTTTTTTCATTTTCAATAGGCAATTTCATATAGAAATCTTATAATCAATTACTCTTGTAAGCACACTTATTATAAAGTTATATTATGCTCCTACAACTCCTATAAATTATATGATTGAACTTAATAAATAATTCACATACTGCATGTCCTGTCCTTCAAGCAATCGCTTATACGTAGTGATCTCCATCTCCAGGTGGGTTGTTTGATCCATAAGAATCTTGTACTCGTGGATCTGGCGCTCAAGATCTGATCGGATCTGTGACAACTGTTCTTCTACGTTGTCAATAAAGATTTGTAGCTGGGCAAGTTGGGAACTGAAAGTTGCTTCTGTCTCTGCTAAAGTGCACTCAAGAGCTGATTTCTGTTGTCAAATTATAGAAAGTTTTATTAAACAATTGTGGTTTTCTTACACACTGGATTTATACATAGGCCCAATTGGAGCCCATCAACGATATAGGTATCTTTTTTAGACTGTTCCTATAATTGTCATTCTTAGCTTCTTTGTTTGTAGAGATTAATATGACCCCACCCATGATTAAAGAACCTTAACTACAAACTAGTAAATGCACAATTTTTCACAAATTCATTCCAAATTGTCAGTCAGGATATTACTGCACTTACAGTATATAGTGATGCTACAATATAATTACATAGACCTCATTTTTGAAACAATATCATATTAATTTCCTTCTTATTTCTCCTCCTCTTATCAAACATTCACAATGGTCAGTAGGGTAAAAAGGACAAATACAAAAAAAGGGCATACACAGTAGATGAAAATAAAAATGCAGACATGAAAACACATTGTAGGGAGGGCTGTGCTTGAGAGGAAGTCCAAATACTTACTTGTCTACAAATATATTCCAACTCATAAATATCTTCCTTCAATCTCACTAGAGAGTAAAGACACTTGCTTTCAATGTGCAGCACCATCTTCCTGAGATTATCACTGGGACAATACCCTGGCCAGAGATATACTTCTCAGGTCCAGATAATTCATGCACCCATCCCCCCTAAGCACAGCTGCCCCCAGTCTTGTTTTATAACTGTGGTTGTTCCCAACAAATAGTGCATGCTGTCATTAAATAAGTACATGTTAATTAATAAACAACAAATTATTTTGGAAGGAAGTTATAGCATACAATGCTTAGCTGAGACTGCAGCTCAATCTCCAGGGTCTGCATACAGCGCTTTAAGTCAATAACTTCAGTTTGGACTGATTGCAGTTGCTCAGATCCAGATGCCACCTGCCGGTTCAGTTCCTCACTCTGAAAGAAGATTGACATTAAGCCACAGTTAAAATGCAGATGTCTGGCTAAATGCAATATACATTAAGAAAGTCATTCTGCAGCAAATTATACCACCAAATGTTTAAACAATTGAATTGTTCCCGAGTTATTGGTGTAAACTTTTACCATGTACAATGCCTATGCTTTGTAATTTACCACTCTAACATATTGTTATACTTATAGTATGTCAATGCTTGTGAATGTATGAATTATTTGTTGACACATTGTATGTGAACATGACATTTAATGCTTCAATAAAAATATAAAAACAGTTACCCGAGCAATAAACATGCTCTCAACTTCTTTGAGATTCCTGTCCATCAGATTTTCATATTGCTCTCTAACTTCACACAGGACCCTGTTGAGATCCACAGATGGGGCAGCATCAACTTCCACATTGATCCTGGCACCCAGCTGATTGCGGAGGCAGATGACATCCTTTAGGGGGGAGACAGAGTTAGAAAATCATATGTACTGTATTGAGGAAATGTATTTTACTTAATAATAACATTTATTTAACATGATCTAGACAATGACCACACTTTAGAGAAAAACCATTGCAAACGGTGTGTGCCTAATTCTCAGTGTAATGAGATTACCTCCTCCTGATGCTTCTTCATCTGAAGCAATTTATCTTGTAAATTCTCAAGTTGCATTTCCAGGTCTCCTCTCTCTATGTTCAACCCTTCAAGAACTTTGCGTAATCCATTCAAGTCAGTCTCAACAAAATTTCTCAGCCTGACTTCCATCTCGTATCTTGGTGGGTGATAAGAAGAAACAATTTATGGAAGAATAATTATTATACAGAATTGATCTCATATATTCCAAACTGTAACATCATCAATAGCTTTATCTTCAATACCAGTTGTCCCTTAATTACACATGTAGGAGATTGAAGGTAGGATGCAGCAAACCTTCTAAAGAGGAAAAGTGGAGATGTTGTCTATAGTAACCAGCACAGCTCCCAATATGACCCCTTCCAGGAGGGACAACATTCTCTGCTCCTGGACTTGCTTGCCAGTGGCAGTTGCAGAGTTGGGTCTGCCCCACTATCTGAAAGTCAAATAGGGGAGCCACACCTACCAGTGAGCCTCAGACTGCGGTGTATGAGGTGGCAGTTGGTTTGGCTACCCTATCTGTATTTTTGACTGTGCTGTAGCCCCTGTCACCGGTATGGAAGTCCGAGAAAGATGGCAGGATGTATCAAGCTTCAAAAAGTGATAACATGGAGAGTGATAAACAACCACTGTCAGCTCCTAAATGTCATGTTACACACTGTGTTTGAAAAATGACAACTAGGAGCTGGTTGGCTGGACATTTATGACTCTTTATCACCCTTACGTTTATCTCTTTTGAAGGCTTAATATATCTGCCATGATGTCTCTTGTATTGACAATTACCTTCCAGCAAATTATTGTCACAGTTTCCTGTAGTTCAAGTTGATTCAAGAACAATGTAACAGAGAGATGGCAAATGTTACTTTTTGATATTAAATATCCAAAATACTGTACCTTATTATTATTATTATTATTAATATTATAATGTAATATTCATGATGTATCTGTACATTTTTTATATATATAATAAATAAGAAGTTTTTAAGCTGTTATTGCAGTCTAGTGATATTCCGGCACACTTCCAGGTAGTTTGTATGTCCCAGAGGTTATCTGACAGTGTTACACCTGAATGTAGGACACGCAGATGTGTTTACTTACTTGTTTTTGAAGTCATCCGCAGCCAGTCTTGCATTGTCTATCTGGAGCACAATCTTGGCGTTCTCCACAGATGCTTCAAAAATCTGTAATAAAAAGGTTTATTATAAAAGCTATTTTATACATAATATTCTCTATAGCTACAGTATTTATTAAGGACACCCAACCTAATGCAGTAACATGGTTAATTGTTTTGGCATATAGGCAGGCAAAGATGTCAAACATTCTGTCGCCTTAACATTACTACCATCAGCCACCATTATTTTCATCAAAAATTATTATATAGGACAGAGAGGCAATGGCTTAATCCCCCTAATATCACCTATAATCCCCAGCGACTTCTAGAGAGGAATAATTTAATGGTTTTGCTGTATATACAGCTAGACTTTGGATCGGGAAATTACTTTTGAATGAACAATGAATGAAAAATATGGGGAGATGGACTTGAAGTCTCTCTATAAAGATGGAACACCCTCATTAGAAAGAGGAGTGTCCTATCTTTTTAACTGTTTGCATTATCTTAGAGATTATTGCCTGGTGATTAGTGTGATCACCAGGCAATTTCCACTTACATATTGGATTTAGGCCCTATATTATTATGATAAAAAGTGTAAAAAAAAAACACATACAGTATGTTAGACACAATCTCTGAACCATACAGTAACCTTTATATAAAACAACATATACCAATCAATAAAGCTGCAATCACAATCACCGGGAGAGGGTGGGCCAGGGTCGGCAGCAGGAGATATGTACTTGCACCGGTTCCAACAGGCCTACATGCAAGTTCAGGTCTGCTTCAGTCGCACTTATGCAAGCACATCCTTACTGCATTTGGCCCATCAGTTTGGGTCCAATTCGGCCCCAGTGTCCCATGGTGGTGGGGGGGGAGATGTGCTTGTGCAATCCCCAGGAGCAAACTGCTTTGGCAAGTTTCACACTCACCGGCCTGTTCACTTCGGCGGACAGGGGGCTGGAGGAGGGGAATGCCCAATGTTTTATGGGCATCCCCATGAAAATGCTGTGTGTTCCCTTGGGAACACTGGCGACCCGCCTGCTTGTTTGGAGCAGGTGGCTGATGTCACATGGCATCAGCACCCACCCCCTTTTTCGGCGATCTGTGGCGGAAATAAATGTAAGTTTAGGCAGACATTTATTACTTAAGGGTAGAGAAATCATTTAATGGTCGGCGAGGGGTGGACGTTCGGCGGGGCAACGGGCGGATTTTTTTTATGTTAGATATTTAACTTACCTTTTGTTGGAGTTCTTCAATGGTCTGGTAATAGTGCTGGAAATCAGGTAATGAAACATGAGCATTTTTCTCGTACCACTCACAGATCTTTCTCTCCAAGTTGGCATTTTCTTCCTCCAGAGAGCGGACCTTCTCTAGATAAGTAGCCAGTCGGTCATTTAGCAGTTGCATAGTTTCCTTTTCATTGACATTGAAAACACCCTCATTCTTCCAACCGCTGTGGCTCCCCAGGCTGCTAAAGTGGTTATCGTGATGATGGCCATTGTGTCCACTTCCATAGCCACATCCATGATTGTAAGAAGAGTGCTTCGTGAAGATATTGGGTTTGCTTGGCACCCCATGAGCAATATGAGCTGTGTGATGGATCTTGTGCAATCCTCCATGATGCATAAGATGAGAATTTCCATGGTGAATGGAGGGTACATGGCTGGGGAGTTTGGGAGAGTGACTGCTGACATGTACACTTGATTTGAAGTGTCCAGAGGAAGGATGGTTCTGCTTCTGCTGGCTGTGGCTCATGGTGATAAAGCTGGATTCTCGGATTTGATATCAATGTATCGTGCTCAGAAGACAAGTATAAATGTAACTATACATGGTTCTCTTTTTATAGGCATTAACATTGAAGGGTGTTGCATATAATTTTGCTATTTTCTCTCTGACTGTGCGTCTCCCAGTCACTTGTTTTCAATACTATTTAGCAAATTATAAATATTAGACCCATTTGGCTATTTTGGAAACTTCAGAGAAACAAAGGCATGCACAGTTATGGCTCTAATCATTAGTGTCTTTTAAGCATAATTAAAATGAAAATGCTAAAAAGAAAACTCTTGTTCCTCCCTATTTCTTCCAATCATTAGCCCATCAAAGTAGACTTGATTCATAGCTTGTGCTACTAAGGGAAGTCATTTCTTGAAAGTTTAGGCAGATGCAATTATGTAACTGTTCAAATCCAAAACATGTATTTAACTGTTTAAAAACAGAGAATGTTTTAATGTATGACCTTTACATTACCAAGTTTAGAGCATAAGTATATATATATATATATATATATATATATATATATATATATATATATTAGAGATGAGCGGCGGGCACTTTTTTGGGTTTTGGTTTTGGTTTTGGATCTGGATCTCCCTTCGTGTTTTGGATCTGGATTGGTTATGGCAAAACCACCCTTGCGGGTTTTGGTTTTGGATCTGGATGTTTTGGGCAAAATGCCAAAAATTGCTAAAATAACAGATTTTGGGCCTGTTTATGCCCCTAAAGTATTATTGAGCTCAACAACATTAATTTTCACTCATTTCTAGTCAATTTTGATAACTTCACAGCTCACAAAATTGTTTTCATTTACTGTAGTTGGGCCAAAAGGTTATACCGAGGAAGCTGGATGACTAAGCTAGGCGACAGCAGTGGGCATCACATATATGTGGACCTTACACTTCCAACCTGGCACATCTTGGAAGCAGAGCGGCACTGCAGAGGCAGACAGGGTGGCAGTTTAATAAACTACCCCCCAAAAAAAGAGCAAATAATACAAAGATGTGCAAGTTGAGATTGGCCAATGGATATATGCCGTCTCACTGGACAATGGATATATGCCGTCACTCTGGACAATGGATATATGCCGTCACACTGGACACTAGATATAGGCCGTCACACTGGACACTAGATATATATGCCCTCACACTGGACACAGCCCGTTACACTGGACCCTGGATACAGCCTGTCACCCTGGACACAGTCCCTGGACAATGGACACAGCCCCTGGACAATGGACACAGCCCCTGGACAATGGACACAGCCCCTGGAAAATGGACACAGCCCCTGTACACAGCCCCTGGACAGTGGACACTGCCCCTGGACAGTGGACACAGCCCCTGTACACTGGACACAGCCCCGGACACACTGGACCCAGCCCCTTGTATTATGGACAGTGCAGCCCCTGTACACTGAGTGTACAGTCAGCAGCACTGCAGCCCTACGTGTGAGCACTGCAGCACCTAGTTTACAACAAAATAAAAAATCAGTCACTAAATAAATCACAGCACAGTGCACAGGGCACGGAGCACAGAGCACATCTTCACTCCTATAATGGAGTGAAGATGGCGGGGCGCGCGTGCGTCTTATATAGAACCCAGAGCCTGCGAGAATCCGACAGAGCGATGATGACGTTTTGCCTCGTTTTCGGTCCGGAATTCAGGCGGGAACTCCCGAGCCGGCTCGGACCCTGACTCGGATCACCATATTCGGATCTGACGGATCCCGGAGAACTGGACCCGCTCATCTTTAATATACATATATATATATAAATATATATATATATAATATATATATATATATATAATGCATTCAGCATCCTAGTGGTCTGGATGCCGGCATTCATGATACCGATGCTGGCATCCCTACTACTGCCAAGAGACTAACGCCAGAATACCAACATCAAAGAGAATGCTGGAAGCATGACTGCCAGGATGTGGAACAGTAATTAAGTGGGGAGCACTAGCATTAGGCTATGGAGGGGGGAGGTTACTATTGCTGAACTTAGGGCTAGGCTGCAGGGGAAGGGTAGGGTTAGGCTGCGGCGAGGCTTACGGTCAAGCACTCAGAAAGAGGGTTAGGCTGCAGGGTGGGAGGTTAGGTTCAGTAAAAGGATATGGGGTTTAGGGACTAAGCTAGGAAGGTTTAGGTACTAGTGGGGAGGGTTAGGCTAATGCTGGAGGGGGTGGTGGTGGTAGGGCTGGGCTACAGGCAGGGAGGCTCTGGGTTGGGGGGCAGCAGGAGAGAGGCACTCATACTTACTTGACCACTGTTGGGATTCCCTCCTTCGGGATGCCGGCATCAGTATTCTGAGCACAGGCATCCAAACCGCTGGTCATCCATATGTATCGCATTTTTTGGCCTTCATCGCATATTAAGCATGCAATGTATGCATAACTTTATAACACTTCCTGGCCTCATATATTCATAATTCATTTGAATATTTATGTTCATAATACACTATTGCAGTTGTACTAATATATTTATCAGCATTGTTCTTTTCATATGCATATTTATCTGCAATGTTACATTTTAGCTGAGCTGTTTCTGCACCACAAGGTCTCCATTTTTTATTACAATTTATCTTCCACCTATTTCACTCATCCACACAATGTTAATTATTTTTTCAACTCTCTCTTTTACTCAGCATCTTGATTATCTTTTGTTCTACAAACGGATGCCACCTCTTTTCTCTTCCCCTTGTCTCCCCTCCCATGTTTCTCTTTCTATTCTCTGGTATTCTCCCCTAATCTCCCATTACTCCATTTTCCTTCACCTCTTTTCCACCATAGCCCTTTACCTCCACTCGTGTCACAATAAACTCCCTCTTCATCTAACACTGGCATTTTTCCTTCCTTGATCAGAAGCATGCATAATCCCAATGTTATCTTCATCTCCCTGCTCCAAATCATCAATTTCACTGTTATGCTGCAGAATCCTCATTCACGTCTCTCTCCTTAACTCTTTCCTCTCTCATTTGTCCTCTCTAATGTGAACTATGATGGTAACAAGACGGTCCTACTCATGGCCATTTCATCTTCTAGCCATCACAGAATCCCATCAGACACCACCTCTTCTGCTGCACTCTCCTCTTGTAACCTCATATTCTGTCATACCAATCCCCCTACCACATACCTGGAAGATCTGCATGCACCTGCATAGGGGTACTTTTATTCCCCTGCTGCTTCTTCTAACTCATGCCCTCAGAATGTTCCCTTTAATTCTCTTAATTTGAGGTTCATGCTATCTGACTCTTCCACTCAAGTCTGTGAATTAAAGGCAGCCCATGTCATGTAATTGGTGTTGCCAGAGCCTGCTTGACTGAGTACTAAACAGAGGAAAGCACTGGGGACAGGGCCTCCTCTCACAGACAAGGCAGTGACTGCTGTGTTTCCACTGTTGGATATTATTGTTCAGGTGTTGATAGGACAGGATGATGATACAGACTATACAGATGGAGCCTCTTTTGTTAGATAGGGGGTGTGGCCAGCGGACAGGGATGGACGAGGACAAGCAAGCTTCTCCATTGCCAAGAATCGTGCATGCACGCCTCATTTTGGTCAATGGGGCCGGGGCAGTGCAGGCTGGCGGGGGCTGGCAGTTGGTGATCGCATCGCCATGAGCCGCTCTAACGAGAGAGGCTCAATCTGTATAGTCATCCTGTCCTATCAACACCCGAACAATAATATCCAACAGTGGAAACACAGCAGTCACTGCCTTGTCTGTGAGAGGAGTCCCTGTCCCCAGTGCTTTCCTCTGTTTAGAATTCAGTCAAGCAGGCTCTGACAACACCAGTTACATAACATGGGCTGCCTTTAATTCACAGACAGCAGGGATTCAATTAAAATTCACAGTTCTGTGAATTAGAGGCAGGATCATAAGCACCGAAAAGCCGCTGAACTCTCCTATGCACACAAATATGGTCAACCCTGCTTTCCAGGTTCCTCAGGCAGTAGGGCCCACCCTGCTCCCTTTGCTAATCAAAATGGCTGTGTGGTGGCCCAGGGGAAAACAGTGCTGGTCTGGGCATCAGTGGTCCCCTTAGACCCCAGGGGCCTCGGTAAAATGCACCTGCTGCACCAATGGTAGTTCCGCCTCTGCTCTTACTCCATTCAAATTACCAAATATGACTTACTTCTCTGCAGTATATGGATATAAAGTAATGGCCCCAATCCAATCCTTTGCCTCTTCCATCTCCCCCTTGATTCTATTCCTTCTGGCCTCTCCCTCTTATTCTATCTTACAGTACCTACAGTATCTCATTAATCTTTCCCCATCATAAAGCACTATCCCATCTACATTCAAGCATTCCCTTGACTGTAACATTCATAAAAAAAATCCACCCCTGTACCTGACACTCTAATACAGAGCCAGCCTTAGGCATAGGCAAACTCTAGGCAATTGTCTAGGGCATTTGGAATGCCTAGGGGCATCAGCAGCTTCTGCTGATTAAAATGATATGCAGCATGCCTATATTCTGTGTGTGAGTGAGGCTGTATCTGCATATGAAATAGTGTATTCATGGAAATCACTGTAACATAGCATAGCGTATGCAGGTACAGCCACAGTCGCACACAGAATATATTTATGCCACATCTCATTTTAATCATCAGAAGCACCTTGTGTGTCCTGGTCACATAACAATGCAAATAAGACAAATTTTCAGCAAAAAAGGCACCCAACGTTAGCAGAACTGGCCAGGAGCTGCATGGCCTATTGAGGCAAGATGTATGAGGAAACATCTGTATCCAAGCCGAGGCAGAGGTCACAGTATTAGCGGCTGTGCGAGTGCTGTCTGTGGGTGGGTTGGTTGTGCAATAGTGTTTGGCATATGTGTAAGGGGCATTATGTGTGTCATGTATAAATGCGTTAATAATGTGCGACATATGTGTAACAGGCATTATGTGTGTCGTGTATAAGGGCATTAATAATGTGCAACATATGTGTAATGGGCATTATGTGTGTCATGTGTATAAGGGCATTAATAATGTGCAACATATGTGTAAGGGACCTTATGTGTGTCATTATGTGTATGAAGGGCATTAATAAAGGTTGGCATAATGTGTAAGGGGCATTATGGTTATAAGGACATTAATAATGTGTGTCATGTGTAAGAGGCATTACAGTAGGTATTATCAGGGGTGCCGAGAGAAAGGGGTAGGGGGTACAAATTACCCAGGCCAAAGTCTGATGGAAGGGTCCAGTGGGGGCCCTGGGCCCCCTCCCCTTAAGTGACAGCAGCAGCTGCAGCTCTTCTCCTCTGCCCAGCACACACTGCTTTGTGCTGGGTTGCAGTGTGGCCATGGAGGTGCTTAAAATACAATATTTTCTCAGGATTTTTTTCTAAGGGTATAATGTGAATAATGTGAGGAGTAATGTATATAAGGAAAAGTGGTACTACTGTGTGATGTAACGTGAATAAGGGACACCATCGCATGATATAATGTGAATAAAGTGGCACTACTGTGTGGCATAATTTGAATTGGGGGTACTATTGGGTGGCCATGCCCCTTCCCAGCAAGAACACACCCCTGTTTGGGCTGTGCACCAAATGTGTGCACTGTTTCTATTTAAAATATTGCGGGTAGGAGCACCAAAATGATGACTGCTATGATGAGGGTTGGTGGTGCTGGGAAAGGGGAGCAGGGTCAGAGGCGGAACTAGTGGCGGTGCTAGGGGGCACCAGCCAAAATCTTGCCTAGGGCGTCATTTAGGCTAGGGCCGGCTCTGCTCTAATAACTGCCACATCAATACCCATAATTTACTCAAAGCTCCTTGAGGAACTTGTCTTAATCATCCTTTCCACATTTCTTTCCTCTCCTTCCCTGCTTGATCCCTTTTAGACTTCTTTCATCCTCTCCCCTTCACAGAAACTGCCCACACTAAAACCTTAATTCTAAGACAAGGGGCCAATCCTCAATGCTCATTATCTTTGACCGTACTGCTGCCTTTGGCACCACGAGCCGTACTCCCCCTTCTGAACATTTTTGGGGGTCTGGATGATATTGCCCTTCTTTAGCTGTCAACTTACCTATCTGATCACTCTTTCTTTTTCTCCTGTAATGATTGCACATTTTCCCTCACTTACACTATTAAAAGGCATCCCCAAGTTCTGTTATTTGACCTCTTCTATTCTCTATTTACTACAGTATATGTATCCTCTTTAGGTGAGTTCATCAGCTCTTTTTGCCTTTAATATCATCTCTATGTTGAAGACACTCAGATATAACTCTCCTCCCCTAACCTTTCCTCCTTGTATCTCTAGCTGTCTCTCAAAATGTTCCACCTGGATGCCCCAGCACTTTCTTAAACAATTCTAAGACTAAGCTAATTCCCATACTTAAGAAAAGTCTTACAGATGGAGCAGCTCCCATTGGAGATGCTCCTGGTGATAGAATCGGCACCCACCAGCCGACGGAAGGGGGTGCTCGTGCATGAGATGCTTGTGTGCCCCGTTCTGTCGGAGCCCTCCACTGCCTGCCGCGAATCGGCTGCATCACCCAGCTGTCAGCTCCCCCCACTCCCTGCCTGTCTCCCTGAAGCAGAGACAGGCAGGGAAAGCAATCCCCGCCACCGTACTGTGCCGTACTGATGCGGACATGCGTGCGTGTGAGATGCTTACATGTCTCCGTCAGATGGAGCGCCTCTCTGCCAGCCTGTACCTCCTTCAATTTCTTTATCTATTGACAGCATTACCATCTCTTCTAGCTTCAACATGCACTGTTTTGGAGTTATCCTTGAATCCACCCTCTACTTCAAAGCACAAGTCATTAGTTTCCACCTCAGAAATATTCCCAGGACTAGTAAGCCCACTCAAAGCAAAAGCTTTGAAAGCTAGTCTGTTACCTTCTGTGTTTGTGCATGTGTGAGAATTAGATGTAGTTTCACTCTCTGCCAGCAGACTGTAGTGTTTCAGAGACTCACAGACACTAGACATATTTATAGATGATAAGACACTTTCTCACCCTGAAGGCAGTATAACGTCATCAAAAAATCATCTCATATTTGCATCTCCAACCTCATCTCGGGATGCAGTTGATTTCCCGGCGGTCGGGATCCCGGCGGTCGGAATCCCGACACTGGAATCCCGACCGCCGAAATCCCGAAACTTTCTCCCTCCGTGGGTGTCCACGACACCCATAGAGGGATAATAAAATAGCGTGCCGAGCGTAGCGAGGCACCGGGCCCGCTGCGTGGCGAGCGCAGCGAGCCCGCAAGGGGGGGGCGATCCATGTCCCCCCCCTTGTCGGGATTTCGGCGGTCGGGATTCCAGTGTCGGGATTCCGACCGCCGGGATCCCGACCGCCGGGAAATCGTATCGGATCCCTCATCTCACCTTTATTCTCCTGTCAGCCCACTGTGCTTCATAAATAAATGGTGCCTATTCCCCAAAGGATTATTTACACCAACTCCCTCCTCCAAGATTTTGCCCATGCTGCTTACCACTACTGGAACTCTTCATTTTCCTTTCAGATTCTACGCTCCAAAGAGGCACTTCCTCTCCACTGCCAACAATAGCACCAAACTTTTGGATTCAGCCAACTACTGTATCCTTATTTAAGCTTCTTTATTGCTGATTCAGCCGTGTTTCTATTGCTTGTCCATGTTCTTCAATGTTTTCCACCGTCTTTTTTTGTATTTTTGTTCATACTTTTTCTTTTTACAGTATGCACATTGTAAGACACTGCAGACCCCTTGTGGTGCCATATAAAGGATACAAATAATAATATAAATTCTCTGATTTGATCTCAGCAACATTTATGAATGATTGTCTTTTGCTGGCTGCTCTAAATTTTGACGTTTTGGGATCTTGAACCTGCTACTGATCGTTGGGCCTGATTCTGGTTTAATCGGTCCCTGAATTTGCTGCAGGGACCAATGTTTTGGGTTTGCGCATGCATATCGGTGGATATACGTATATGCACACCCGATGTGCAAATGCCTTCGGCTATTATCACAGTTACCGAGGCGGTTACACACAGTGCAGCGGGTAGTGGCTGAGCAGGGGGCTGTCACATGGGAACACCCAGCGTTTCCTGGGCATGCCCAAAAAAACCCGGTGGGTGCGCCCAGAAAAACACTGGCCCATGGCAAAGCCTGCACGAGGCATGTGTCTCACTTCATGTGATGTTCTCGGCCATTCTCCAGCCCAGATAAAAGTGAGACCAGACTGACTTTGATCTGCGAGTGGGCGAAAAATCAATCGATGGTTGGCTACCATCAAAGTTATTTTCACCCGCACGCCCGCATGCAAATGGATGTGTCATCGAACACATCCATTTGCATGCCGGCTCGGGCATTTGGTCAGTGAAGTGGGGTTGGCTTTCACTCCTCCAGCGGGTGGTGTTGGAATCACTCCCTTTCTTTACAAATTTCCATTCCACATTAGTATTTTGTCTGTGTGCCTACTCTGAGATAGCATGTATGTAGTACAAGGCACATATATTTGCACCTTGGAACACAACAATTGACTACCATTCTTTTACCTTTGGTAGCCATATTCTATTAAATCCTAAAACATATTTGGGGGAAATGATTGTGCACCATCAATTATTATAATAAAAATAAGTTATATTTAATATTAAAACAGCTTAATTTCCTCACTTGTTTATATGTGATAATAAATATATTATATATTATTAATGCTAAATTATTCCCAGATCATAAGGTACTTTTAATCTGCTCAATCAAACAAGATGTTTTTTTTAGACAGAATAAGATACAATTAAGATACAATTAAAACCGTTGCTTTAACCTCATACATAGAGGATAGTAATGCTGATTATTAGAAAAATCAAGTATTAAAAAATTCTAAACAACCAATCTACATTAAAATATAACCATAGCTAGCAAAAAAACACTTGTTATCAATTCTGTTTACACCACTCTATAAAACTAATTTGTAGCACTGTATTCGTCTATATCAGCATCTTATCTAGGAGTTTGTATTACAGCTATAGCAGTGGTTACCAAACTTTTTTAAATCACGGCACCCTTGATCATCAAAATTATTTCATGGCACCCCTAGGCCAAATGTTAAATATTGATAAAGTCAAAAACAATTATTACATTAAGTAAATTGTGTTTATATGTCATTCTTAGGGTCAGTTACATGGTAAGGGACAGTATTTGCTACTGTTTGTCCATGTTATCATTGACACCACTGGTTTCGCCTGTGTTATTGATCATAAATAATTTTATTTGGTCCTAGGCCACCATCTCAGGGTACCCCTGCAAGTGTCCTGAAGCACCCCAGGGGGCCACAGCACATAGGCCCTTATTCTGATCGGTGCGGACTTTTCCGCATTCTTTCGGATGGCGTTTTTTAGCCGTCTGCGCATGCGTGGCGATCGCTAGGCGCATGTGCCGCGCATGGTCTCCGTACTTGTCCTCACTAATCCCGTACAGAAATGTGCACCGCATACATTCGGGCAATAGGGGTGTGTTATGGGCGTCATGCGGAATGACACAGGGGCGTAGTTTCAAAGTGGGCTAAACTGGGCGGAAACATGGGCGGACACGGGGGAGTACACATATTTTGGTAGGCGTGCATTCGGACAGCACGCCGAATGCACGCGAACAAAAAGGGAAGAAATGTGCGGTGTCCAAAAGGTTACTCTTGCTTTGCGGACACCACTCGGTCATGCGCTAGGCAATCGGAACGCCTAATCAGGACGGACGCACCTCAACCAATGTCACCTGAACCCAATACAATCACATACTTTACCCATTACTTGTTAATTACACGCTTCTCACTGCTACAATTGGAAGCATTGCAGCTTAAAGGGAACATTACATGCTGCACTTGTCACACACTTTTACACTGCAAATAATGCACACAAATTAATATTATTAATACTAATACACATGCCACTTCTGCATGTATAAATTAATACAGACATTTGTGGGGCCAAAATAACATTTATTAAACAAACTTTGGCACAAATTTAAAATACATAACAAAACAAATGGTACCATACCAGGACAAAAATTACATAATAAATAATAAATAGCCACAGCAGAATCATTGGGAACACATCAGGTGGCTTCACAACAAAAGTATAGCACCAACACTTCAAGTACAGCACACTGAAACAGGGCAACAGAGGAACCAAACATGACATTTGAACCGCGGGCAAAAGTGGTGACCCTGGGCACGGATTTGGACACAGGCTGCTGACACACACAGCTCAATGGAAGATTTGGGAAGACATAACGGTGGAGATTAATGGGGACACAAGTTCATTTGCGAGCACGTTTGGCCCTGGCAGGCTCCTTGCCACGTGCAGCAGCTCTTGTGCCTCGTCCACGGCCAGAGGCTGATGGTGGCTCATGTGGAGCACATGCTGGTGAGGGGGTGGATCTTCTTCCCCCTCTGGCAGCAGGGAGTGATGACGTTGGTAATGCACCCGAAGCGGGTGACATTAGGGCCCTATTGCTGGTAACTAGCTCCACCATAAGTTCATTATGGCGGAGGAGGAGGTCGTTTTGCCGCAGGGCTTGATCAGCCAGCACCTGCAGGCTACCAGCAATAGCTTGTTGGCTGGCAGCCATAGCTTGCTGGCTGGCACTCATAGCCTGCAGGCTCTCAGCAATAATCTGCTGGCTGGTGGTCAAACCCTGCAGCACCTCCTCGGCCCTACGCACCCGCTCGAATGCTGACTCTCCCTGCTGCACAATACTATTCAGCACACGGCCCCACATGGACAATTCAGCCGCGGACAATCCCACCGGCTGCTGCTGCACGGGCCTGCTACTGGGGCCAGGTGGCACAGACTCCACAACCTCCTCAAGAGAATCTTGACCAAGCGGTGGCGATGCTGTTGAACAAGAAAATTCCAATTACCACACATTCCATGCAACATTTAAAACATCTACTTATGGCCTGGCAAATAATTACCTTCAAGAGTAGAAGCCATCACTTCCGCTGGGGACTCGCTGTCTATAGTGCTCACCCCCCGGACCTCCTCCACTGCAATACAGCACTGGGCCATCTCTTCCAGGGGGGTGAGCTCCAGCTTGGATGGCATGGGGCCAGCCCCAGAGATCTGGCTGTGTTGCCACCGGTCGGTCAATTTCTTCTTGAGGTTGCCTTTGAAGTCGTGCCACCTGCAATCAAAGTGTACATATTAATACATGTAACTCCTCATGTTTGCTGTAGCACCCATTGCAATATGATACATAATACAACATGTGCCTACTGACACCAACCTTACATTATATTCATTTTTCATACCAACCCTTAGCAGATACAAAAACATTCACCCTCCAATAACTATCAATTCAATGTCATGGCCAACATGTCTGTGCCTCCAAGCAACGTGAACACCCATTGCCCAACTAGATCTAATATTGAATGTAAACATTACTGGACTTGTACTACTCTAATGTAACACACATGTACTTGCCTCTTCTTAACATGCTCTGCCTGTCGAACTTGTGGAGCCACTGCATTAATCTCCGCCGTTATCTCCTCCCAGATCTTCCATCTCCTTGTGTGTGTCAACTTCACCGCTGGACACTCAATTAAATCACGTGCCCGGGTCACCAGGATGTCAAGCTCCCGCGGTTCATATGCCATGTTTCTTGTTGTGGGTTCCCGTGTTGCCCCACTGCGGCCACGGGCACTGGCACGGGCACTGCCACTGCCACGGCCACGCCCACCGGTTGCTGTACCTGAAGTGCTGGGCTGGCTACTCTGTTGGGAAGCCACCTGCTGTGTTCCCAATGATTCTGCTGAGGATGGCCCAGCTGCTGATTGGCCTGCTGTTGATGGGCCAGCTCGGTCCTCTGGGTTGAGGGGTACATAGGTGGTGTTGGCCTCCATGCGGGACAACAGATTCTGCACCACCTGCTCTTCCTCTGAGTCTGAGCCTGGCATGTTTGCAACAAGTGTTAGCCTTTCTAGGACCACTTTAAATACTATTTCTGTAATTGGCGTTAATCAGCTGCAAGCTGCGTTCCGTACGGCCGCGTTCCGTACGCCAGCGTCAACCGTGCGGCGCATACGGCCCGCCCCTTGGTGTGGAAAAATATTCCCAAAAAACCTGGCAAACTCAGTAAGTCTAATTTATTTGCTAAATGCAGATTCCAACACCAATGACCAAATACAACTGAGGTCAGACATGACATGTATATTTGAATGTACTTCTGTACTGTGCACTTGTTTGCTATGTAGTACAACTGACACTACCCATTCCATATGTCAATCCAGTCCACCACTTAGCCACAAATAATCAGTGAGTTAGGTGTAAGTGTCTAGAGATGCACACTATTTCACCTGTTGCTTATACCCATGTTTGGTGAATGTTATAGATTAGATATAATATGTTTCCATCTTATTTTACACTGTTTAGGATGGGTGTGCGATGCAATGGGTTAGCCGTCTGGTCGGGCGCATACACGCTGTTAGTGTAAAAATGAACAATAAAGTTAATACCAAATATCACTCTGATCAACCAATGACAGCACATGATTGTTTGATTTGTGCCACTCCTAAAATGGCGGCCTATGGGAGAGCAGCCCCATTCTCTTCCGCGGAGCTGCGAACTCTGGTCTCCGTTATGGAGACCAGGCTGGGGCGTGCCGGCCCTTTCATTACTAACCGGCAGAAGCGCCAGGCATATGCATCGGCCCGCAGGCGCATATTCGCGCGCACCCAGGTGCGCAGGACCATCGCACAGCTGGAGCGGCGATGGTCTGATCTAAGGCGGCGCCAGCCTGATAAGCTCCAGCAAATACGGGCCAGCATTGCTCGATGTAAGTGTTTACCCATTAAATGGCCAATTATACAATATTGCTGACATGACCATTTTTCAACCAATAAGGTAACCTGCCTGATCCATGAGTTTAACATGGCATACAATATATGAGTGCTACTTCCTGTTTGACACCCTGTAATGGTCATAAAATATGTTATTGGGGAGGATTAATGCTTGTGATGCTTACAATGGCCCAAATGTCACAGCATACCTGCCATGTTACAGGCTGTGTTTTGTAAAGGCCACTAAGGAGCTGTTTGCCTGTACAATTATCTGTACTTCTAACCTTTGCATTTATAGCTTGATAAGGCTTAATAGTAATTACCACTAATTGACACTTTTTTGATTATTCACATACACAGCACGTGCTCGCGCAAGACAGGCCCGGGAGGAGGCAGAGGTGGCCCTCGAGGACCTGCCCCAGGAAGGGAGCCCGGAGGAGGGGGCGCAGGAAATGGAGGAAGAGGAGGCAGCGGTGGCCCTGGAGGACCAGCCGCAGGAAGGGAGGCCGGAGGAGGGGGCCCAGGAAATTGATGATGACGAGGGGTGGGCTGTGGAGGCACTGGCACCCGTGGAGGACGTCAGCGAGGCCGAGGATGGGGCATTGGAGGCCCCTGAGGAGGAGGTGGAGGCCGATGAGGTTGTCCAGCCGGCCGGAATTGGTATGTATACATAAGGATTTATTTATCCGTTTGGCATGTACTATTTGCTATGTAGCACTGGTGATTCTATTGATTTTTACAATACTATAAAATGACAAAACAAACGGGATAGCAACAGACACACTTTGGGGTTAGATAGGGTGGGCAAACCATCCCTTTCAGCCAGGACACATATTAATGACACAGGTTGTGAGGATGTCTTTCATCTCGATTTTAAGTGCCACTGAACCTGTGTAGTTAATCTGTATCCTAGAAGAAAGGGATGACTTGCTAATGTAAGTGTTTCATGTCCCTGCTGCTTGCCTACAATCTGTAGCCTCATATAGGGTGAGTAGAGTTTACTGGTGAATGATCTTTGTAAACTAGATTCAGTATGGCATAAATGGAGTATGGACAGGCGTGGCTTAGACTGGAGTAACAAGTGGTCAGAGCCCCTGGGCCCTCCTCTAGCTAACCACCCCCTGCGGCCTGCATGTATGTTTTGCACCATAATTGTGTGTGTATTTGGTCTTAGTAATGGTTTTGAGCATGGGAGTGGGTTAGTGCTGCAGCCTCCCCTAACTGGCATTCTGACAATGATTTCTGGAGCAGACCATCAGCAGGCAAGCCATGCTTGATTGCACAAATGTACTGAGCATTCCTGAGAGTTGTGTAACTCCCCTGCCAGGCTCCATCATATAACAGACACTGAACTTTGTTTGCCGAATTGTGATTGGTGCAGCGCGTGACATGCTTCTCACAGCTTAGTCATGGGTGGGTTTGGATTGAGAAGTAGCAGTATGACTGTGAGGTGTTTGACAGAGTAAAGGGTAGAGGGCCAAAATCAGGCTTTCCATGTAGTATGTATGCATGTATGTATAGGTGTATGTCTCATATATATAGTTATATATGTGTGTATATATATATATATATATATATATATATATATATATAAGTCCAAGATAAACGGCACTCAGGAGGCAGGATGGTGAAAGCAAAAAGGTGTATTCAAAGCATTAGGACAAGCTTTCGGGGTATTAGCCCCTTCGTCAGGTCAAACACCTACAGCAAATGACATACAGTGCAGGACATACCTTTATACTGCCACAAGTTCCCGCCACCAGCGCCACGCTGTGCACGCTCTGACCCCCGCCGGCCGGAAGCAGGAAGCACACGCACTTCCGGATAGACGCAAGTACTGGTTGCTAAGCAACCGCACAGCGCGTCATACCGAAAGCCGCAACTTCGCTGCTAACAGCCGAAGGGTACATAAGCAAGTGCATTGGGGCGCAAGATGGTTTATAACTGTGTCACTTTACTTACCAGACCCATAGAGATCCTGCTTCAGGAGGCCACGATCGTCCGACCGCGCACCAAAGTCTAGCAGGGATTCCAGTTGCCAAGCAACATGAGCGTCCCTACCTACTTCCGGTCGCCCGTCAGTTCCGTTCCTCCAGGAACATAGATCAATCATACAGGTCCTGGCAAGAAAAGGATATACATCTTAAATACAGTATAAAACAAAAACAAACAATAAAACATAAACAGTGCATATACAATCAAATACAAATTATAGTATCTAATCAAGAAGAGGATAAATATCAAATCAGACAGTTCCAATTTAATTTTTCATTTAGACCATTAGGGTGTATGGTATCAAGTTTCAAAATCCACCTTGCTTCAAGTTGAAGCAAAGCTTTAACCCTATCACCTCCACGCATTGATTCTTTCACTTGATTGATCATGAAGTATTTCAGTGCTGCCAATGTGTGCCCTTTGGCCTTAAAGTGGCGGGCGACCGGCTGGTCGACATCCTTACCACCCAAGGCCTGACCGATGGCTGACCTATGGAGGCCCATTCGCTCACGAAAAGATCGCGACGTCTGGCCTACATAGTATAGCCCGCAGGGACACACTATCACATACACAACATGTGTCGACCTGCATGTCAACACTGACCTGATGTCAAATTGTTTCTGGGTATGTGGATGGGCAAAAGTGCGGCATTTAATCAAATGACTACAGGTAGTACATTTGAGGCAGCTATGGCAACCTGGTGGCTTAAATGTAGTATTTGGGGCACTTGGGATACCTACTCCTGAAATATCTGTGCGAACCAATCTGTCTCGCAGATTACGTCCGCGTTTGAAGGCCGCAATGGGCCGAGTATTACGGAGGCCTGGAAGATCAACGTCAGACCTAACAATAGGCCATAATGCTCGTGTTGCTTGGCCAATTACAGGGCTGGCAACAGTATACATACTAGACCAGGGGAGTGTATCCTGTTTCTTTTTAGTATTCTGTTTCAAAAGTTGGGTCCTAGGCATGGCCAGTACTTTAGCCTTTTGTTCCAGTAATATAGCCTCATTATATCCTCTTGCCAAAAACTTGGCAATGAGGGTATCAAGCCTCGCTGGTAGATCCATTCTATTGCTCATAAGTCTGGCAATCCTCATCATCTGTGACAGGGGTAGACTTTGTTTTAAAGATGGTGGGTGATGACTCGTGGACATCAGGAAAGTATTCCTGTCCACATCTTTAAAGTAAGCATCTGTCGAGATCTTACCATCTTGAATCAACACTGTCACATCTAGGAAATGGGCAACAGTTTCACTACATGTGAACGTAAATTTAATGGTGGACTCTTGTTCATTGATTGATGAGATCAATGTATTGAGCCGTTCCATGCCCCCAGACCATAAGATAAAAATGTCGTCAATATAGCGCGTATACGCCACTAAATATTGACTGACATTAGGATCATTCAAAAATAGGGTTTCTTCATGCTGAAACATAAAAACATTGGCATATGCCGGAGCCACTGCTGACCCCATGGCACAGCCGCGAAGTTGCAGGTAATAGCTGCCATCAAATAAGAAGTAGTTACGATTTAACGTTAAATGTAGCAGACACAGAAACAAATCATGGTTAAACAAATCACTACTCATATGTTGATCAATAAAACTTCTCATAGCTGAAAGGCCTCCTTCATGGGTGATTGATGTGTACAAACTGCACACATCAAGACACACCATCATGGTGTTAACAGGTACCTCATCAATGGCAAGCAAAAGATTTAAAAAACTTGTTGTGTCCTTCAAAAAGGATTTTTTTAGAGGGAGTAAGGGTTGAAGGAGGAAGTCCAGCAATTGTGAAGTTGACTGATACAGAGAGTTGCGTGCTGAGATGATAGGGCGTCCGGGTGGTCTATTGGCATCTTTATGTAATTTTGGAAGAGTGTAAAGGACAGGGATCACTGGATGGTCACAAACCAAATTGCTGGCTACTTTTTTGGACAAATGTCCATCAAGTACAGCTTTCTTCAGGATACTGCTTAATTCGATGGAATATTGTGCAGTAGGATCCTCTTTGAGCTTTTTATATACTTCAGTAGCCCCCAACTGTGAGTAGATTTCTGCCCTATAGTCCTGGATATTCTGGACCACAATGGCCCCGCCTTTGTCAGCCGGTCTGATGGTGATGTCATCGTACCGGCCTAACTGACTCAGAGCCATGGATTCTTCTCTAGATAAATTCTTAGAGACCATACCTGGTGCGGCCAAAAAACGATTGACGGAGTCGTCCAGTAAACGGCCAAAAGTTTTTAGTGAAGGGTTAGTCGAAGTTGGATCAAACTTTGAGCGGGACTTAGATTTTAAAAAGTTCACAACTGGATTAGATTCAGGTTCTGGGTGATGTGCCTGAAAATGCTCCTTCAGGCGAAGTTTCCTGAGGAATCTGTGATGATCACATTTCCAGGTGAATGTATCATGGAAATTCGTAGGAACGAACGACAGTCCTCTGTTCAACACACTAATTTCAGTGGGCGAGAGTATCCTGTCGGACAGGTTGAATACTAACGATAATTCTTCCTGCCGCCCCGTTCCCGAGGTGGATTTCTGCGGACCTCTTTTGTTCTGCTGTCCCCGGCGGGTGGCCGGCCTGTTGTGCGAGTAGGCTGGGAAGCCTGGCCTAAAGGGACATCCTGAGAACTCGTTGCCTCATCCGACTCTGAGATGGCGAATTCACTATCGCTCGTCATCAAACTTTGATTGGTACGGGTACGTGTACGGCCTTGGCCCGTCTTGGATTGCCAAGGTCTCCCACGTCTACCCCCATGCTCGGGTCTTCTTTGAGGATTGGGCGAGTTTCCACCAGTCAACCAGTGGTAAACGTGGTTTTCTTCATAATCGAGGTCCACTGTAATTTTTTTGTTCCTTTTGAATTTCAGAAGGTCCCGCTTATAACCTTCACATTGATGTTCCAGTTTTGTAATCCAGGACTGGTTGGCAGGATCTTCAAGCTGAGGTTTGAAGGAGAGGATAAATTCATCAATTTTGGTTTTAGCTGCCTGTAATTCACGGCCTGATTCTTCTATAACTAAAATCATCAGGTCCAGTGAGCAGCGATTCAGGATACCTATCCATTTACGGACAAATTCCGGATTGCGCCTCCCTATCGTGGGGGTATTTTTAACCCGGAATCCTCTTGGGATTTTTCTTTGTGGATAATAATCGGATAGCGAGGTTCCGTGTAACTGATAATCAGTTTCTTTCCTGCGCAATCTGAAAAGTTGATGGTAGATTTCTTCCATATTAAGTTTGGAATCATCTGTTGTTTCATCCTCCTTGAAGAGAATATTATCAATTTCAGCCGGTGTGAATGTATGAGTACCTCCTGGTAGCACATCGATCATGCGACATCCAGGGGCATCTACTGACCCCGATGGATCCATTTCTGGATGGGTGTCAGACAGTACACCGGCACCAATGAACAATATGCAGATAAAAGGTTGCTCCTGACAGTCCTTAAACAAATAGAACGTCCACAAAATAGTAGAGGTGCCTTGCAACAACTGGATACGATTCCTGTATAATTCAGGCTGGTCTCCAATATAGTGATACAACTCTGCCGGCACTCTAATTCCCAAATTTGCAACTGGCCCCGGTGCCCGAAAGAGTATACAATAAATATAAGTCCAAGATAAACGGCACTCAGGAGGCAGGATGGTGAAAGCAAAAAGGTGTATTCAAAGCATTAGGACAAGCTTTCGGGGTATTAGCCCCTTCGTCAGGTCAAACACCTACAGCAAATGACATACAGTGCAGGACATACCTTTATACTGCCACAAGTTCCCGCCACCAGCGCCACGCTGTGCACGCTCTGACCCCCGCCGGCCGGAAGCAGGAAGCACACGCACTTCCGGATAGACGCAAGTACTGGTTGCTAAGCAACCGCACAGCGCGTCATACCGAAAGCCGCAACTTCGCTGCTAACAGCCGAAGGGTACATAAGCAAGTGCATTGGGGCGCAAGATGGTTTATAACTGTGTCACTTTACTTACCAGACCCATAGAGATCCTGCTTCAGGAGGCCACGATCGTCCGACCGCGCACCAAAGTCTAGCAGGGATTCCAGTTGCCAAGCAACATGAGCGTCCCTACCTACTTCCGGTCGCCCGTCAGTTCCGTTCCTCCAGGAACATAGATCAATCATACAGGTCCTGGCAAGAAAAGGATATACATCTTAAATACAGTATAAAACAAAACAATAAAATAAAACAAAAACAAACAATTGTCTGATTTGATATTTATCCTCTTCTTGATTAGATACTATAATTTGTATTTGATTGTATATGCACTGTTTATGTTTTATTGTTTGTTTTTGTTTTATACTGTATTTAAGATGTATATCCTTTTCTTGCCAGGACCTGTATGATTGATCTATGTTCCTGGAGGAACGGAACTGACGGGCGACCGGAAGTAGGTAGGGACGCTCATGTTGCTTGGCAACTGGAATCCCTGCTAGACTTTGGTGCGCGGTCGGACGATCGTGGCCTCCTGAAGCAGGATCTCTATGGGTCTGGTAAGTAAAGTGACACAGTTATAAACCATCTTGCGCCCCAATGCACTTGCTTATGTACCCTTCGGCTGTTAGCAGCGAAGTTGCGGCTTTCGGTATGACGCGCTGTGCGGTTGCTTAGCAACCAGTACTTGCGTCTATCCGGAAGTGCGTGTGCTTCCTGCTTCCGGCCGGCGGGGGTCAGAGCGTGCACAGCGTGGCGCTGGTGGCGGGAACTTGTGGCAGTATAAAGGTATGTCCTGCACTGTATGTCATTTGCTGTAGGTGTTTGACCTGACGAAGGGGCTAATACCCCGAAAGCTTGTCCTAATGCTTTGAATACACCTTTTTGCTTTCACCATCCTGCCTCCTGAGTGCCGTTTATCTTGGACTTATATTTATTGTATACTCTTTCGGGCACCGGGGCCAGTTGCAAATTTGGGAATTAGAGTGCCGGCAGAGTTGTATCACTATATTGGAGACCAGCCTGAATTATACAGGAATCGTATCCAGTTGTTGCAAGGCACCTCTACTATTTTGTGGACGTTCTATTTGTTTAAGGACTGTCAGGAGCAACCTTTTATCTGCATATTGTTCATTGGTGCCGGTGTACTGTCTGACACCCATCCAGAAATGGATCCATCGGGGTCAGTAGATGCCCCTGGATGTCGCATGATCGATGTGCTACCAGGAGGTACTCATACATTCACACCGGCTGAAATTGATAATATTCTCTTCAAGGAGGATGAAACAACAGATGATTCCAAACTTAATATGGAAGAAATCTACCATCAACTTTTCAGATTGCGCAGGAAAGAAACTGATTATCAGTTA
This sequence comes from Crinia signifera, assembly GCF_055691185.1. Taxonomy (NCBI): domain Eukaryota; kingdom Metazoa; phylum Chordata; class Amphibia; order Anura; family Myobatrachidae; genus Crinia; species Crinia signifera. The sequence continues at coordinate 134,424,581 of NC_139222.1, read as the reverse complement.
CACGGAACCTCGCTATCCGATTATTATCCACAAAGAAAAATCCCAAGAGGATTCCGGGTTAAAAATACCCCCACGATAGGGAGGCGCAATCCGGAATTTGTCCGTAAATGGATAGGTATCCTGAATCGCTGCTCACTGGACCTGATGATTTTAGTTATAGAAGAATCAGGCCGTGAATTACAGGCAGCTAAAACCAAAATTGATGAATTTATCCTCTCCTTCAAACCTCAGCTTGAAGATCCTGCCAACCAGTCCTGGATTACAAAACTGGAACATCAATGTGAAGGTTATAAGCGGGACCTTCTGAAATTCAAAAGGAACAAAAAAATTACAGTGGACCTCGATTATGAAGAAAACCACGTTTACCACTGGTTGACTGGTGGAAACTCGCCCAATCCTCAAAGAAGACCCGAGCATGGGGGTAGACGTGGGAGACCTTGGCAATCCAAGACGGGCCAAGGCCGTACACGTACCCGTACCAATCAAAGTTTGATGACGAGCGATAGTGAATTCGCCATCTCAGAGTCGGATGAGGCAACGAGTTCTCAGGATGTCCCTTTAGGCCAGGCTTCCCAGCCTACTCGCACAACAGGCCGGCCACCCGCCGGGGACAGCAGAACAAAAGAGGTCCGCAGAAATCCACCTCGGGAACGGGACGGCAGGAAGAATTATCGTTAGTATTCAACCTGTCCGACAGGATACTCTCGCCCACTGAAATTAGTGTGTTGAACAGAGGACTGTCGTTCGTTCCTACGAATTTCCATGATACATTCACCTGGAAATGTGATCATCACAGATTCCTCAGGAAACTTCGCCTGAAGGAGCATTTTCAGGCACATCACCCAGAACCTGAATCTAATCCAGTTGTGAACTTTTTAAAATCTAAGTCCCGCTCAAAGTTTGATCCAACTTCGACTAACCCTTCACTAAAAACTTTTGGCCGTTTACTGGACGACTCCGTCAATCGTTTTTTGGCCGCACCAGGTATGGTCTCTAAGAATTTATCTAGAGAAGAATCCATGGCTCTGAGTCAGTTAGGCCGGTACGATGACATCACCATCAGACCGGCTGACAAAGGCGGGGCCATTGTGGTCCAGAATATCCAGGACTATAGGGCAGAAATCTACTCACAGTTGGGGGCTACTGAAGTATATAAAAAGCTCAAAGAGGATCCTACTGCACAATATTCCATCGAATTAAGCAGTATCCTGAAGAAAGCTGTACTTGATGGACATTTGTCCAAAAAAGTAGCCAGCAATTTGGTTTGTGACCATCCAGTGATCCCTGTCCTTTACACTCTTCCAAAATTACATAAAGATGCCAATAGACCACCCGGACGCCCTATCATCTCAGCACGCAACTCTCTGTATCAGTCAACTTCACAATTGCTGGACTTCCTCCTTCAACCCTTACTCCCTCTAAAAAAATCCTTTTTGAAGGACACAACAAGTTTTTTAAATCTTTTGCTTGCCATTGATGAGGTTCCTGTTAACACCATGATGGTGTGTCTTGATGTGTGCAGTTTGTACACATCAATCACCCATGAAGGAGGCCTTTCAGCTATGAGAAGTTTTATTGATCAACATATGAGTAGTGATTTGTTTAACCATGATTTGTTTCTGTGTCTGCTACATTTAACGTTAAATCGTAACTACTGTACTTCTTATTTGATGGCAGCTATTACCTGCAACTTCGCGGCTGTGCCATGGGGTCAGCAGTGGCTCCGACATATGCCAATGTTTTTATGTTTCAGCATGAAGAAACCCTATTTTTGAATGATCCTAATGTCAGTCAATATTTAGTGGCGTATACGCGCTATATTGACGACATTTTTATCTTATGGTCTGGGGGCATGGAACGGCTCAATACATTGATCTCATCAATCAATGAACAAGAGTCCACCATTAAATTTACGTTCACATGTAGTGAAACTGTTGCCCATTTCCTAGATGTGACAGTGTTGATTCAAGATGGTAAGATCTCGACAGATGCTTACTTTAAAGATGTGGACAGGAATACTTTCCTGATGTCCACGAGTCATCACCCACCATCTTTAAAACAAAGTCTACCCCTGTCACAGATGATGAGGATTGCCAGACTTATGAGCAATAGAATGGATCTACCAGCGAGGCTTGATACCCTCATTGCCAAGTTTTTGGCAAGAGGATATAATGAGGCTATATTACTGGAACAAAAGGCTAAAGTACTGGCCATGCCTAGGACCCAACTTTTGAAACAGAATACTAAAAAGAAACAGGATACACTCCCCTGGTCTAGTATGTATACTGTTGCCAGCCCTGTAATTGGCCAAGCAACACGAGCATTATGGCCTATTGTTAGGTCTGACGTTGATCTTCCAGGCCTCCGTAATACTCGGCCCATTGCGGCCTTCAAACGCGGACGTAATCTGCGAGACAGATTGGTTCGCACAGATATTTCAGGAGTAGGTATCCCAAGGGCCCCAAATACTACATTTAAGCCACCAGGTTGCCATAGCTGCCTCAAATGTACTACCTGTAGTCATTTGATTAAATGCCGCACTTTTGCCCATCCACATACCCAGAAACAATTTGACATCAGGTCAGTGTTGACATGCAGGTCGACACATGTTGTGTATGTGATAGTGTGTCCCTGCGGGCTATACTATGTAGGCCAGACGTCGCGATCTTTTCGTGAGCGAATGGGCCTCCATAGGTCAGCCATCGGTCAGGCCTTGGGTGGTAAGGATGTCGACCAGCCGGTCGCCCGCCACTTTAAGGCCAAAGGGCACACATTGGCAGCACTGAAATACTTCATGATCGATCAAGTGAAAGAATCAATGCGTGGAGGTGATAGGGTTAAAGCTTTGCTTCAACTTGAAGCAAGGTGGATTTTGAAACTTGATACCATACACCCTAATGGTCTAAATGAAAAATTAAATTGGAACTGTCTGATTTGATATTTATCCTCTTCTTGATTAGATACTATAATTTGTATTTGATTGTATATGCACTGTTTATGTTTTATTGTTTGTTTTTGTTTTATACTGTATTTAAGATGTATATCCTTTTCTTGCCAGGACCTGTATGATTGATCTATGTTCCTGGAGGAACGGAACTGACGGGCGACCGGAAGTAGGTAGGGACGCTCATGTTGCTTGGCAACTGGAATCCCTGCTAGACTTTGGTGCGCGGTCGGACGATCGTGGCCTCCTGAAGCAGGATCTCTATGGGTCTGGTAAGTAAAGTGACACAGTTATAAACCATCTTGCGCCCCAATGCACTTGCTTATGTACCCTTCGGCTGTTAGCAGCGAAGTTGCGGCTTTCGGTATGACGCGCTGTGCGGTTGCTTAGCAACCAGTACTTGCGTCTATCCGGAAGTGCGTGTGCTTCCTGCTTCCGGCCGGCGGGGGTCAGAGCGTGCACAGCGTGGCGCTGGTGGCGGGAACTTGTGGCAGTATAAAGGTATGTCCTGCACTGTATGTCATTTGCTGTAGGTGTTTGACCTGACGAAGGGGCTAATACCCCGAAAGCTTGTCCTAATGCTTTGAATACACCTTTTTGCTTTCACCATCCTGCCTCCTGAGTGCCGTTTATCTTGGACTTATATTTATTGTATACTCTTTCGGGCACCGGGGCCAGTTGCAAATTTGGGAATTAGAGTGCCGGCAGAGTTGTATCACTATATATATATATATATACACACACACCTGTCACAATGCATGTTTAAAATGTAGGTTTGACTATGTTAAATGTATGCATGAATATCATTATTCATTTTTCAATTTGAATTTCCTCCACAGATGAGCCTGCCCAAGCAGAGGAGGGTCGCCGTGGGGCCCTCCTAAGAATTAGAGCCTACATGCGGCAGATTTTGGCCGAAATTGACCGGCTCATAGATGGCCCAAATTAATTATTTTAGAATTTATTTTTGGTTATTTATATTAATAAATAGTTATTTAAAGTTCAAAGTTGTCCGTGTTTTTTTCTAACATGCAAAAGTTTATGTGTAACTTGTTTAAAATCTTTTAAATAAGCTAAATGTAAATAGTGTACATAGATGTATGTTAGGGTCACATGCTGTAAGGGTTAATGTGTGTCATGAATGTAGTAGGAATGTGGGTCAGTATAGATGAGCATTTAATTGATTGAAATTGCTAACAATCCCTTTTTCAGGAGGTTGCCTAATAGCCTAAGTGGGTCATGTGATCGCTGTGTGTACTCAGTACAAAAGTGTTGGATTGTGGGTAAATACTCCGCATCGGGGCGTACGGACAGCTTTCCGTACGTTCTGACGCGGTAAGACCGTGCTTGTGCGGGAAGACCGTGCAAGAATCTGTACGTTTCCCCCGCACACGCACGGTTTGTATGTCGTCCGTACACACGCCCTGTTCTTAAAGAGTGACTCCGTCCGAATGCGGAGGACACGTGGGCGTTTCTACGGACGATGGCCGCACGCTGCCGCACAGCGATGCGTGCGGCCCGCACCGAAAGAATTCGGGAATATCCGCACAGATCAGAATAAGGGCCATAGTTTGGGAACCACTGAGCTATATCAATTATTCCTGTATATCGTCTGGACTTTTATTTTCTATTACACTTGTCTTAGCTATTTTAGCATTACATGAATATCTCACAGTATAACTTACATATGCATTCCAATAAAAGTTTTGTTATTTAATCATGTTCTTGAATGATTTATTTGAGGTGTGCATGGATAAAGTGTTATATTATCAGGGTGGAGAGAGTATGGTTCTCTTATGTACTGGGCAGCAAGAATTTAATTATTGTAAACACTTTTACTAACCATTGATGTATTCCAAGTAGCTCATAAAATCTTTAATGTTAAATCCCAAAGCTAAGCAAATAAAGGCTAGGAGAACATGAAGCCAGACACATGAAAAGCCTCCCATAGTTCCCTATATAAGGACCAGAAGATGTTGAGAACACATAGTGAAGAGCGATTACATCAAGAACATATTTTTAAACTCCTGATATTTAGTCATCATGAGCCACAGCATTCATTCTTCTTCTGGGTTACACCATGGAAGCAGTAAATTCGATAGCCATTTACCTAGAATATCCAGTATTCATCATGGAGACTCCCACAAAACCCATCATGGAGGATCCCATATTTCTCAAAATGGAGGATCTCATCATATAGTGTCCCAGAAAATCCATCATAGAGGTCGCCATATTTCTAATCATGGAGGATCTCAGAATGTCAATCATGGAGGTTCCCATATTTCTCAGTATGGGGAATCCCATAAAGTCCATCATGGAAGCCACTACAGAGCCCAAAGTGTACATGGAGGGTCAGGAGGAAAAGGAATCTCCACCTCCAAACATGCTTCATTTGGTCATGCAAGCACTCACGGTGGTCATCATAGTCATGGACACAGTTTTAGTGGTCATGGTCTGTTTAGTGGCACTGAGAAGGAAACCATGCAGTTTCTGAATGATCGCTTGGCATCTTACTTAGACAAGGTTCGCGCCCTAGAGCAAGAAAATGCCCAGCTGGAGAGGAACATTCGTGAGTGGTATGAGAAGAATCAACCCAGTGCCTTGCCTGACTTTAGCTGCTACTTCAGAACCATTGAGGAGCTTCAAAGCCAGGTAAAACTATTTCATTACAGTATATTCAATGTTTTTCAGGATAGACATAATTACTCATAATTTGTGATTCATTATACACTATGCTTATTGTGAACTTATTAACAGTTGCCTACTGTATCTTCCACAGATTTCAGCTACCACTGTGGAAAATGCTCGTATTATACTACAAATTGACAATGAGCGCCTGGCAGCAGATGACTTCAAAAACAAGTAGGTTTTTAAACATCACGTATTTACTACCAATGGACTATGGAAGACATATGAAATGCAGATTTATTTTTCTATAAGGTATGATATGGAGCGTCAGCTAAGTAACAGTGTTGAAAACGATGTGAATGGCTTGCGTATTCTCCTGGAAGAACTGAAACGTGAAAGATGTGACCTGGAGATTCAGGTTCAAAACTTGAGGGATGAACTGCAGCAAATAAAGAAGAACCAAGAGGAGGTAAAATGGTATCTATGGTCTATTAAATGATATAAAGCTGTATTACACAAACACCAAAGATTACATTGCAGTACTTGTAGATATACTATGCAGACATGGCAGAAGCTGAATGGCTTTTTTTTTTTTTTTATCTCTAACAATTTAAGCAGTCTCCCTGCTTTGATAAATACCCCCTTAATCTTTTTTTCTGTCATTCTATATGTAGCCTCAATGACAAAATCATAATCAATGAATCTATTTTACACTATTCTCAGGAAGCAAATGCTCTGCGAGCTCAGCTTGGTGCCAGAGTCAATGTAGAAGTAAATTCAGCCCCATCTGTAGATTTGAACAAAACATTGGCTGAGATCCGGGAGCAATATGAGAACATGATGGCGAGAAACCTAAGAGAGGTGGAGACAATGTTCCGGCAAAGAGTACGTAATTTATTCTGTGAATAACACTGCTTTTTGTACGATAATTTATCTACAGATTTAGCCCATGGCATATATTTGTTTATGAATGACATAGTAGTATCAGTAAATTCTTAATGAATTATGTTCAATAATTTTCATTCTTTTTACTGTGATAAACAATTGATAAATGTTCAGAGCATGAAAATATATTTACAAAGCTACTTGTTAGGTTGGGCCCTGAAATTGTTGGGGGTAATGTTAAAATAGGAGCATGGCTACAAACCATCTACTGATCTTGGCATAAACTAGGTGTTAAGAGTCCTGTAAGTGGGGTTGATCAGCCATACAAGCCTGGTCCCCAGAGATAACCTGGCATATCTCGCTGAATAGTGAAAAAATTTATTTTTAAGTATATGGTGCAAGCATGCACAAATATGACCGCAGTCTAAGTGACTGCAATTGGCAGCATTGCATCATAAAGTGAGCATGGTTTGGACATCACGGCCATGTCTGGACCATTTGCACAGCAGTTTGTGGTGGCTGCATGTGAAAAACATGGTGGCCGAACGCCTGCGCAAGCAAGTGGCAATTTTGTGATACACTTTCATTTCTATGATGCGGTTGCAACTTTTTGCAATTGCATCACAGTGAGGGATCCGGCATGCTGGGCAGTCCCACTCTGTCCGGCGTGGCCCCAACCTGTCCTGGGCGGCCCCACCCTGTGCTGGGTGGCCCTCAGCTGAATGAAGAAGAAACCAGTTGCAGTTGCAATTTTTTTGCGAAACTGGAACTGATACTTAATCAGGCCCATTGTACATTGTTATATTTCCATGATTATAGACTTATCACAAGATTTCCTTAGCAAGAAACACCTCATTTCAGATATAGTTCTACTGTACATGTGAGTGCTTTCCATACAGTTCAGTCAAAATACAGGTGGATATGTTTGTTTGCCCTGCAAACTGCAGGGTACGCCTTTGATGTGCATAAATACTGTGCTGCATTCTAAAACCACAATGCCTCATAGATACATGCAGCAGAGTAATGGTGTGTCCATATGGTGAGATGTGCCGTGCGATGCGATCCCCGATGCGATTGCAACGCATAGCACGGCATGCTTGCGATGGCATACAATTTTGACTATAGAGTGCAGATCTGCACTCTATAGTCAAGGCAGCCAAGACTCGGGATCGCAGTGGGATCCCAAGAGTTAAAACCCTTGCGATCTGCATGCGATACTGATGCGATTCTGACTATATAGTCAGAATCGCAGGGTGATTGTACCCGTGTGTACACGCCATAACAGATCTGCAAGTGACAGCAATTGATATCATTATCAATTACCTATTACCTACCTCTATGTTGGTTTTGTAAATAATAAATAACTAAATAAATAAATTATTTGTCTTAATCCTATGTGTGGCAACATCTCTGTAAGAAATGTTCAAAATATCCACTAAAAATGCAATCGTCGCCCACATTTGTTATATAAATGCAAATAAATAAGGTTTTGTAAAAAAAAAAGATTATATTTCCTATATAAGGTAACCATTACAGGTTATAATTTGATAAATTCCCTTGGCACTCAAAAGGATTACATGAATTTCCTTTATTTGTAACTTACATTAAAGTTTCCCTGACCCCAGCTCACAAGTTATTTTTTACAAACATGTAGACTGAAGAATTAAATGGAGAGGTCGATTCTGGCTCTGAGCAACTGCAGTATGTGCAGAGTGAAGTCATTGACCTGAGACGCAACGTCCAAACATTGGAGATTGAACTACAGAGCCAGATTAGCATGGTAAGGATGTTTATCAATGTTAACTGTATTCATGAAAAAAAAACACAATATGCCACATATTATATATCGTAAAAGGTGAATTCTGCTCCTTAACTCTATGGGAGGAATTCAAGACTTTTGCGAGGTTGTGGCCACTGTATGGCAACTGATGGAGGACAACAAAAATTGTTTTGTTGGAGCACTTACTGCTGCCGATGCTGACAATACTATTATATTGTTATATCATTTTGATGGGCTGTTAACTAGTACTATTACATTGAAAGCAGTGTTACGGATATATATATATATATCTGGGTTGCGGCCCGGCACTCACCCCTCCTGTTTGACTGCCCGGGTGCCTGTACCGGTGGATCGACGATAGATGAAAGAAAGGACTGGCACTCCTGGGTCTTGTGAGAAAACGTGTATTCAGCAAGTAACAACTATTTATTAATGATACCTGTTTGATTTGACTAGAAATCTGCTCTGGAGGGCACTTTAGCTGAGACAGAAGCTACATATAGGTCCCAACTTGCCCAGTTACAATGTTTAATCAATGACAAGGAGTCTCAGCTGGCACAGATCCGATCCGATCTAGAACGTCAGAACCATGAGTACAAGATCCTTATGGACCAGAAGTCCCACTTGGAGATGGAGATTGCCACGTATAAACGCCTTCTGGATGGTCATGATATACAGTATGTATTTGTATAATATATATTGGGATTTTAGATCAATAATGCAAGAAAACTATGAACAACACTGACAATGTATCAGTACAGTCAGTCTGTTTTTAGTTTTTTTTTATGCAAATTAATCAGATTTCCATTGAAAAGAAGTATTTTAATAATTGCTTTAGATTTTTTTTTACAGTTGTCTTTTCATAATTGCACTGTATACAGAATGTTAAATTTTGAAGTATCTATTACACTTTATATTTTTCAGTGCTCCTGGTCAGCATTTTGCAGTAGGCAAAGACGGTAAGTGAAATTATTTTAATCACTAGTGTGTTCTATCAGCAGTTTCTTAGGCCTTTTTGCCAATTGTAAACATGGTATATGTGCCATGTTTTAAACATCTAAAAATGTTTTTATGGGCCCAGGGAGCACATAACAATGACCTTCACTGCCACTTTGACCATGGGGCTTATTCTGATTCACTTGGAGAGGCACAATCACTCTCTAATGGACAAAAGCATATGCACTGCAGGTGGGGCTGATGTAACATGTGCAGAGAGAGTTAGATTTGGGTGTTTTATTGTTTCTGTGCAGGTTAAAAACTAGCTGCTTTCTTTTTACACTGCAATATAGATATCAATTTGAAGTACACCCCCCACCCGAATCTAACTCTCTCTGCACATGTTACATCAGCCCCACCTGCAGTGCATATGGTTTTGTCCATTAGAGAGTGATTGTGCCTTTCCGAGTGAATGAGAATACCCCCCCATGTGCAGTACTGTAGGTTCTGGAGAGCCTATGCATAGTGTTCTTTCACAGGCCTATGGGAAGAAGTAAATTTCTGGGATTGCTGGAGGTGCTGGATGCCAGACAATCTTGGACGTTCTTTTTAAAGGCGCAATCATTTACATGGGAAAACAATGAGTTGTAAATGATCCTCACCTCAAAAAAAAAATCAATCTTTTTTTTTTTTTACAGTCTACGCTAGTTAAATCTTAAATCTAGTTGTGCGAACAGAAAGAAAATAGAAAAATCATTTCAGAAATTAATAAAATAAATGTTTGACGCATAGAAGCTATCTATTTTCATTAATATATATATATATTTATATATGTGTGTGTGTGTGTATAACTAAAAACACATTAAAGTCCTAACAAGTAGCAACTGAATGGCATCATTGGTAAGTTAATAATGTTACATGTTTCTCCTGAAAACTGTTACTGTACTTAAAAATTCACAGGTGTTTGAAATAACTTCTAAAAATAAGCAGACATCTGCACTATCTTCAAAGTTTGCCAAAATCTTGATCACTTAAGACTCTGCTTCCCACACCATACTTGCAGGGGTGACGCTGATTGGTAATCCAGTACCAAACTGAGAGGTCTATGTTCTAAGCCTTGGAGAGAAATAGAGTGGATGGAGATAAAGTACCAACCAATCAGCTCCTGACTGACATTTAACAGGCTGTGTATGAAAATGACTGGAGCTAATTGGCTGGTATTTTAACCCTGCTCACTTTAACTCTCTTCAAGGCTTAGACCCCTAAATTATTTTTTGGCCAATGTGATAGGCAAAACCAGAGCTGTCAATCATTAAATATGTGGACAAATAATTATACTCTAGGGCACTGTGATTTAAAAAGTTAGGAAACCACTGACCTAAGCCATGTATGTGAACCTAAATTACTACAGTAAGTGCACTAAAGCTATGACAGGGGATCTGTAGATCATCACCAAATGGCATTTACTCAGTGGTGCTTTGTTAATGACTGTTATGGGCATATATATGAAGGCTAAAGCCATATGTAAACAACTAGAAAATGTGCTGGCACATAATGAATAAATATGTCGCTTAGTATATGCTCACAATTGTAGTTGTTTAGGAAATCAAGCACAATTGTGTTGTCTGCATCAACCCCTCAATTGTCAATACAAAAAAAAAATAAGAATATATCCAACAGAATCATAGTCTTTATTTAGTAAATAACAGTATTCAATGGGCAGGATGTACTAACATCCTCTGCCCCTCTTCGCCACACATCACCTGTTATTGCATCCATACTAATTGCATATGCACTAACATATGGGATTAGTAACGCAAAGGACACCTCTTGCGATAAGAGTTGCGATGCAGCACCGTCTGTGGACTTCCGGGTCTGTGACCTTGGAATCCCACTGTGCATACACAGAGTGACAGAGCTGCCTGCCGTTCATGCTTGGGGACATCCGTGAGGGACCCCCACACAGTGCTGCAGAGAGAAGCCAATAGGCTTCTATAGGGTATCACCAGCAAAAGTTGGCTAATTCCTCTACAGCAGTGCCTTGACGGAGGGGTTTTAGTGCACAGGAAAATGCGGTAAAACTCTTGAAATTTGGGTTTTTATTGCATTTTCTCTTTAAAATATCCCACCCAATGACTTTATTAGGTGTACATTTTATAATTATATTAGTAACAGATTTTAGTAACATGACAATAGTATGTGTACTCAACTTCTAACTGCCAATTAAATTTGTCATCAATGTTCCAAGCTTAGATTACTCAAATTCTTGTAACCTTTGGAAATAAAGAGAGTTTATATTATCATAAAAAACTATGAAGCATCCCACAACTATCTCTATTTAGCATATTATATAGATGTATTTACAAAAAAAGAGAAGAATATTAATAAATATTATAATATACTGTATTTTTTATATACTGTACAGTTGGATAGGTATACTACACACCACTTACCCAGTATTTCGGCATATACTATACAGCAATGAATCTATGTCTGGAAAGGGTTTAACCGAAGTTAAAAATTGAGCGCTAGTACCAGAGTTGTTCTCTTATAGCAGCCACTTAGAAAAGCGAGTGGTCAAGGGTTGGGGGGATCAATTTTATATGAACCTGCACTGTGTAGTGCAGGTTTATATAACATTGGTCCCCCCAAACCTTGGTCCATTCAAACACCTTGCCCATATCTTGCTATTTATTTATATATCATCATTATATTGTTTTATTGTGTATTAAATTGATAATTTTTATCCACTAATTGGCTGTCTTTCACTGTTAGCGCTGCTTTTTCATGAATCTATGTCTACCTTATTTCACCACCATTGGTCTTTCTACCTTATACATATTATCTCTTATCTCCAGGACCACATTATGCAGTGCAGACTCATCATGTCAAAAGTCATGTGCATCACAACAAATGCTAATTAATCTTCCAGAGAGATGCTGTGGAAGATACAAAAAATCTCTTATCTCCAGAGTCATCTTCCTTTATGGATATCACCAGTTATCCCTTATGCTTTCCCGGAATGTCATTGACATGAGACATGATTATGATATACTGAGCTCCATATAAATTATATTTTTACAGGTTATGGGGGTGAAGTATCAAATCTTGGAGTCAGAAAATGTGGAGAGGGATAAATAACCAGCCAATCTTCTCCTGTCATTTTTAAACACAGTCTGTATCATAACAATTACAAGCTGATTGGCTGGTCATTTAGCTTTCTCCACTTTATCTCTCTTCTAGGTTTGATACATCTCCCCCTGGGCCAGATGCACTAAGCTTCAGAAAGTGATAAAACGGAAAGTGATAAACAACCACCCAATCAGCTCCTGGCTAACATTTTTCAAACACACTCTGTGACATGGCAGTAAGGAGCTGATTGGCTGGCTGTTTATCACTCTCCATTTTATCACTTTTTGAAGCTTAGAGAATCTGGCCCCCTGTCTGTTCTAAATACAATAGGTTTGAAATTATGTAAGTAAATTATTAGGTACTGTTTGTCTTATGCATGATTTGGCTGATGTTATAGATCAAATATCAACGTTCTCATTTATCTTCTAGTTTAATATTTCCAGGAGATTCCAATTTCATATAATTGTTGTCATATTCTTTCCTGGTGCAGACATTATGACTCAACTCGGCAAACACTATGCTGACACTGATAGGATAATATTATAATATTATGCCAGGGTTCTTTTGCATATTATGATACTAATATATATTACAGCCTGTAATCTACCGCAGTTAAATGCATTTGGTTCCGCATTGTCTCCATGTCATTGTATTCCTATTAAAGTCTTTTTCTCTTTCATGCAAAGGGTTATCCTATGGAATTACTTTAATAGGCAAGCAACACTTCAAGGACATATAGCACCTCACTGTGACTCAGTATTGAAACCATTATACATTATGCAAAAGGCAAACCTAAAGCAAGTTTGCACTGAAAAAAGAATAAATGGTACTTGTTTCCTATCTGGGCGCCCGTCGCGGGCATCGCGGGTACATTTATGTATGGCCGCGACGCGACCGACGCGATGCCCGCGATTTCCCATTGAAACCAATGTTAAACTTGGAAATCGTGTCGGTCGCGTCGCGGCCGGCCATAAATGTACCCGCGATGCCCGCGACGCGATGCTCACGATTTCCCATAGGAATCAATGTTAAAAGCCGCGATGGACCCGATTTTACTGTTAAATGCCTCAATCCACCCGATTTGGCCATAGGAATCAATGTTAAATGGGCCACAGAGCCCATTAACCCTTAAATGTCCCCCCAAATTTTTGACGCCACCCCACGATCGACGCCAACCCGAAGCGTGGCGAGCGCAGCGAGCCCGCGAGGGGCGGCGGTACGCGTCCTCCGACCTTTTCATGCCCTACTATCCACTAGGGCGTGGTGTGAGAATATAATAGTGTGGCGAGCGCAGCGAGCCACCGAGCCCGAAGCGTGGCGAGCGCAGCGAGCCCCGCGAGGGGACGCGGATACCTTCACAATTATGCGCGTCCCCTCGCGGCCTTCACAGTGAAGGTATCCGCGTCCCCTCGCGGGGCTCGCTGCGCTCGCCACGCTTCGGGCTCGGTGGCTCGCTGCGCTCGCCACACTATTATATTCTCACACCACGCCCTAGTGGATAGTAGGGCATGAAAAGGTCGGAGGACGCGTACCGCCGCCCCTCGCGGGCTCGCTGCGCTCGCCACGCTTCGGGTTGGCGTCGATCGTGGGGTGGCGTCAAAAATTTGGGGGGACATTTAAGGGTTAATTGGGCCTAATTCAGGGTTAATATGGCCAAATCGGGTCAATTGAGCCATTTTACAGTGAAATCGCGGTCAATCAGCCTTTTTAACATTGATCCCTATGGGAAAATCGCGGTGATCGCGGTCATCGCGGGCATCGCGACCATCCAATTTTACCCGCGATGACCGCGATGACCGCGATCACCGCGATTTTTACCCCCGATGACCGCGATTTTGATCGTGGGCGCCCAGATAGGAAACAAGTACCGAATAAATATAGGTACGCATGTGTGAGGACATCCTGTGATAAAATCCAGCTCCTTTTTTAATTGCAATATACCCTCCAACATCTCCAACTCAAAAACTGGTACAGGGGGTGTGGTCATAGATAGAGGGGTGTGCATATCGGTAAAGGGGGTTTGGTCATGACCCTTTTACTATCCACTAACGTATCCCAATTTTCAAAATAAAGATAACACTGCGCTGACTGTTCCTACTGCTAACAGACAGAGGGCCAGATGCACTATCTTCAAAAGTGATAAAATGGAGAGTGATAAACAGCCAGCCAATCAGCTCCTGCCTGCCATGTCACAGACTGTGTTTGAAAAATGTCAGGCAGGAACTGATTGGCAGGCTGTTTATCACTCTCCATTTTATCACTTTTGAAGCTTATTGCATCTGGCCCCAGGATCTTTGGCCGCTGTTAGTTCCTGCTGCCGGGTAGGGTTCTCCGTGATGTGGCACTTCAGGCAGCCCATTCTTAGATTCCTGCTGTGGCGGCTGCTTGTGCTGTAGTGGCTGGTTGCGGTATAGTGGAGGTGGGGACCAATTTACAGTCAGTCCTGGGCTATGCACACACTGCAGACTGCACACACTGGAAAGATCATTAGATGGTGAGCAGTTGAGAATGGATTTGCAGCTAATTGCAGGGCTGCAATATTTTTGCAAGATTTTTGCAGGCTTACACAGATTACTTGATTTCAAGGCTCTGCAACTTAGCAGTCCAACTATGGGGTCTGAATTACCATCTAAGAACAGTAACTGTCAAATCCTGCCAGTAATCATGTAATATTTTGTGGATAAATGGAGGTGAATATGTTGCTGTATAGTTTGAAAATGTTTATGTCTGACAGAGATTTTCAGTAAACTCACCATCGGTTATCTTTATGCTTACACTTTAATAAACTTAAACCTTAACTTAACACTAAAATAAGACACAGACACAAGTGCTGGCATTTCAAAAATGAATGTCAAATTTGTTAATTGACAACTTGACTATTAACTATAGATGGTGGCGGCACTAAAGAATGGTCAGGGGAAAGGGGTAACATCACCATACACAATTCCTACACCGCTGGTGATCAACTCTACCTGCACAACCCAACCGTAAAGGTGGTGTAGTCATCTCTCATCCAGGAGTATGGGCTAATGACAATTGATGTTGGGAGAGCGCACCCACTATCTACATACTACTACCGGATTTGTCACTAGGCCCGTGAGGCACGGGCCTAGAGGGGGCACCTGTCATGGGCGGCAGCCGCCAGGCACCTGCTGCCAATCAGCCTAGCTAGCTGTTGGCTGGCGAGTGCAGTAGCCAAGGTAACGGTGGGCTACCCCCTCACAGCCTGCTCGAGCACCTCTGCAGCGTTGCCTCCAGGATGCTCCCTCACATCAGTCTCCGACCACGCCGGAAGGAAGGGGCAGCGTCACTTCTTAGTTTTGATTGGCAGCTGGCCAGCCACCTCAGTCCGGCACCGAGGGAGATGCGGTGCTCAGCACGGCTTCCAGTTCCTAGATAGCTCCGTTACTTTTACGTAGCTGGCGTTCAATTACCCACTATTACCCACTACTGTGCCTGTGCGCTCAGCGCTACTGCACGTTACACTCTGGGCAGCCTGAAGCTACAGTCTCATCCCTCCATCCGAGCAGTGCATACAGGCAGTATTTACTGCCTGCTCACATACTTGCACCGGAAACTCCGGAGTCCGTCCACACAGGCGTCAGGCTGTACAAAACTACTGTGTTACCTACTAGTGTTTTATGTTCCTTACAAGAGGCAAGGAACTTTTCTCACTGCAGTTCACACAGGTTACCAAGCCCTCCCTCCTCTCATCACGCTGCTGCACGGAGAGGAATGTGTCGGGAGCAGACAGTTTAACTGTTTGAAACCCTTCTATTAAAAAACTGTAAGTGCTAATGCATTTTCATGTTAAAAGTGTGTGTCTCCTTGTGTTCCAGAGCTATCTATCGTGTTTGCATACTACCCAACATTTGCCCAGAGCCAGGAGGGACAGTTTGCGTGCCGCAGGCATGTGCCGATTTTTTTCTTTTTTTTTTTTTATGTGTGTGTGTGTGTGGGGGGGGGGGGGGGTGTGTTTGCGCACATGTATATATGGGGCGGGGACGGCCAAATATTTTGTGCCCAGGGGCGGCCTGACCCCTAAATTCGCCCCTGTTCGGGGGTGTATGCCACCTCTGTGCTTATTCAGCCATCAGTTCTTCTTTAGTTGTAGCTGAGGCCATCTAGTGGATTTACAATGTAACAAAGTAATATAACAAAACTTGTATGCTCCATGATTGGCAAAATAAAATAAAAATACATACTGAGTGAAAAATGGGTTATTCCTGGGAAGGACAATGGTTGGTGAACTGTCTTATAGCTTCCAAGATAGCATTACTCCACTTTACTGCTTAGCCCATGGCCCCCCCAATATGAGGAAGCAGTTAGTTACACATATTTTAAGGCAGTCTGCTTGTATATTTGTTGTTGTCCCCTCATTTGCTTGACTCTGTCACCACCATGGAGTTTACAGGGAACAAGACTTCCTTTTGTAATTACCTCTGTGGCATCATGGGTGGCCTGGTCTGCTACAATCTTAGTACTTCCATGAGAATGCACAAGATAAGAGCCAACAACCACACATTCCCCTGACACCCCCTGTCCAGGTTCTTACTGCGGGATTCGGTATGAAATCCCGACGGTCAAAATCTCGACAGGGTCAAAATTCCGAATGGGTCAAAATACCGACAAGGCCAAAATCCCGACATGGACAAAATCCCGACATTTAAAATCCCGACAGGGTCAAAATCCCGACATTTAAAATCTGCAGGTGAAACAGTCTACATGACTTTCGGTCGACAGGTGCGAGGTCGACATGGTTTTTTTCACTGTTTTTTTACCCGAATGTCGACACAGTCGACATGGACACAGTTGCAAGTGAACCGCAGCCGCTCGCAATGCTTCGGGCGCGGTGCCTCGCTGCGATCGGCACACTATTTTATTCTCCCACCACGCCGTAGTGGATGGTAGGGCATGAAATACCGCCTGTCGGCACATGTCGGTTCAAAAAACAGTGAAAAAGCCCATGTCGACCTCGCACCTGTTGACCGAAAGGCATGTAGACTGTTTCACTTGTACATTCTATATGTAAGGAATTTGACCCTGTCGGGATTTTACATGTGGGGATTTTGACCCTGTCGGGATTTTAAATGTCGGTATTTTGTCCATGTCGGGATTTTGTCCTTGTCGGTATTTTGACCCATTCGGGATTTTGACCCTGTCGGGATTTTGACCGTCGATATTTTGACTGCATCCCCTTACTGCGGTATATACAGTAGTACTCTTGAGATGTACAGTAGGGGGCAGGGTTGGGTATATCCACTAGAGGACACTCTAGATCATGCTTACATGCAAAATATCATTACTCATACATTGATATACATACTGTAGAATACCAGTAAGGGTTAACATTCCATTATGCTTTTTACAGAATATAATAAAAAATTATGTTAATAAAAATAAACACAAAATTATTTTTAAGCCAAAGCCAAATAATTTTTCCTCCAATCCCTGACGTCTCTTTGAAACTTTCAACACTCTACTTCGCCCTGCACCACCCCTCCTCCCTTCATCCCTCACTGCCACTGACTTTGCCTCCTTCTTCCTCTCTAAAATCGAGATAATCCGACATCATATCTCCTCCCATACCCCCTTTGCTGCCCACCCACCCCAATCATCCTCCCCTCCCAACTACCCCACTCAGGGCCGGCCTTAGGCATAGGCAAACTAGGCAATTGCCTAGGGCATTTGGAATGCCTATGGGCATCAGCAGATCCTGCTGATTAAAATGATATGCAGCATGCCTATATTCTGTGTGTGAGTGAGGCTGTATCTGCATATGAAATAGTATATTCATGGAAATCACTGTAACATAGCATTCCGTATGCAGGTACAGCCACAGTCGCACACAGAATATAGGCATGCCACATATCATTTTAATCATCGGAAGCTCCTTGTGTGTGCTCGTCATAACAATGCAAAGAAGACGAATTTTCAGCAAAAAAGGCCCCCAACGTTAGCAGAACTGGCCAGGAGCTGCATGGCCTGTTGAGACAAGATGTATGAGGAAACATCTGTATCCAAGCAGAAGCAGAGGTCACAGTGTTAGCGGCTGTGCGAGTGCTGACTGCGGGTGGGTTGGTTGTGCAATAGTGTTCGGTATATGTGTAAGGGGCATTATGTGTGTCATGTATAAATGCATTAATGATGTGTGACATATGTGTAACAGGCATTATGTGTGTCATGTGTATAAGGGCATTAATAATGTGCAACATATGTGTAATGGGCATTATGTGTGTCATGTGTATAAGGGCATTAATAATGTGCAACATATGTGTAAGGGGCATTGTGTGTCATTATGTGTATGAAGGGCATTAATAAAGGTTGGCATAATGTGTAAGGGGCATTATGGTTATAAGGACATTAATAATGTGTGTCATGTGTAAGGGGCATTACTGTGTGGTATTATCAGGGGTGCTGAGAGAAAGGGGTAGGGGGTACAAATTACCCAGGCCAAAGTCTGATGGGAGGGCCCAGTGGTGGCCCTGGGCCCCCTCCCCTTAAGTGACAGCAGCAGCTGCAGCTCTTCTCCTCTGCCCAGCACACACTGCTTTGTGCTGGGTTGCAGTGTGGCCATGGAGGTGGTTAAAATACAATATTTTCTCAGATTTTTTTTTCTAAGGGTATAATGTGAGGAGTAATGTATATAAGGTAAAGTGGTACTACAGTGTGATGTAACGTGAATAAGGGACACCATCAAATTATATAATGTGAATAAAGTTGCACTACTGTGTGGCATAGTTTGAATTGGGGGCAAAATTGTGTGACCATGCCCCTTCCCTGTTTGGGCTGCGCACCAAATGTGTGCACTATTTCTATTCAAAATATAGCGGGTAGGAGCACCAAAATGATGACTGCTATGATGAGGGTTGATGGTGCTGGTAAAGGGGAGCAGAGTCAGAGGCGGAACTAGTGGCAGTGCTAGGGGGCACCAGCCAAAATCTTGCCTAGGGCATCATTTAGGCTAGGGCCGGCTCTGACCCCACTCTGTCATCCTTCTGCCCTACTACAGCTGAGGAAGTCCGCTCCCTCATCTCATCCTCTCCCCCCTCTACCTGTCCCTTGGACCCTCTCCCCTCCCGTCTCCTCAGTTCCCTCTCCCCCACTGGCTGCTCCCACCTTGCTCACCTCTTTAACCTATCTCTTTCTACTGGCAGCTTTCCCTCACCCTTCAAACATGCTCTGGTCTCACCTATTCTTAAAAAACCAAACCTGGACCCTTTATCTCCCACAAGCTACCGCCCTATCTCTCTTCTCCCATTTACCTCTAAAATGCTAGAACGGCTGGTTTACAGGCGTCTCACCAGCTACTTGTCTGACCACTCCATCCTTGATCCCCTTCAATCTGGCTTTCGCCCACTTCATTCCACTGCGACTGCCCTAGTGACCACCAATGACCTGCTGTCAGCCAAATCCAAGGGTCACTTCTCCCTGCTTATCCTTTTGGACCTATCTGCTGCCTTTGACACTGTGGATCACCCTCTCCTCCTCCACACACTCCAAAACATTGGCCTCTCTGGCACAGTCTTCAACTGGTTTTCCTCTTACCTCTCCAACCGTTCCTTCTCAGTCTCTGCCTCTGGCTCTACCTCACCACCTTCTATCCTTCCTGTCGGGGTCCCTCAGGGTTCCGTCCTTGGCCCCCTTCTGTTCTCTCTGTACACCTCCTCTCTGGGTGCACTCATTAACTCCTTTGGCCTTCAATATCACCTCTATGCGGATGACACCCAAATCTACCTCTCCTCTCCTGATCTATCCCCCACTGTTTTCTCTCAGGTTTCCAACTGCCTCTCTGCCATCTCCACCTGGATGTCTGAGCGATTTCTGAAGCTGAATATGGACAAAACCGAACTCATTATCTTTCCCCCACCCAGAGCTATGCCCCCTACTAATATCTCTATCACTGTTAACAACACCATCATCTCCCCCGTTCCCCAACTCCGCTGCCTGGGTGTCACTCTTGACTCCTCCCTCTCCTTTGCACCCCACATCCAAGCCCTGGCCCATTCTTGCCGGTTCCATTTTCGCAACATTGCTCGCATCAGGCCCTTTCTCTCACAGAGTGCAACTAAGCTGATCATCCACTCACTGGTCATCTCACGGCTCGACTACTGCAATGTTCTCCTCACCGGCCTCGCTCAATCCCAACTGGCTCCTCTCCAATCTGTCCTCAATGCTGCAGCCAGGCTTATCTTCCTCTCCCGCCGCTCTAATTCTGCCACTCCCCTTCAACAAAATCTGCACTGGCTTCCATTCCCCTACAGAATCCTCTTCAAACACCTCACACTCACATACAGGGCCATCTCTAATTCCATTGCTCCATATATCTCTAACCTCATCTCCATTCATACACCCTCCCGCCCTCTATGGTCGGCTGACGACTGTCGTCTCTCCTCCACCCTGATCACTGCTTCCCATGCTAGAGTACAGGACTTTGCCCGTGCTGCACCCCTTCAGTGGAACGCACTCCCTCGCTCCATTAGACTCTCCCCGACCTTGCAAAGCTTCAAACGGGCACTGAAAACTCACCTATTCATCAAAGCGTACCCTTCCACTGCATAAACCAGATGGTTCTCCGACCACTTGCCTGTTTACATCCTGCTATCTAACCACCACCCACTTGCTTGCACCTCTTGTAATCTGTCAGTCTCCCCCTCCTACTAGATTGTAAGCTCCTCCGAGTAGGGCCCTCTTCCCTCCTGTTGTCAAAACCCTCTTCTCTTCACATGTCACTCACAGCTCTTCTATACTCCAACACTCAGTGACCATCTTTGTCCGCATACTCATCTCCATCATTGGCTTCTAGCCTCTAGTTGTATGTTGATCGAGTCCTCACTACTTATATCCAAGCTGTAATGTGTATTGAACTGTGCGCTCTTTATTTGTACTGTATTCTTGTTATTTATTCAATGTTATGCCAAGCTTTGTCTCCCTGTATTGTTCCTTTGTACACACTTGTGGCGCCTTATAAATAAAATTATTATAATAATAATAATAATAATAATAATAATAATAACGTTTTTAAAGAACACAGTATATGCGACATAAAATAACAAAGTATGCCATAACCTTTTATCAAATGGTTGGCTCCTTGCTCTAGTCCTCAAATACATTTCTGAGAGAAGCTTATAAAACCATAAGAGCTAGTAGTAACAGGTGTCAAAGCTCATAAAAATACCATCATTTTGTAACCATTCATTTTCATAAAAAATAATTTTGCTTCTTTAGCTAAAAAAATGTGGATTGGACATTTATTGGACTGTCTGGTAAACCAGTTTGTCATGAAACAGTTCTCAATCACAGCCCTGACGTGGATGTTAGTTTAACCTTTAAAATAGTGTATATTGTAGCACTCAGATAGTAATTCAGACCTACTCGCTAAGCTGCATATTTTTGCTGTCTAGCGAGCAGGTAAACACAGACCCCAGTGACCGGCAGAGGGCCTGTCACTTAATTAGCAAACGCCCCAGTGAGTGAATAATTTGCCGAAGGCGTTCGCTCTGGGGCTTTGCACATGAGCATGAGTGACTATGCGCATGCGTCCCCGACCATCAGAGACAGGGTCGAATTTGGACCTGTACAAACACGTCTGAATCAGACCCCCAGTCTCACACTCTCATTATTAACCAAGTTCAAATTTACTTGAATCTACACCCTCCTCCACAACCTAATCTAGTGACGTCTCTTCCATACAAGAGATGTGTGTCAACCCTGTGTTTTGGTTTTGGATCTGTATTATTTAGTAATTCATATCCTCCAACATGACCCATTCCATTAGGTACAAAATGCTCTGTTCCTGGACTTCCCTGCCAGTGCCAGTTACAGAGGTTGGACTCCAGCACAGTCCAAAATTCAAAATTCAAAGAGGGGGGTCACATCAATTGCCAGTGAGTCCAGGACAGTGATGTTTGGGGTGGCATTAGGTGTGGCTCCCCTTTCTGAATATTGGACTGTGCTGCAGCCCCACCTCATCAACTGCCACTAGCAGGGAAGTCCAGAAACAGAGCTTTTTGTCATGAAACAGTTCTCAATCACACCCCTGACGTGGATGTTAGTTTAACCTTTAAAATAGTGTATATTGTAGCACTCAGATAGTAATTCAGACCTACTCGCTAAGCTGCATATTTTTGCTGTCTAGCGAGCAGGTAAACACAGACCCCAGTGACCGGCAGGGGGCCTGTCACTTAATTAGCAAAGGCCCCAGTGAGTGAATAATTTGCCGAAGGCGTTCGCTCTGGGGCTTTGCACATGAGCATGAGTGACTATGCGCATGCGTCCCCGACCATCAGAGACAGGGTCGAATTTGGACCTGTACAAACACGTCTGAATCAGACCCCCAGTCTCACACTCTCATTATTAACCAAGTTCAAATTTACTTGAATCTACACCCTCCTCCACAACCTAATCTAGTGACGTCTCTTCCATACTAGAGATGTGTGTCAACCAGGGCCGGATTTGTGCCTAGGCCCATGAGGCACCGGCCTCAGGGCGGCACCAATTAAGGGCGGCAGGCAGGCTGACATTCTGTTAAATTTCCCATCTGGAAATGGCTCAGGCTCACTGCTGCCGACGCCTGCCCATTGGCTACTCTACACACACACAGTCTATTGGCCGCTGTGTATCCAGCAGCTGAGCTGAGCGGCACGCAGATCCTCCCTGCGCTCAGTCAGTCACAGTGTGAGAGAGACTGATGGAGACACTGTGCTAATCACTGTACTAATAAGTGCCTCCCTCCCTTCGGGTCCTCCGTACAGTGAGCAGTCTTAAAAAAATATTGAGGTGGGCTACAGTTAAATTTGAATGAAATATATAAATAACAATGTATATACATATATGATTACATTAAAATAGGGGGGGGGGGACACAAAAATGTTGTGCCTAGGGGCGGTCTGACCCCTAAATTCGCCCCTGGTGTCAACCCTGTGTTTTGGTTTTGGATCTGTATTATTTAGTAATTCATATCCTCCAACATGACCCATTCCATTAGGTACAAAATGCTCTGTTCCTGGACTTCCCTGCCAGTGCCAGTTAAAGAGGTTGGACTCCAGCACAGTCCAAAATTCAAAGAGGGGGGTCACATCAATTGCCAGTGAGTCCAGGACAGTGATGTTTGGGGTGGCATTAGGTGTGGCTCCCCTTTCTGAATATTGGACTGTGCTGCAGCCCCACCTCATCAACTGCCACTAGCAGGGAAGTCCAGAAATAGAGCTTTTTTACCTAATGGAATGGGTCATGTTGGAGGGTATGCTGTTGTCTGTATTGTAAGGGATGTGGAGTACTGTGTCAGTGTCATCATTATCATCATCATCATCATTAGTGAACTAAGGCTGTGGGCTGCAGCAACATGACTGTGTCGGTGTATGAAAATTCCTCATTTAAGAAAAGTTAAATAAAATGTGTGTGTGTGTTCAGGACAGGATTAGCCACTGTACTTACTACAGTGTTAAAGGAAATAACACTGTGGAGTTGTTGCTCAGGGCAGGCACTGTTCTTAATAATTATGTTCCGGTAGGTGCCACCAAGTGGTAAGAAAACTTAAACGTATTATTTTCAAATTTACTTTATACGCTATATAAGGTAATCGCTTGTAACATTCTTGTATTCCTGATGAAAATAATGCATTGTTATTGAAACGTTGCTAATATTAAACCTGAAATAACCTGCTATAAGAAGTTTGGAGTGCTGTATCCTTGTTCGTGTATGTTGCTTTCCATAAGTGCACCCAACAAAGCAATTTCTCAAGTGGCTGTGCCGGACACCGGTGGGTAAGTAGGGTAAGTAACAGCACTATTGCTGTCTCCCTGTTTTTGTATTGCTTTTTAATGCACTGTGCTGCTACAGTATATACATGCTGCAGCGGTTTTGTGTATGACCGTTTCCTTGGTAACTCGCAAGCAGCCATCCACACTATGTTAGGCTTGTGCACGTCATATCCGGTTTCTTATGTAGTCTTGTTCCGGTTTTATGGCGGCTTGTACGCGCCGACTTACACAGTATGGCAGGTGAGTGATATTCCATTAATTATGTCTTGGGGCTATTTAAGATCATGATATTGGGCTAGCATTTGCCCATGACAAAGGGCAATTATTCAGAGAAGCCCTAAAAAGAATTGTGCAGGAATCGGTTTTTGAAGGGAAAATGCTGAGGAAATGTGGAATACTCTAAAAAATGGACTCGAATCATTGACTATTAAATACATTCCTAAAGTAAATAAGG
Organism: Crinia signifera; assembly: GCF_055691185.1. Lineage (NCBI taxonomy): Eukaryota > Metazoa > Chordata > Amphibia > Anura > Myobatrachidae > Crinia > Crinia signifera. Next base: position 134,400,060 of record NC_139222.1, on the reverse strand, counting down.
GTAAATTCAATAAAAAAAAAGCCACCATGGTTGGACAAAAAAAGTTAGGTCAGCAATCAACAATAAAACAAGAGCATTTCAATTCTATAAAAATAACTTAAATGAGGAGGCATTCACCAATTACAAAGAATCAAACAAAATTTGCAAAGGGGCAATCAAAGTAGCTAAAAGGGATTATGAAGAGTGCATAGCCACTGAAAGCAAAATTAACTCCAAGAAGTTTTTCAAATACATAATTAGTAAACCTATAATTAAGGACAACATAGGCCCACTAACCGATATCACTGGAAAAAGTTTTACGGAGGATAAGGGAAAAGCAGAACTGTTAAATGAGTTCTTCTCATCAGTGTTTACTAAGGGAGATCAGACTGTGGAACGCACACATACCACAAATGGGAGGAACAAGCTGGACCTCAATATTGATTTCTCTACCGAGAAAATAATATTGAGGCTCAGCAAAATCAAAACAAATAAATCACCTGGGCCAGATTGGATTCATCCTAGGGTACTAATGGAATTAAGGGAGGAATTAGCTTCCCCTCTACATTATATCTTTGATAATTCACTATAATAAGGAAAGGTACCAAAAGACTGGAGAATAGCAGAGGTAGTGCCATTATTCAGAAAAGGAAAAAAGGAGGATCCCGCTAATTACAGACCTGTTAGTTTAACATCAATAGTGGGTAAACTATTTGAAGGATTTTTAAGAGACGGTATCCAGCAATATTTAGACCTTCATAGTTTACTCAGTAATAACCAGCATGGGTTCGTGAAAAATTGTTCATGCCAAACTAATCTACTTGGTTTCTATGAAGAGGTTATCAAAAACCTTGATAATGGAAACGCTGTACAGTAGATGTGATTTTCCTAGATTTTGCTAAAGCCTTCGACACCGTACCACACAAGAGGTTCATAAATAAAATGGACGAACTGGGATAAGGGGCAAATATCTGTAGATGGGTAGGGAACTGGCTGTGTAATAGAGAACAAAGAGTGGTCGTGAACAGTGCCGTATCAAATATGACACCAGTACTAAGTGGGATGCTTCAGGGTTCGGTTCTAGGGCCCATTTTATTTAACATTTTTATTAACGATATTGGGATGGGGTTACTCAGCAATGTATGCATCTTTGCAGACGATACAAAACTGAACAGAGTTATTAAATCATCAGAAGATGTCACCACGCTTTAAAATGATCTTGACAATCTAGATGAGTGGGCAAAAAAGTGGAAGATGAGGTTCATTGTGGACAAATGCAAGGTCATGCACCTTGGAAGACATAACCAGTGTGCTAATTATAACCTAAGCGGGGATGAATTGGGTAATTCAGTACTCGAAAAGGATCTACAGTAGGAGTCCAAATAGACAACCAACTAGGGTGTAGTGCTCAATGTAATATAGCAACAAAAAAGGCCAACACAACTCTAGCATGTATTAATAGGGGCATGGAAACTAGGGATTCAAAAGTAATTATGCTTCTGTACAAATCATTGGTTAGACCGCACCTCGAATACGGAGTACAATTCTGGGCCCCACACTATAAAAAGGACATCATAGATTTAGAAAAAATCCAAAGAAGAACAACAAAGTTTATTAGGGGGATGGAGAATTTAAGCTACGAGGAAAGATTAAGCAATCTGGGACTATTTACACTAGAGAAGAGACGTTGAATGTAGCTTTCACATCACATAAAACATTTTGAAACGTTTTGAAAAACTGTAATTTTAAATGGTATTTTAAACGGGTCTAGTGTTCATATTGCAGCAGATTACCATTTAAAAATACAGTTTAAGTACCATTCACATCACCAGTCAAGCCATTTAACCTCTGAACACGTTTCTACCCACAGCTTATTTCCTGGTTCAGGGAAGGGACACAAGACAAGGGACAGCCTATCACAGTGCTCTAACCTTTATTTTTTACTAAATACCATTTCAGTGCCATTCAGACAGCACAAAAAACGGCTCTGAATTGGCTTTAAAACGGGTAGGACTCTGCTTTTTAAACAAGTTGAAATACCAGTTAACTTTAAATGGTATTTCAACTATGACACTTTCACACTGCAGCCTTAAACGTTTTAAAAGGCAAAAAAACGGCAATATACCGTTTTAAAAGTGTGATGTGAAAGCTACATAAGGGGGGACATGCTCAATATGTATAAATACATTAGGGGCCAATATAAGGAATTGTCAAACACACTTTTTTTCTGCTAGACAGGAATCTAGGACGAGAGGGCATGAGTTTAGATTAGAAGAAAAAAGATTTTGTTCATCTAGAAGAAAAAATTTCTTTACAGTCAAACTTTGTAACTCTCTTCCTGAAGAAGTGGTGTCGGCAGACACTATACATACGTTTAAAATAAGGTTGGATAAACATTTATTGGTTAAAAACATCCACGGTTTACGAATAAGTAACATAATCTGTCTTTAAAATATCGGAACATACTATACAACTAGGGATAATCTATTATAAACATAGGTTGAACTAGATGGATGCAAGTCTTTATTCAGCCTCACCTACTATGCAACTATGTAAGGTGCGTTAAGCGCACCAAAACAGCTGTCGGCGCCTGTATGCTTTGCCCGGAGGGGACTGTACTGCACTATCACTATGCAGTTGTTGAAGCTTTGAGGATGCTAAGTACCTGTTCCTTCCTTTTAAACTTTTGTAAAGTATCTTTTTTGATTGCACTTATGCTGATGTTTTTTGATAAAGATTAAAATGTACACTTTTTTCATCAAGATGTTGCTGCCTCTCTAAATGCATGATTATATATATATATATATATATATATATATATATATGTATATATATATATATATATATATATGTATATATATATATATATATATATATATATAAAATCTCTATATAATGTATATGTCTAGTCTCCAAAACACTGCCATCTGTTGGCAGAGAGTAAAACTACATCTCTTTCTCACACATGTACAAACACAGAAGGTAGCAGGCGAGCTTTCGAAGCTTTTGCTTCATGCAGACTTACTACTATATATATATATATATATATATATATATATATATATATATATATATATATATATTGATTGGAATTGGGCATTATACACTTTAAATTTGCCACAGTGTAGAGAAGGGATCCCCTACTTGGTCCCAACACTGACTAGCACCTTCTTCACACACAGCACATTCTCCAGAGAGCAACAGCAGAATGTGTAATCTTTTGTGGAGATGTGTACCATGGCTGCTTCTAATTGAATGCCATTCTGCAAGCCACAATTAGTTGCAGATGGTGTCAAATTAAAATGCCTCATGTGGAGGCTGGGGATGGCCGCACACGTGTGGAGCTCCGACCTTCCATCCACGGAGCTCCACCATCCCCCGGCCTCCGGAGTGGCGTGGCAGCGGTGAAGGGGAGCGGAGGAGGCAAGGCTGGAGTAGAGCGGAGTCAGCAAGGCTGGTGAAGTGAGCGACGAGAGCCCCTGGAACAGGATGCAGCACAACCAGGCCAGAGGCGGGCAGCACTGCACCCCCCCTGGCAGAACTGCAGTGAGCACTGGCATTGGACAGCCGGAGGCAGTGTGGCGCCGGCCCCCAACAGCACCATCGGCATGGAGGACCCCCAGGGGATGAAGGATCCAGCCCTGAGAGACCCTGAGGCAGCGTGGCAGCACCACCGTCCCAAGGGAACCCCCGGAGGAGGAAGGATCCTAGCGCTGAGAGCCCCTGAGGCAGCAACATCGCTCGGGTGGTGCCTGCAGGCACCCCCCGACAGTCTGCACCAGCTTCGGGTGAAATTCCAAAGGGAGGAGGTATGGCTATGCCACCTCAACCCGGCCTCACGGACCAACACCACCCCTTACTCTCCCCTGGCCCCCTGGACTCACTCTCCCACCACCACCCACCCACCCATGCTAACTCTCCCTCCTGGGAAGATGGCCTGTTGAGCCGTTCTGCTGTGAGCAGCATGTGCAAGATGGCGCCGCAAATGGCTGCCTAGGAACTGTGCACTCAGCCATGTAACCCGTGTCCCCCCTGTCTTTTGCACTGTACATCTGCACTGTATCAGCTTATTGTTTACCCACCTGGCTGCTGCAATGTACTGCCCAGCGAATTTATGTTCCCTGCGTCTGTAACTCCCAGGGTACATCTAGCCCACAAGAGGAGAGAAAAGTATGTCCTTGATGTTGTGCACCTAATTGCTTAAAATGTTACTTTTAATAAGTATTCATTAAGAAAGCTGCGAAATATAAAAAACACATTTAACACGGAGTGAAAAGAGGACGCAACAAAGACAATGGAGTGTTTTTAAAAAAAAGGTGGCGAGCAGGTGGCATTTGTAATAAACCTTTTAAATTGATGTAGTCTCAATGACTATTTTTATTTTGTGAAATTGCTTTGATGCTTTGCTTTGATGCTTTGATGGTACATAGTTTACAGCAGGGGTTCCCAATCTTTTTTGAATCACGGCACCCTAGAGTATCAGAATTTTTTCATGGCACCCCTAGGCCCAAAAAATATTTAATTAGATTGGGTTTATATGCGATTCTTAGGATCAGTTATGTGGTAAAGGGCAGGATTTGCTTCTGTTTGTACACATTTTATGATTGGCAGCCACCAGCACTGGTTTTGCTCAAAAATAACTAACCATTCATAATTTGAGTTGGTCCTGGACCAACAACCCAGGGCACCCCTGCATGTGTCCCGAGGCACCCCAGGGAGCCACGGCACACAGTTTGGGAACCACTGGTTTACAGTGTTCAAATGTATTCCCTATTAGTACTGGCTATGTAGCCTGTGAGTTATTTGCAACTTATAAGAACATAAAGTATCCTATTTTATTGGCAGAGGAAAAATTGCAACAATTTGTTTCAAGTGCTGGATTTGAAGGGATATCAGTTTGAGTGGGTGTCTTAGAGATATACTGGTTTAAATATATAGAAGGCTAATATCTCACTCTCTTTGTATTATCCTGTTGTGGGGAGGAATTTATTATTTGTCATTCGTCCGGCAATGTTATAACGTCCAGACTACATGTGTCTGGAGTATTCATATAAATCTCTATGGGCAGCCCAAATGATTATCAGCTCCCAAGGGGATAAATCCGTGAATGGACACAGTTAATATGTTAGTTTAGAGTACACATTATTTGTCAGGGACACGGCGAGTGCAGAATTGTCCATGTGTGTATCAACTGGTGCAATATGTCAGGTTGGACAAAGTACATGTATATAGATGAACACAGTTGATATGTCAATTTCAAATACAAATTGATTGTTAGGAACACGGCGGGTGCACTTATTCAGTGCAAGATTGTCCGTGTGTATCTCAACTAGTGCGATGTGCCAGATCAGACATTGCATATGTGCATAGCTTAACACTGTTTTAAATACACTCTTTGTTATAAACACGGCGAGCACACTTTGTCAGTGCAAGGTTGTCCGTGTATATATCAACTGGTGCAGTATGCCGGATTAGACACCACACATATATATAGCAGTTGGTGAGTGAGTGAGTGGGTCTGCAGTCAGTTGCCGTATAAACGGTAAGCTATGCTTTGGCGGCACAGTTTTACCGGTGTATTGCACCCTGACCCTCTCTGGTAGCAGGCACGGTGCTGAACGCTCACAAATCGTGCAGAGTTTGCTACATAAATAGCGTACCTTTTTCCTCAGGTATATAGGAATATGTTACCACAGTTTCTGCAATAATTCACATAGATTTACATATACAGTATTATATGGTTTACAATGTGCCACCCTGCAAGCACACCGCTAGCCGCATACGCTTGGCAGAGTAGCTTTTTCAAGGCTTTACATCTAGCCCACACCTGTATGTGTTATGTATATCTGTACTGTCACTGCTTAACTGTACCTAACTGGCTGTTTGACAGCAATCCAAACCAAATTCCTAGTATTCACAAATATACATGGCCAATAAAGTTGATTCTATTCTATGTGTTGCCATTTGTTTACAGGAAATAGGGAACACATGAGGCAAACAAGGGGTCATGTACGGAAGTAGGCTACTGGTTTTAAGGCATGTCAGGGAAATGTTGTGGTCAATTTGAGGGTTCAGTGAGACAGCTAAATAGGAGTCAGTTATACAGATGAGGTGGGATTGGTAAGACCGCCATGGAGGGGAGAGGGTGTAGGTGTGAGAGGGAAGCAGGGAATGAGTTACAGAAGCAGGGAGTGAGAGGTGCAAGGGAGAGAAAGGGAGTGGGCTTAGAGGTTATAGGGGTGAAAGAGGATATTGGGATGAGAGGCACAGGGGATAAATAGTAGGAGTGAGATGGATGTGCAGGGGGTACTGTAAGTAAAGGAGAGAGAGAATCATATAATTAAAAAAAGAGAGCATGTGGGTAGTGATAGAGAGGGCTACCAAGGATAAGAGATATACAGTAGGAACATGTGAGACATTAAGGAAAGAAAAACTTGCTATTACAGTATATGTACATTGTTTGAAATAAATGATAATAAGGTGGTAGGTACATGCAGTAAGAAATACTGTATACGTCATTGTGTCAGTGTAAGCAGAGAAATAATGAATGGGTACCATCCCAATGTAATAAAACTATATTATACTTTACCATAAAATGTTATTTCTTTGCCGGGTGTGGCATAGACCTGTTTTATAGGATAAATAAAATATAATTCTCTGAAAAGCAATCAGGTACCCCAAAATTAGGAGTTTTATAGGTAAATAATTTTGCTGTTATTGCACACATGTGATAGAACATGTTGCCAAAGGAGAGTAGACCCTTAGTGGGCAACACCCTGGCAGTGGTATATAATAGGGCTCAATCTGGAAGATTGTACTAAGCATTTGTCATCAACTGCATTTGTAGATTGAAATCATCATGAGTGTCAGGCAAAGCCACAGATCTTCTTCTGGTTCTTTGAGAGGCTTGGGATGTGGAAGTTCTAGTGGAACCCGTACTTCACATGTACAATCAAGTGGATCTTACAGATCACCCAGTGTTCATGGCAGCTTTGGCGGGAGAAGCCTAAGTGGTTCCCATGGATATGGAGGCTATGGAGGTGCATCTGCTGGAAGTGTCAGCTTAGGTTTAGCTTATGGTGGTGGCCATGCTGGAAGCTCTGGTTTTGGATCTGTTGGAGGTGGTGGTGGAAGCTATGGATCCGGGTTTGGTCTTGGTAGTGTACATGTTACTGGAGGTGACAACATTCTGAATATCAATGAGAAGGAAACTATGCAGCTTCTAAATGACCGACTGGCATCCTATCTAGACAAAGTCCACAGATTGGAACAGGAGAACACTCAACTGGAGAAGAATATTAGAGAGTGGTATGACAAACAGGTCCCATATTCATCCCCTGATTTCCATCCATACTTTAAGAACATTGAGGACCTTCAAAATAAGGTACAATTTAATTTTGTGTCTTAGAAAGTTCCTATTTTGATTATACCGTAATATTCAAAATGTAGTACAAAAAATATTGTGTGTCCACTACAGAACTTACTATATGACAATAATTAGCATTATTCAGATTGGTTTATTCCCTCAAGCAGTAAATATTCTACTTAACAAATCTTTTTTCTCCAACATCTTTCAGATCTTGCAAACAAGTACCAACAATGCCAGCATCCTGCTTCAGATTGATAATGCTCGCCTTGCTGCTGATGACTTCAAAACCAAGTAGGTTCCAATATGTTGTGTGGGATCATGTGTATTCTATAATGCTCAAATTATAACGTGAACAAATAAAGCCTAACACAAATGGGATTTTAGATTATATGACACCATAGATTTATTGCACATTGCTATCAAAAAGGTATACAAATTGCTGGTGAAACCGGTTCTTATTGCCAAATTGTTTGTTTCTATGTTTTTGTAAACAATTGCATAAAGGGGATTATTCTGGTTGGTTTGCAAAAGCAAATTCCTTCTTTAATGGACAAAACCATGTGCACTGCAGATGGGGCTGATGTAACAGGTGCAAAGTTACATTTGGGTGGGGTGTGTTCAAACTGAATTCTAAATTACAGTGTAAGAATAAAGCAAGCAATATTTACCCTGCACAGAAACAAAATAACTCACCCATATGTAACTCTCACTGTGCATGTTACATCAGCCCCACCTGCAGTGCACATGGTTTTGGCCATTAAAGAAGGAATTTGCTTTTGCAACCAACCAGAAGAACCCCAAACATATTATGTATTGTGTCCCTGCAACCTAATTTTATAATAATTGCTGGTATTACTGTCAATATTATGGCCTGTGTTGATACGTGCAGTCTGAATCAGCATTGCTAGAGCTCCTGGGTGCAGGATAGGATGCGTTCGACAGTTTATAGCCAATAATATTCTACAGTATTAATTTGCAATCATTCTGACCAAATTATGAAAAATTCTGGCAGATTTGAAAATGAAGCAGCATTCCGCATGGGTGTAGAGGCCGATATCAATGGGCTTCGCCGTGTCCTTGATGAGCTGCAGCTGGCTAAGAAAGATCTAGAAATGCAACTGCAGACTCTGAATGAGGAGATGACCTACCTGAAGAAAAACCATACCGAGGTAAGAAGGAAACTGGATGCTATACAGGGCCTTGTTCATGGTGAAGAACAAATAACAAAGGACCAATTTTCACCTTGACAAAACCATACTGCACAGAAGGCAGATTTTTAATGTGCAGAGGTTTATAGTTAGAAAGGGCATGTCCTAAATAAACTGAGCTGAACATTTCTAGGTAATATAAAAGCTGCCTTGTATTAGTTATTTTGCTACATGCAAAAACAGTCAGTATTTTCCCTGCACACAAAAAAATAACTACATTTGCACAACTTACATTGCAACATGGTTTGTTCCAGGAGCAAGTTGCTCCTTTTATGAAAAATAATCCCCTAACTCTAAATAAATCCCAGTGTCCTGGGACCTCATAGCCCCTGGTGATTATAAGTCTACATGGCCTAATTCATGGTTATATCCAATGGCAACAAAGCAATTACTGGAAGACTGTGCATGTGCTGCGATCTCAAGATGCCACTGTGATTTTGCTTGCAATGAGGATTTCACAGAAAAATGATTGAGAGGTAGTGACTGCTTGGAGGTGTTAATGGGGAGTTTACAGGGAGTGGTTAGAAAACTAAAGTATTTGCATACATGAATTAGGCCCTTAATCATAGAGTGATTGACATGAAGGGACCGTTTAGAGGAAATGTACAGAATGAGTTTGCTATCATTTGGGTGGGCATCTCTTTCATTACAGGGCGGTAGCTTTAATTGCTAACATTAGCAATTCCGTAACCTAGGAAATCATACATGCTAAAACATGTGCATTGATTAGGCCCAATTCTGCTATATCTGAAATAAATAAATAAAGGTAGAATATTTCCCATTTTCTGCATTTCTGTGCATTTCCATAGAATTCAACAAATTGTATTAGTAAAATGGCATCAATAAATCCCCAGCATTCCACTACAACAATTAGTTTTCTATGACATGTTTGCCAGCAATCCTTCTATATTATTCCTTATCTGACTAAAATTACTGTAGCTTTTTATTTGATAAGATAAATAGAATGAAAATATACACATTTATTACAACACAATAAACTATAAATGATGCAGTAGATTTATTTTAAATGTATAATTTGGCTATGTTAGAGAAGGGATTTTCTCTGGTACTAGCAGTGAAATAAGCGCTAAAGGGGTTTACTTACTAAGATGGGAGTCCAATTGAAAACGGGCAACCAATCAGGTTCTATAATCTTCTAGATGGAGTTTAATAAATACAAAGTATATTCTGAATGGATGCTACATTATGTGCAACAACCCATCTTCAAAAGAAGTACCATGTTAATAAATAAGCACCTACGTTTCTAAGGTGTTACTAAGAGGAGAGGTTAACATCAAGGTGTATTTACCGACTGATATCTGCCTCCCCTCACTAGAGTAGCAGGAGGAGATTTTTATTATTTTGCTTGCTTGTAAATATTTTTTTTTTTACAAAAAAGGTCTCTATTTTTAGTAACTTTTACCAAAGCCGGCTCACAGCGGTAGCAGGTGAATAAGGAGTTGCTTTATCTTAACGCTAAGTGGTGTGTTAGTACATCTCTCATGTAGCCCCACCAAGCCTTGTATCACAGTCCCAATCATGGAAATATTGTGGTAATTTTTTATCATCTTCTCTGACCATGCAGGAGGTGAACAGCCTACGTTCGCAGCTGGGTGCCAGAGTCAATGTGGAAGTGGATGCTGCTCCTGCTGTGGACCTGAACAAAGTTATGACAGAAATAAGGGATCAGTATGAAACTATGATGGCTAACAACGTAAAGGAGGCTGAGAAGTGGTTCGTGGACAAGGTAAGAGGCAGACAAGGCCCTCAGCAGTGCTACTGTATTGCATTGGAATATAAGTATTTGTGCTTTCTCTGTAGAGTGAAGAGCTGAACCAGCAGATGTCCAGCAGTGCTCAGCAGCTCCAGACACATAGCACAGAAATCCTCCAACTCAAACACACAACGCAAAACTTGGAGATAGATCTTCAGACGCAAAACAGCATGGCAAGTACATCTTTATATTATGCTCTAAAGCAGGGGTAGCCAACTCCAGTCCTCGAGAGCTACCAACAGTTAACGTTTTCCATGTCTCCTCAAAGAATCACAAGTGAAGTATTTAGCTCCACCTGTTGACCTTAGAACTTCCATGCCAACATGAATAAAGTTGGTGCTTTAAAATTAAAGTAAAACTTAGTGCTGGGTCCCAAGAAGTCTATATGTAGATGCAATAGATTATTACAGTTTGGCCTCTGTCTGTTCTTACCTGGCTAATGCATGTTGTCTCATTAGAAAGCCGCCTTGGAGAACAGTTTGGCCGAGACAGAAGGTCGTTATTGTGCTCAGCTAGCTCAGCTGCAGGATATGATTTCCAATGTTGAGGCGCAACTGGCTGAGCTGAGGTCTGACCTGGAGAGACAGAATTTTGAGTACAAAGTTCTCATGGATGTGAAGACACATCTGGAAAAGGAAATAGCAACATACCGACATCTGCTTGATGGAGAAGACATTCAGTATGTATCCACCTATCAATCCTTGCAATTAGTTGTTGTACAGTAAATTATATTCATTGTATAGATTTATTTCTTCAGTCAGCACACATTGGGCCAAATGTATCAAGATTAGAAAAGTGATAAAATGGAGAGTGATACAGCTCCTACCTGCCATGTTGCAGGCTGGGTTTGAAAAATAACAGGTAGGAGCTGATTGGCTGGTTGTTTATCACTCTCCATTTTGTCACTTTTTTAAGCTTGATACATCTAGCTGAATTAAACATAATGCCTTTAAAAGGGACACTTCTTGTTGTCATATAGAGTTAGGCACACAGATGGGAATATAAGACTGTACTATAAAGCAATCTTCCCATTTTTTTAGGTTTCTATATACTCTCCAATGAAACAGTGGTCAGGATAACATATAGCATTAAAAATGCTTAATTACAGTAGGAAACATATAGGGGGAGAGTTGTTAAAGCTTGGAGAGAGATAAAGTGGAGAGCAATAAAGTACCAACCAATCAGCTCCTAATTGCCATTGTTCAAATTCAGGGGCAGGTGTAGTATGCCTTAAAACAAGATAAGCACAAGGAACAAAGAGAAACACTCAACAATCAGCTCCGAACTGTCATGATATAGCCTGTGTTTTAAAAATGACAGTTTGGGATTCACTTGCTTGACATTAATACATCTGCCCCTCAGACTGCAACAGGGCAATTAGGAGTGAATTGGCTGGTATCTCTCCAGGCTTTATTAAAACGCATGGTGTAAATAAAAAATTACCTTATATAGTTTTTTTTTTAATATCATTGACATTTTAAATTTGCGGTTCCAACACACTTAAAAGCAGAGGTTTGCAAAAGCATAGAAAATACACATGTAGAAGTGATGTCTAGGCCATGACTTAAATACTGTATATACTGAAGTGTCCTCGCACCCCTAGCGCAAATATTTTATATGGAGCAAGACTGAGCTGCTCCAAGTCGGTTTACAAGTCTGTTGTATTGTTGCCCTTCAATTGCAGATTCAGACTTACAGTAGTTACGCACAGATGTACAAATGTTGCACAATAAATTTATCACTGCATCTAGCTATGTATTTTTGTTGCTCCAGATGTTTTATTTAAGCAAATAAGATGCAAATATTGTGCTAGAAATATGCTCAATGCCACAGTTGCCCAGCACCTAGTGCGTCAAGAAGGGCTGTTAGCATGACTGAAGCCTCCATGACTGAAGACACATATGTAGCGGTATGAAGACACATACAGTATGCAGCATTAGAGTGCTTACTTTATTGTTTCTAATCATGGGGTTTCTTTACAGACGGGCCAGTTGGTATTCTTCCAGAAACAGCACTAGTGTCACATCAGGCTCAAGCGGCTCTGGAGGAACGAATGGAATGAACCATACTGGTATTGGAAAACCAAGAACTATAGTGGAAGACGTCTCTCATTCCAAACAGATTTAGTATATCTGGCACAGTAATGTGAGCCTTGTCACATGCGTTTATAAGGCACACAACAGAACTTTTGTTCAGCCTTCTTAATATTTTCTTGGGTTCTTGTTCCTTTCAAGCAGAATTACTAAATAACATCAGATAAAATACAGTATTTTTTTCACTTTGTCAAATGTGATTAAAACTAGGGAAAGACAGAGCAAAACATGTCCACAGAGACTCTCATGGCATAATGGGAGAGATGTATTAATCAGTGATAAGGGAGAAGTGAGCCAGAGAAGAAGTGGCCCATAGCAACCAATCAGCACTGAAGTAACATCTATAATTTGCATAATATAAAATTATACAGAGCCGCTGATTGGTTGTCATGGGCCACTTCTCCTCTGGCTCACTTCTCCTTTGCCATTCCGCACTAGAGGGCAGATGTACTAAGCCTTGGAGAGAGATAAACTTCCAACCCAACATCTCCTGTCACTTTTCAAGCACAGCCTGTGGAGTGGTTAGGAGCGTACTGGCTGGTACTCTCTCCAAGGCTTAGTACATCTTCCTCCATATAGACACATCTAGGGCTACTGATTATTCAAAAATAAACATCTAAACTGCCATTGTCAATGTGTTTAGTAACCCATTTGCTCAACCACCTATATCACATGAACTGCACTCAACTCATCTTTACCCCTATATTGCAAACACTGTAGTCATTGCCATTATTGCAGGGCATGTGCTTCTTCTATTGTGAAATGCTGTATTGTGGCGTTTGTAAGCACTGTTTGGTCATTTTTTCTGTCAAATCTCATAATAAAAGATCTTCTTGCATACTGTATAAGTAGCAGATTATTCCTATTGTCTATTGTCTATGTGCTTGCTTGGCGGTCGGTGAAAAGGGGGCGTGGCCGCATAAACGGCCATGGATTGTCGAGATTTGGCCGCGATCGTGACAATTCATGGCCGTAATCGACAAAACATGCTTTCAAAGTCAGGCCCGTTCTGCCGATCTGCCTCTTCTATGCTGTCAGACAAGACAGTATTGAAAAGGCACCTGCTGCTATTTACCCCGTCAGAAATAGCCCGGGGGGATTGAATATCCCCCTAAGGCTAGATAAAATAGCACAATATGGTGACAGCCAAGGAAAAGATAGATTTAACATTCACAAGAGTATACAGTTAGTATATAGTTTCATTTTATTCCACTTTTCATGTTATATAAGCTTTAAGTTTTGTTTGTCTTCATAAATAAACAGGCATTACTGTAGCTGCAGAAAACAAAATCCAGTTCAAAGAAAAAATAATCACACTTTTAAATAATTAAAATAATGGGTTAAAACAAATGCATTATAGTATATATCCCATAAATGATTGATGTGTTATGTCATGGATGCAACTAGGAGGGGGTCTAGAGGGTAGCATACCCCAGGTCCTGGACGTGATACCCATATGTGCATGCAGGCGGGAAGACATATTACTGCCTTTCCCATACCTCCCAACTGTCCCGATTACAGTGGGACAGTCCTGCTATTTGGAGACTGTCCCACTGTCCCTCCCATGGGTGGCAATTTCCCGTGGTGGTGGTGGTGTGGTGTGGGGGGGGCAGTTGGGGGGAGCCAGTTGTAACTGCTACTCTGCTCTGCAGAGCAGGCGGCGATCAGTGAAAAGATGCTATGTGCATTGCATATCTTCAGTGAAGGGAGGGAGGGAGGGAGTGCACGGACTAGGGGAGTTCTGGGTACATCCCTGAAAATTATAAAAATGGTGAGTCGCTGTGCTAGGCCACGCCCCTTTAAATGAGGCTATGCCCACTCATCCATTTGCTATTCCCCCTTTTTGGCAGGTCCCGATTTTGAAATCAAGAAAATAGTGAAGCTTGCTTATGCAAATATAGCCCTAGGATTTCAGACTGCAAAAGTACGGTTATACTGTCAGATTGCCACTGTTTCCCTAGAATTTTAGCTCAGTATCAGGGCACGTTTCCACTCTTTTGTTTTACCAAGTAATGCTGTACTCAGTAATGCAGTGCTGAAGCGAGCAACATACACTATAAAAACATAGAAATGATTATTATGCATAGTGTCACGTTGCCATATTATATACCTTCCAAAATGACCCATTCCATTAAGTACAAAATGCTCTGCTCCTGGCCTTCTATCTTACTGCATGATTGCCATCACCTGTGTTGAACTAAATAATTGATGAGAAGGGTATTTCAACACAGTTGAAAGCAATAATACAGTAACAGGGCTCGACAAATCCCGCAGGGGGGGTCACCATGGTGACCTGATTCTAGTTCCAGGCAACCAAATTTGAAAGGTGCACCCTGCTGCCCGGGTGGTGCACGTGCGGTAATGGCAGCCGGGCAGAAAACAACCCACCTGGCTGTATCAAAGTGTCAATTTTAAAACTTGAGCCAGCTCACAAGCCAATCGGAGCTAGCGGTTTAGCAGCCAATCAGGAGCAGCCGTGTTAGCACTAGCACCTGATTGGCTGTTAGACCCCAAACTCTGATTTGCTCGCGAACCACCTTAAGAAATGTCAAGCCCTGTATTACAGAAATTTGTATCATAGAATAAAAACAACAAACAAATCTAATCCTGTTATACAGTACTGTAGTGTTAAAATTATATTAATATGTTTGTTACTTGTGTAGTTTCACGGCTCCAGCATACTTCCGGGTTCTACGCTCGCCACAAACTATGTTAAAAAAGTAACTTAACTCCATGCCAACATGGATAGTTCATACCCCCACTATACATGTTGGCATGGAGTTGATTTTAAGCGTGGCGAGCATAGGCGTGCGCACATAGAGTGTTAGGGGTGCACAGGCACCCCCTAATTCTGTGCCCGCCCTTATAAACAACTCCCTGCCGCTAGCAACCAGCAATACCTTTTACCAAAGACTTTTGCTTTTTAGAACGGTATTCTATTAAAAGAAGAGCCCATCATTCAATTATGTGTGTTTTGCATTGTTAATTGTACTAGACCATATCACTACATACCTGTGTCATCCATATATGTTTTTGACTTTATTGGCATGAACTGTTACAGAGAGTAATTAGATTAAAAACTGACTGAACTAGGCAGGAGATTATGTTGTGGCTGAGAGACTTTTATACTGTAGTGAGTGCCAAAAGATGATGGTAGACACGCCTGATTGGTGGCGTTAGACGCACCCAATGGGTGTTGTTAGAGATGCACAATAGGTGGTGCACCCCCTAATAAAATGTGCTGCGCACGCCTATGGTGGCGAGCGTAGCGAGCTACCGAGCCCGCAGCGTGGGCGAGCGAAGCGAGCTCCGCAAGGGGACTCAGATGCACTGCGCCATACTGGCGCCGTGAAACTACACATGTACCTAATGTTTTTAGAGATAACATTTTTGAAAATATTTGGGGAACTGTGGTATATAGAAGTTGTTTATTACTGTGTCAAGTATCACAGGCACATGGGTGGGAGTGAAATATTTTCAACTCATTGCTAATTGGTGGCTGATGTGAGAATAAAATATAAACCCCCTTCAGGCAGCTACTGTATAAATGACATTCCTGGTTTCATGATCAGAAACAGCTGATATTTCGCAAACATTAAACATATAAAAGAAGTTTTAGAAAGAAAATGGCTGAGTTTTCTAAGATATACTTAAAAAAAAAACCAGTAGAACACACATGTTCAAATCAATGCATCATCAGCCAAACTCAGAAGGACTTTCAATAGGCACCACCACAACACGAATATTTACCAAGATTTGTTTCTGCAAACACAACTGTATTTTGGCTCAAAATACACTTTTCAAATAGAACTCCTTTTGTGCAGCATATTTGGAAAAGCATGCATGGATCAGTCAGATTTGTGCACTGCTTCTGTGTGTAAAAGTGAATTAAAGAATTAAAAAAACAAACTGTGGGGGGGGTCCCCTCCTTAGCATAACCAACCCCGGGCTCTTTGAGCCAGTGCTGGTTCTAAAATACAGGGGAAGAAATGCATAGTTGCCAAGTATTTTAACCCCTTCCCGACATTTGACGTACATGTACGTCATGGTCGGGAAGTACTTCCCGACATTGGACGTACATGTACGTCATGACTTGTAACTGTCACTGCGTCTAGAGACGCGGTGACAGTTAGGAGATGTCTGCTGTCCCTGACAGCAGACATCCCCCCTCGTCGCCCAGGGGGGGCAGGGGTGCCCCCCCCGGTCGGCGATCGCTGTGATTGGCTGTTCAAATCTGAACAGCCAATCTCAGCGTTTCCTGTGTTACCGGCGGCTAAGCCGCTCGGTAACACAGGGATCGGCGGTGATCGGTGCTGGCACCGATCACCACCGATCCGCAGCTCTCCCTCCCACCCGCCCGGCAGCCGCTCTAGCCCTCCCTCCTACCCGCCCGGCAGCTGCGCTCACTCCGGCAGCAGCTCCCCCTACCTCGCTGGCTCGCTCCCTGTCACTGTCATCAAGGAGCAGCAGCAGCGCTCCCCCCCAGCTCAAACCCCCCCCCGCATGTAAAAAACTTCAAAAGGAATAAAATGAAATCATATATATATATATATACACATATATATATATATATATATGTATATGTGTATATATATGTATATGTATATGTGTATATATATATATATATATATATGTATATATATATATATATGTATATATATATATATATATGTATATATATATATGTATATATATGTATATATGTATATATATGTATATATATATATATATATGTATATATATGTATATATGTATATGTATATGTATGTATGTATATATATATATATATGTATATATATATACACATATATATATATGTATATATACACATATATATATATATATATATGTATATATGTATATATATATATATATATATATATATATATATATATATATATATATATAGACAGATAGATATTCCAGACATATGACGTATATATACGTCATGGTCGGGAGGTACTTCCCGACCGTTGACGTATATATACGTCATGGCTTTGAACTGTCACCGCGTCTATAGACGCGGTGACAGTTTGGAGATGTCTGCTGTCCCTGACAGCAGACATCCCCCCCTCGCCGCCGATCGCTGCGATTGGCTGTTCAAATGTGAACAGCCAATTGCAGCGTTTTCTGTGTTACCGGCGGCTAAGTCGCTCGGTAACACAGTGATCGGTGGTGATCGGTGCTGTTAAGTACAGCACCGATCACCACCGATCGCCAGCCCCCCCCCCTCCCACCCGGCAGCCCCCCCTCCCTCCCACCCGGTAGCCGAAGCGCCAGCACCCCTCCCACCCCCCACCAGTCGCAGCGCCAGCCCCCCTCCCCCACCATTCATTCCACCACCAAATATCACTCCTTCCCTTCTGAGTCCTGCCATGCACCCAACTGGTATTTTTTGGTCACATATGAGGCATTGCCGTACTCGGGAGAAATTGGGGCACAGATTTTGGGGTGCTTTGTCTCCTTCATTCCTTGTGAAAATGAAAACTTTTGAGCCAGATCTGCATTTTTGTGTAAAAAAATTTAATTTTTTACACAAAAATGCAGTACTGGCTCAAAATTTTTCGTTTTCACAAGGAATGAAGGAGACAAAGCACCCCAAAATCTGTGCCCCAATTTCTCCCGAGTACGGCAATGCCTCATATGTGACCAAAAAATACCAGTTGGGTGCATGGCAGGACTCAGAAGGGAAGGAGTGATTTTTGGTGGTGGAATGAATGGTGGGTGCTATGTCGCATTAGCAAGACCCCTGAAGCACCCATACAGTGGAACCCCCCCACAAGTGACCCCATTTTGCAAACTACACCCTTTAGGGAATTCATCAAGGGGCATAGTGTACATTTCAAACCCCCAGGGGTTTCACCAATTTTGATACAACTGAGCTGTGAAAATGAAAAATTAAATTTTTACATTTTCACAGCCCAGTTGTATCAAAATTGGTGAAACCCCTGGGGGTTTGAAATGTACACTATACCCCTAGATGAATTCCCTGAGGGGTGTACTTTGCAAAATGGGGTGACTTGTGGGGGGGGGTTCCACTGTATTGGTGCAACATAGCACCCACCATTCATTCCACCAAAATCTGTGCTCCAAAATCCAAAAATCACTCCTTCCCTTCTGAGTCCTGCCATGCGCCCAACTGGTATTTTTTGGTCACATGTGAGGCATTGCCGTACTCGGGAGAAATTGGGGCACAGACTTTGGGGTGCTTTGTCTCCTTCATTCCTTGTGAAAATGAAAAATGTTGAGCCAGAACTGCATTTTTGTGTAAAAAAATGTAATTTTTCATTTTCACTGCCCAGTTGTATCAAAATTGGTGAAACCCCTGGGGGTTTGAAATGTACACTATACCCCTAGATGAATTCCCTGAGGGGTGTACTTTGCAAAATGGGGTGACTTGTGGGGGGGGTTCCACTGTATTGGTGCAACATAGCACCCACCATTCATTCCACCAAAATCTGTGCTGCAAAATCCAAAAAACACTCCTTCCCTTCTGAGTCCTGCCATGCACCCAACTGGTATTTTTTGGTCACATGTGAGGCATTGCCGTACTCGGGAGAAATTGGGGCACAGATTTTGGGGTGCTTTGTCTCCTTCATTCCTTGTGAAAATGAAAAATTTTGAGCCAGAACTGCATGTTTGTGTAAAAAAATGTAATTTTCCATTTTCACATCCCAGTTGTACCAAAATTGGTGAAACCCCTGGGGGTTTGAAATGTACACTATACCCCTAGATGAATTCCCTGAGGGGTGTAGATTGCAAAATGGGGTCACTTGTGGGGGGGTTCCACTGTATTGGTGCTTTGGGAGTCTTGCTAATGCAACATAGCACCCACCATTCATTCCACCAAAATCTGTGCTGCAAAATCCAAAAAACACTCCTTCCCTTCTGAGTCCTGCCATGCACCCAACTGGTATTTTTTGGTCACATGTGAGGCATTGCCGTACTCGGGAGAAATTGGGGCACAGATTTTGGGGTGCTTTGTCTCCTTCATTCCTTGTGAAAATGAAAAATTTTGAGCCAGAACTGCATGTTTGTGTAAAAAAATGTAATTTTCCATTTTCACATCCCAGTTGTACCAAAATTGGTGAAACCCCTGGGTCTTTGAAATGTACACTATACCCCTAGATGAATTCCCTGAGGGGTGTAGATTGCAAAATGGGGTGACTTGTGGGGGGGGTTCCACTGTATTGGTGCAACATAGCACCCACCATTCATTCCACCAAAATCTGTGCTGCAAAATCCAAAAAACACTCCTTCCCTTCTGAGTCCTGCCATGCACCCAACTGGTATTTTTTGGTCACATGTGAGGCATTGCCGTACTCGGGAGAAATTGGGGCACAGATTTTGGGGTGCTTTGTCTCCTTCATTCCTTGTGAAAATGAAAAATTTTGAGCCAGAACTGCATGTTTGTGTAAAAAAATGTAATTTTCCATTTTCACATCCCAGTTGTACCAAAATTGGTGAAACCCCTGGGGGTTTGAAATGTACACTATACCCCTAGATGAATTCCCTGAGGGGTGTAGATTGCAAAATGGGGTGACTTGTGGGGGAGGTTCCTAACTTTTAGCACTTATGGTGCCTAGAAACCTACATGGTGCCTAAAAAAAAATCTCATAAAAAGGAGGCTCCAAAATCAAGTAGGTGCTCCTTCTATTATGAAGCCTGTGGTTTGGTCAACGTGCACACTAGGGCCACATATAGGATATTTTTGAAAACAAAAGAATTGGGGGAATCAATTTTTAGTCACATTTCTCTAGTAAAATCTACTGTATTCGTTAGAAAAATGTATTAAAATTGAAACTCTGCAAAAAAAAAGAAATTTTGAAATTTCACCTACACTTTGTTTTAATTCCTGTGAAACACCTAAAGGGTTAACAAACTTCCAAAATGCTGTTTTGAATACTGTGAGGGGTGCAGTTTTTGAAATGGCATCATTTATGGGGGTGTCTCACATACAAGTCCCTCAAAGTCACATCAGAACTGAACTGGTCCCTAAAAAAATCAGTGTTTGAAATTTTCTTGAAAATTTGAGAATTTGCTATTCATATTGTAAGCCTCCTAGTGTCCAAAAAAATGAAAAGGAAGTTGAAATAATGATGGCAACATAAAGTAGACATATGGTCTATGTTAGTTATTAACTATTTTGAGTGGTATGATTATTTGTCTCACAAGCAGAAAATTTAACATTTTGCAAATCGCTAAATTTTCCATTTTTTCACGACATTTTGGTATTTTTCACAAAAAAACACAGACTGTATCGACCCAAATTTACCACTAATTTGAAGTACAATGTGTCACGAAAAAACAATCTCAAAATCACTGGGATAAGTAAAAGCAAAAAAAAGTTATCCCCACTTAAGTGAGACATGTCAGATTTGAAAAAAAGGGCTCTGTCATGAAGGCACAAACTGGCTCTGTCATGAAGGGGTTAAAAAACAGCACCACGCTCAAATTCTCCGAACAATATCCTGTCTATTGGTATATCTCAGGCAGTAGAATTAAAGAGACCCAGTAGGGACCGCGCCTACAGATGTGTCCTTTTCTACTGTTAGTCTGGTAGGCAGCAATTCATAGGATGTCATCTACTCAAATAGAACATATAATTCTGCTTAAAACCCATAAACCTAATGAATCAGGATGCAGGTTCAACAACCAAAAGGCGGATTCCACATCAATTGTATCTATAAGGCTCCAAACTAAAAAGACCACAAATAAGATAAATCATCATCCAATAAATAATGAACTCTACAGAGATCTTTCACAATGTTAATTGATGAGCCCTCAGGGTAATGCTGGGTACACACCAGGACGACTAGGGCCCGATCCCCTCAATCTAGATCCAATTCCGACCAATTGGATGTAGATTGTGTGGTGATTGGGCCCTTTTCTGTCCTGGTGTGGACCGATACCGATCCGATGCGCGGTCCCGCGGGTCGGTCGGTCATTATTCAGATCCTACCTGCTGCAGGTAGGATCTGAATAACGACCATACTGCCGGGTGTGGGTCGCCATTGGATCGGACCCGCTCACGGTGCACATCGTGAGCGGGTCGTGCCCCCCCACATCATCGTGAGCGGGTCTGAAGAAACACTGACGACCCGCTCACAATGTGCATGGTGAGCGGGTCGTCGTGGTGTGTACCCTACATAAGACTGAGGCAGAATTAAGCTAAACATCCCTGGAGTCTTTTGGGGACAATTTTCACAGTGGACAAAATTAAATTAGATAATGGTGGTGCAGGAGAGGCCAAATGCAACCCATGATGATGATGCATTGACAAAACACAAGTACAGTACATCAGCTATGCAGCAAAATGCATAAATTACATTAACAGGACTCTCTCCAAGGGGTCCAGTACATACAGTGGCCGATGTACTGGTCCCCTTACCATAAGACCGGTGGTCATTATAGGAGCCATGGCTGCTACCAGGTATGCCACCGGGGTAGTTATGTTAGACAAATAAGGAGCCTTTTGAGTAGTAGAGCTCACTTGAAATGCAGACTCAGCCCCCATAGCAGATGCAGTCTGCAATGTGTGCACTAATATTGGGCATAGCCCCCACAGCCCCACCATATAACAGGCCACCCAAAGCCCACTGCTGGTAGGTAACATAATTGAAGGGACCTGCAATGACTCACCTGTATCAATGGGGTTGGCTGTAAACACCTGCAGTGCACACTAAAAATCTTGGGTGATTTCTTTGGCCATCCAACATACAATGTATTCATGGTGTGCCCCGTCTCCAAAGGCCTGAAGCAGTTGAACATGGTATGACATGCTCCCAGTACCTGAAAGGTCTTAAGGCACAGACCTGCGAGATTGTTGCCATGTTTTATAAGCAGCAATCGAGATGCTATGGGGGCAGCACTGCGGGTGGTGGAGCCAGAAAAGTTGTGTACCCCTGCCCAAGTGACTCAGCCTGCAGCCAAAGATCAGAACTAGCCAGACAGAGAAGGTTATTCTGGTTGGTGCGTACATTTCCAAAACTTACGGAGCGGTCCGCACGCCACGCTGTGCGGACATCGTCCGAAGAAACGCCCACCGGACCTCCGCATACGGACGGACTCACACTAGAAGAACAGGGCGTGTTTACGGACGACATCCAAACCTTGCATGTGCGGTGGACACACACATATTCTGCACGGTCTTACAGCGTTTGCACGGTCTTAACGCGCCAGAACGGACGGGAACCTGGCCGTACGCACCGATGCGGTGTATTTTCGCCAAACTCACCACTCTTATCTGAACTCCGAAATCGGTCACATGACACACTTATGCAATAAGGTAACCTCATTAAAAAGTGTTTGTTTGGAATTGGAATCAATAAAATCCTAATACATACTTAGACACATTACTACCACATTCATTACAGACATTAACCCTTACATCATGTGAAGTGCTATATATTCAGTATGTACCTTTTGCTACTTACAAATATCTTCTACTGTAATGAACAATACATTTTTTAAACTAAATTTTTTAAATGAAAAAAGGGGGGAAAACCAAATCATAGAAGCAGGTCTGTAAGGTCCTGCAGATCCGCCAGGACCAGGTGCAGGTGTTCCCGTAGTCTGAGGAGGGCCCCACGTACACCCTTATCTGCTTGGGTAGGCTCATCTGTGGGTATGTTAAAGGGTGTAAAATTAGTAATGATAATCATGAATACATTTAACATAGTCATACATAAATCTAAGAAATGCAAGGTGACATGTGTGTGTGTGTGTGTGTGTGTGTATATATATATATATATATATATATATGTATATAGAGACATATATAAATATATATGACACATACATCTATACATAGATGCATACATACTAAATGGAAAGCCTGTTTTTTTCCCTCTACCCTTTACTCTGTAGAACACCTCACAGTCATAGTGCTCCTTCTGAATCCAAACCCACCCACATGACTAAGCTATGAGAAGCATGTAATGAGCTCCACCAATAAAAACTCATCAAAAACCGCTCAGTGTCTGTTCTATGATGCAACGTGGCATGGGACTTACTCAACTCTCAGGAATGCACAGTAAATTTGTGCAATCATGCATGGCTTGGCTGCTGATGGTCTGCTCCATAAATCATTGTCATAATGGCAGGTAGGTGAAGCTGCAGCACTAACCCACTCCCATGCACAAAATCATTATTAAGACAAAATCAACCAAAAATTATGTTTGCAAAAATACATGCAAACCACAGGGGGTGGTTAGCTAGAGGAGGGCCCAGGGGCACTGACTACTTGTGACTCCATTCTAAGCCACGCCTGTCCATACTCCATTTATGCCATACTTAATATAGTTTAGAAATATCAATCAACTGTAAACTCTATGCACCTATATGAGCCTACAGATTGTACGCTTGCAGCAGGGACATGTAACCCTTAGATGAGCACGTCATCCCTTTATTCCAGGATACAGATTAACTACACAGGTTCAGTGGCAGTTAAAATCGAGCTGAAAGCCATCCCCAGAACCTGTGTAATTAACATGTGTCCAGGATGAAAGGGATGGTTTGGACACCCTATCTAACCCCTAAGTGTGTCTGTTGGTACCCAGTTTGTTTTATGACTTTATACTATTGTAAAACACAATTGAATCACCAGTGCTACATAGCAAATAGTAGACGAAAAAATGAATAATGATTCATTATGTATACATACCACTTTCTGGCGCCTGCACCACCTCACAGGCCTCCTCCTCCTCCTCCGGCTCCACCTCCTCCTCCTCATCCCTGGCCTCCTCCACTGCCACCACCCCCTCCTCCACTTCCTCCACTTCCTCCGCCACCTCCACTTCCTCCCCTTCTTCCGGCACCTCCTCCGCCTCCACTTCCTCCGGCACCTCCTCCGCCTTCCCTTCCTCCGGCACCACCTCCTCCACCATCTCCTCCGTCACCTCCTCCTGGGCCTGCCCCGCCTCTGCCTCCTCCCGGGCCTGTCGTGCTCGATGCCGTGCTGTGT
Organism: Crinia signifera; assembly: GCF_055691185.1. Classification (NCBI taxonomy): domain Eukaryota; kingdom Metazoa; phylum Chordata; class Amphibia; order Anura; family Myobatrachidae; genus Crinia; species Crinia signifera. Next base: position 134,375,672 of record NC_139222.1, on the reverse strand, counting down.
TGGAGAAAAGAAACATTAGTGCCAATTAGGGGTCATTGGGGCAGATGTATTAAGCCTTAACAAGCAATAAATGCAAAGGTGATAAGTAGAGATAAATGTCCAGCCAATCAGCTCCTTACTGGCTTTTATCAAACACAGCCTGTAACATGGCAGTTATGATGTGACATCTGGCCCATTGTATGCATCACAAACAATAATCCTATACAATTACATATTATATCCACATTACAGGATGTCAAACAGGAAGTAGCACACATATAGTGTATGGCATGTTTAACTCATGATCAGCCAGTTTACCTTATTGGCTTAAAAAAGTTAATGTAAGCAATCATGTAAAAATGACCATTTATTGTGTAAACACTCACATTGAGCAATTCCTGGCCCTGATTTGCTTGAGCAAATCTGGCTGTTGCCTCCTGAGGTCTGACCACTGCCGCTCCAGCTGGGCGATGGTCCTCCGCACCTGGGTGCGGGCGTATATTCGGCGGTGGGCCGCAGCATAAGCACTGCGCTTCTGCCTATTTGTTATGAAAGGCCCCGCACGGCCCAGCCTATTCTCCATAACGGAGACCAGTGCCCTGAGCTCCGCAGGAGAGAATGGGGCTGCTCTCCCGTAGGCCGCCATCTTAGCAATGGCGCAATACAAGCAATCATGTCCTGTAATTGGTTGTTCACAGTGATGTTTGGTAATAACTTTATTGTTCATTTTTACATTAACAGCGTGTATGCGCCACAACAAACGGCTAAAACATTGCATCGCAAAACAACACTTGCTGTAGGTTGGCATTGCTGAGCTGACCTTGGCATTACTTAGTATCTACAAAACAGACAGGGTGAAAGAAGTTGGGAAACCATTATACTCACCAAACATGGCTGAAAACAACAGGTGAAATAGTTTGCAACAATATCCAGTTACACATAACTCTACAAGGTACTAAATTAGACAGCCTTATTAGTGTGAAAGCAATACACCAGAAACATAGCAAATAGTGCAATACCTTTTCCCAATATTAGGCCATGGTGCCATGTAAACACTTACCTTATACAGGCCCACACTAGAGATGTGGATTCAAATGTACCTAGCATCAAGCCAGTATTGAGAGACCTATCACATGTGATTTGGATGCAAGCACTGATTACTATTGCCTGAGTTGTGGAGTGGATTAACATATGGAATGGGTTAGTGTCATTTGTTGTACATAACAAACAAGTGCATAGTACAAATGAACATTCACATATACATTTTATGTTTGGCCAAAGTTGTAGGTGTTTATTGTTGTTCAAATCTGCCAATAAGTACAAAATCAGACTTAGAAACTATGCCTGGTTTTGAACTTTTGTTTGTCCGCTGGTATGGGCGTGGCCTACGCGCCGCACGGTGTACGCTGCCGCAAAGAACGCAGGGTGTGGCTGATGTACACCAATGACAGAAATAGTATATAAAGGTGTGCTAGAAAAACAAAATGTTGTTGCAAACATGGCTGGTTCTCAATGTGAGGGAGACCAAGAGTACCAGGAACTCATGGCTCGCCTGGACTCCAGCACCTCCTATGTGCCCCTCACCACAGACCAGCCAGTGGGAGAAGAGCAGGCAGCTGGCCCAGCAACATCAGGCCAATCTAAAGATGCCCAATCTGCAGCTGGGCCATCCTCTGCCTCAGCAGAATCATTGGGAACACAGCAGGTGGCTTCCCAACAGAGTAGCCTGGCCAGCACTTCAAGTACAGCTGAAAGAGGCCAACAGAGGAACCAAGCAGCAGGAACATGGCATTCGAACCATAGGAGCTTGCCATACTGGTACCCCGTGCACGGGATTGGATAGAGTGTCCACAGGACAGGTTGACACACACAAGGAGATGGAAGATTTGGGAGGACATAACTGTGGAGATTAATGCGGTAGCTCCACAATTTCGTGAGGCGGAGCACGTGAAGAAGAAGCAAGTTCAAGTGTGTTACATTTGAGCAGAACAAGACCAGTAATGTTTTTATTAGATGTTAGATGGAGTTGGTAAATGGTCGGTCACGTTGCTAGGAGCAACAGACATGATTGCCATGTCACTTAGTCGATAGTTATTGTAGGGTGAGTGTGAATGTATCTTCTAAGGGTTGGTTTTATAGTTTAATAGAATGTAAGTTTTGTGTAATGAAGCACATGTTGTAAACTGTTGCAGATTGCAATGGCTGCTACAGCAAACATCAGGAGTGACATGTAGTAATATGTAAACTTTGGTTGCAGGTGGCACGACTTTAAAACCAACCTCAAGAAGAAACTGACCAAACGGTGGGAACACAGCCACACCTCTGGGGCTGGCCCCATGCCAGGCCGCCTGAAGCTTACCCCCCTGGAGGAGATGGCTGAGGGCTGTATAGCAATTGAGGAGGTCCGTTGGGTGAGCACCATGGATAGTGAGGCCCCAGTGGACGTTTTTGTTTCTCTTTTAGAAGGTAATTTGTTTGCATGGCATAAGTGGTTTGTACTATTTTGCCAGGAATGTGTTGTAATTGTACGTTTCTCTTTCTTTCAGCAGCAACCCTACCGTTTGGTCGAGAATCTCTTGAGGAGGTGGAGGAGTCAGTGCCACCTGCCACCAGTGGCAGCCATGTGCAGCAGTAGCAGCCAACGGCCACACCGGATTATGAGAGGTGGGTGCAGATGCTTGGGCAGATTCACCAGCAGGGAGAGTTAGCATCAGAGTGGCTGCGTAGGACCGAGGAGGTCATGCAGGGTATTGTCAGCACCCAGCAGGCAATAGCTGGGAGCCAGCAGGCTATTGCTGACACCCAGCAAGCCATGGCTGGTACCCATCAGTCCATAGCTGCCAACCTGCAGGTGCTGGCAGATCAAGCCCTGCGCCAAAATGACCTCCTCCTCCACCATAATGAGCTTATGGTGGAGCTAGTTACAACCAATAGGGCCCTAATGTCAGTCGTTTCTGGTGCATTTCGAACACCAGCACTCCCTGCTGGCAGAGGGGGAACACCATCCCCCCCTTCACCAGCATCTGCTCCACCTGGGCCACCATCCCAAAGGGGCCGTGGCCGAGGAGCTGCTGCACGTGGCAAGGGCCCTACCACGGCCAAAAAGTGCCGCAAATGAACTTGTGTCCGCATTAATCTCCACCCTTATGTCTTCCCAAATCTTTCATTTAGCTGTGTGTGTCAGCTTCCTGTGTCCAATCCCGTGCACAGGGTACCCACATTTGCCCTCGGTTCGAATGTCTTGTTTGGTTCCCCTGTTGCCCTCTTTCGGCTACCATTACCGTGTGCTGTACTTGAAGTGTTGGTGCTATACTTTTGTTGTGAAGCCACCTGATGTATTCCTAATGATTCTGCTGTGGCTATGTATGTAAATAATACATTGTTTTCTTTTTATTTATTTTTATACATTCCTGGTATGGTACCTTTAATTTGTTGCATGTGTCAAAAAACATGCTTTTTCTATTTTGTGTTTGACCTTCGTGTAATAAATTTATATTTTCATCAACAAATGTGTGGTTTTATTGGTAAATGTACAAGTGACATGTATATTTATATTAGTGATAGGAAGTCCTGTCCATTGCTTGCAGTGTAAATGTGTGTCAAAAATGCAGCATATATTTGTGTGTTTAGTAATGATCCATTTAAGCTGCAATGGTTCCAACTGAAGAAATCACAAGAGTGTAATTAATGAGTAATGAGTAAAGGAGTGGATTGTATTGTGTGCAGCTGACATTGGTTGAGGTGCGCCCGTACTGATTGGGCGTTTCGAATGCCTAGCGCATGACGAGTGGTGTCCACAAAGCAATACTTGCTTATGAAGACCGCATATTTCCTGCCTTTTTGTTCATGTGCATTCGGTGTGCTGTCCGAATGTACGCATACCAGAATTATTGCACTCCCTCGTGTACGCCCATGTTTACGCCCAGTTTAGCCCACTTTGAAACTACGCCCCTGTGTACTTCCGAATGACGCCCTTAATACGCCCATATCTCCCGAGTGAATGCGGTGCACATTTCTGTACGGTATTAGTGAGTACAAATACGGAGACCTTGCGTGGCACATGCGCATAGCGTTGCCCACGCATGCGTAGACGGCTAAAAAACGCCATCCGAAAGAGTTCGGGAAAGTACGCACAGACCAGAATAAGGCCCAGAGTGACAGGAGTGAGACAAGATGCACCTCAAATAAATCCTCTCGGATTTAGAACCCTCTTTACCTCTACATTATGTCCTTTTTCAATGTATATGTATTATTTGTCAATCTTTATGATAAAATGTTAAAATAATGGTTCTCAACATGGGGTACTTGTAATCCTGGGGTGTGCTACAGACCATAATATTAATAAGGACGGAAGAAAAAGATGCCTCCCATTGCCGTGGATATAACCCACATTGCATAATTTCTGGTTCTGTCTGCTGCATCATCAGTGGCGTAACTAAGTTTTGGGCGCCCTCCCTCCATTAGGGGGGGCGCCCCCCCCACCGCCGCCCCGCTAAGCAACCCCAATCCCCCGCCGCCCCGTTGCCCATGCAAACCCCCCCTCAATCCCCCGCAAACTTACCTATCGAGCTGGTCCTGGCTGCTCAGTTCTTCTTCTGCTGAGGACCACCACAAAATGGCCGCCCCCATACAGCAGACAGTTTCAGAGAACTATATGGGGGCGGCCATTTTGTGGTGGTCCTCAGCAGAAGAACGGAGCCGCCGGGACCAGCGAGATAGGTAAGTCTGCGGGGGATTGGGGGGTGTAACTATAGCACCGCAGCCCCCGGCGCCCCCACATGCACAGCGCCCCCCCACGGTGGCGGGGGCTGTGGTGCTATAGTTATGCCGCTGTGCATCATCAGCATCTCCTCATGCTTTTGCCCTACTAGCAATCCACTGGAAGCTACCCATGCTGCCCTCAGACATCAGTGATTATCTGCCCCGTGCTGACATAGGTGGTGGAAGCAGCAGCACTCATCCTACAGGCCTTAGCTGGAACCCTGGAAACAGCCATCTCCCAGACACAGAGGGGCCCAATTCCTGACCACACACTACTCCTCCACTACACCTTTATATAAGAACACGCATAAGGACACGCATACACCTCACTTCCACTCCACTCATAAGTTATGTGGATACTTTAAATTGAAAGGAGGGGGTACTCATAACTAAAAATCCTTATCAAGGGGTACATGAGAAAAAAAGGGAACCACTGTCTTAAACGCTGCGGAATATGTATGCGCTATATAAGAAACTTAATAAATAGAATAGTAATAAAATAAACCAACATTTATAACTTAATAATGGCGAATAGCAAGCACAATTCAAGCACTGCAATACCAGTCATAAATTTCCTCTATTACAAAATAGAAATGCAAAATGGTACTTGTCTTACAGTAAATTAGTAAATCTAACCGCAATAACATAAATAGAATCGAAAGCTTACCTAAGCTTGAGATGAAATAAGCACCCTGTTTTTGTGGTAAGAATTAGTAGAGCAGTTGTCATTGGTGGTTTAGTCATAGGTGCTGGTTGGTTGCAGGTCAGGTGGGTTAGCCAGTAGTGACAGAGCGGGGGGAGGAGTCTGGAAGGTTATATAAGTCTTGGCTGAGGTAAATTATCCCTCTTGCCATTTTTGGATTCCCTGGAGATTGCGGTCCCTCTGGAGTCTGGATAGGCTAAGTATCGATTTAATTGCTATTTTTCTATAACTCTACTCGCTCTGAGTTGCATATTCTTTATTCTATATCTTTGTGCAAAGCTTTCTTCTCGTTTTACACTTTTAATTTTCTGTCCTCTTTCCCCGCTCCAGTGGCTGGCTGCTGCTGCAGTCATTTGCTGCGCCTGCGGGTTCTTTCAGGGTTTGTGAGGTAAAAGTTTTTCTGTAGGTAGTGGTATGTCTCGCCCTCGCCGCAATGCGCCCCCTCCCCGGCGGCTGGTGGAAGCGGCTAGGCCGTTGCAGGCCGCCGCGTCCTCCCAGGTCTCCAGGGGAGCGCGCTTGTCAGCGGCGGCGGCGGCGGTGGGGGGTTCGCGCCTGGCCCCCGCTCCCCCAGCTAACTTGGTGGGAGTGAGAGGGAGGGCGCGTGGGCGAAGTAGTTCGGCGGGGCGGGCGGCTGCGCGCTCTGCCGGGGTACAGGGACCTGTAATGGCGGCCGCGGGAGTAGGCACGCCGCGCCCGTCCCCCTCGCCTTCCGGCCTGCAGGCTTGGTTGGCTAGGGGGGCGCAGGGCAGGGGGTCACCTTCCCTGGTTACTAGTAACCTAGGGGGGGGATCCGGGTCGGACAGTGGAGGTACAGAGACGGCGGCTAGCCCCGCCCACTTGTCTCAGGCGGACATTTTGTCCACAGAATATTCCCAGGCAAGGGGCAGTCCCACAGCTTCAGGAGCTGGGGACTTCCAGCAGCGGGGGCAGTCAAGTAACTTGTCCCCTGCCAGCAGGCAGCGGGATCTTAGGGTGAGCGATTGGCAGTCACCTCAGTCAAGGAGAGGTGCTTTTTCACCCATTGTTAGGGTTAGGTCCTCCCCTTTGCCGGGCTTCGCCCAGCCCCCACCTGCACCAGTGTTAGTACAGGGGCCGGTGACGGTAGTACAGCCGGCAGGACTGCAAGCAGTGGGTGAGGTAGGGAGCAATGTGGCAGCGGCACAGGCAGCTCAGTTCAGGAGTTGGTCCCCATACTTTAACACAGCAGCCCAGCAGCAGGGGATGCAAGGGCAGTGGCCAGTGGTGCCGCAGTGGGGGAGCATGCAGCAGCCATTTTATCAACCGCAGGGTCAGGCTTGGGTGAACACGGTCCCTGGTAACCTGGGCCAGCAGTTTTGGCCAGTAAATCAGGGATTTGGGCAGGCTGCAGGTGGCTTTTATGGCGTTAGCGGGCAGCAGGGAGTAATCACCTCAATGCACCAAGGTAATTTTCAAGTGCCACCCCCACCACCGCCCCCGCCCCCGCCCGTGCCAGAGGCCACACCACCCGGGGTAACTGCAGCGCTTCAGCAAGTAGGGCAGGGAGGGGACCCTGTCAGGGCGCAGGGTGGCGGTGAGGAGTTTATCACATTGGTTGCTGATGAGGAGAATGTTATGAGCTCTGTGCCTGTCAGTATTCCTTTGCAGGCGATTTCGGATGGAGCAGGGCCTGGGAGCGTATCTGAAGTCCTGGAGTCTTCGAGTCAAGTCGCAGTGGGCGCACTGCGCGACGTGGGACAGTCGGTTGGAACTGAGGAGCAGGCAGGGCCGTCAACATCAGGAGCAGGTGAGATCTCGCGCTCAGTGCAGCAGCAAGCGGAAGGGTCGCATTCAGACAGTTCATCTGATTCATCCAGCTCGGATGGTAGGCCGCGCAAGCTGATGAAGTACTTTGCGCAAAAGATTAGGGGAAAGAAAAAGGGAGCAGGGGGTTCAAGGAGCGTAGCTAGCAGCGCAGCCAGGGTAGGTCCGGATGCATCGGGTGACGCGGTGCATTGTTCTAACACGGCCATATTAAGGGGTGTGAGGTCAAAAATCAGGGACAAAATTAGGAAGGGACGGTTCGTGGACATGTTTGCTATAACGCATGAAGCAAAGAAGGAATTGGATGCGGCCAAGGCAAAAGGCCCGGCAGCAGAGGAGGCTAGGAGGTCTTATACCAACTGGCTGGCGGGGGCTTACGTGTTTGCAGCATGCTACACTGAGACCAGGCCATCGGAGCATATGAATATGTTTAAGTATTTTCATCTAATACATAACATGTATTCAACAGGCAGGGTTAATGCATGGAGGCAGTACGACGAGCTTTTTAGGAAAAAGCAGGATGGGGAGAAAGTCTTTAGTTTGGGATTTAAGGACGTGGAGGTGTGGTTGGAAGTTACCCAACAAATGAGGGGGTCAAGTGGGGGCGAAGTAGGGGGGGGGCGAAGGCAGTTTTTTCTTAACAGGCCCGGGTACAGTGTGCCCGGGAGGGGAAAATGCTATGCGTATAACAACGGGCAGTGCTCAAAAGGAGCAGGGTGTAGATACAGGCACGTGTGTTTGCAATGCAGTGGGGCCCACCAGGCAAGAGAGTGTACAAGGCCAAGGGGGCAAGCAGCTGGGAGAGGAGAGACTGGGCCTGGCAATAGGCAAGGCGGAGTCGCCAGTTAGGATTGAGGAGTTAAAGAGGTGGTTGAGGCTCTATCCTCTTAGGGAGGAAGCAGCCTTTTTGTTGCAAGGGTTTTCAGAGGGTTTTCGTTTACCAGTTGTAGATAGGGTTATTGCATCGGCAAACAGGAACCTGAAGTCAGCTAGGGATTTCCCAGAGGTGGTTAAGAAAAAGGTGCAGAGCGAAGTAAACTTAGGCAGAATGGTGGGTCCTTACAGGGAACCACCAATAGAGGATCTATGTATTTCTCCGCTGGGGGTGGTGCCTAAGAGAGAGCCTGGGAAATATAGATTGATTCAGCATTTATCTTATCCAGAAGGGGGCTCAGTGAATGAGGCGTTAGATCAGGAATTTCGTAGCGTAAGCTATGAATTGTTTGAGCATGCGTTAAGCTTGGTGCAGGGTTTCGGTAAGGGAGCTTTGATGGCTAAGGTAGATGTGGAATCAGCTTTTAGGATTTTGCCTTTGCACCCGGAATCGTTTAAATATATGGGTTTTAAGTTGGGAGGAGAATTTTACATAGACAGATGTTTACCGATGGGTTGTTCGGTTTCATGCTCAATTTTTGAGCGTTTTAGCAGTTTCCTACAGTGGTGTATTAAGGCAGGTTGTAAGCAGCAAGGGGTTACCCACTACCTGGATGACTTTTTGTTAATAGGTCCGGCGGATAGTGAGGTGTGTAGCGAGTTACTTTTTTCAACCAGTGCATTGTTTTGGGTGCTGGGGGTGCCGATCGCAAAGGATAAGACAGAGGGGCCCGTTAGTAAGCTATCTTACTTGGGCATTGAGATAGATACAGTAGTGGGTATTTGCAGGCTTCCAGAGGAAAAGGTGTCGAGGTTGAAGGGGCAGTTGGAGGATTTTTTAAAGGTGAAAAGGGTCACTTTAAAGCAGTTGCAGTCATTGCTGGGTTTGTTAAATTTTGCCTGTAGGGTGATTCCAATGGGCAGAGTTTTTTGTAGAAGATTGGAAAGGGCTACGGCCGGGGTTAGGAAACCTCATCATCAAGTTAGAATCTCTGCGGAGTTAAAAGAAGATATAAAAGTTTGGTTATGTTTTGTGAAGGATTTTAATGGAGTTAGGATTTGGCAGGAGGCGGTGGCAAATGACGAGCTGCAATTATTCACGGATGCATCTGGGGCAATAGGTTTCGGAGCTTATTTTAAGGGGCACTGGTGCGCGGAGGAGTGGCCGGAGGATTGGAGGGTGAAAGGATTTACTGCTAGTATGTTACTGTTAGAGCTTTTCCCAATAATAGTGGCAGTGGAGCTATGGGCTAAGCAGATTGCGGACAAGAGCATTGTTTTTTGGTGTGACAATTTGGGAGTAGTTCATTCAGTCAACAATCAGAGGTCGGATTGTCCAAGGGTGATGCGTTTACTTAGGCATCTTATTCTGCGTTGCTTGCAGGAGAATATTACTTTCTCTGCAAGGCACGTCCCGGGGGTAAAGAATGAAATAGCGGACGCGTTATCAAGGTTCCAATGGGATAGGTTCAGGAGGCTCGCGCCAACAGCTGATATTGATGGTGTGTCATGTCCTTCTCAATTATGGCAGATCATCGAGCCGGCATCGAGAGTTTAGCCATGAAGGCTTTGGCCCCAAGTACGCTGAGAAGTTACTCGGCGGCTTGGAACGAGTGGTCGGTTTTTACAGCAAGGTGGGGTGTGGGTAAGTGCCAGGAGGAAGTTATGTTAGAGTTCGTTTGGGCTTGCCACCAGGAAGGTAGATCTAGGGCTGCAATGTCTGGGGCTTTGGCGGGAATAGCTTATTTCGCTAAATTGAAGGGTCAAAAAGACCCTACTAAGTCATTCCTTTTGGCTAAGGCATTGAAGGGGTGGGCCAAGGAGCAGAGGGCAGGGGGAGATTTGAGAAGGCCGATAGATCAAGGGTTGCTGCAGGATTTAGTTACGGCAGTTTCGGGGGTGGCAGTGGATGAGTATGAATCAGCCATGTTTGGTTTAGCATTCGTGCTGGCGTTTTTTGGGGCATTTAGGATCGGAGAGTTGGTGGCGAGAAATAAATCGTGTGTGGTGTCTGGGGTTTTGAAAGAGAATGTGGTGATTAAAAACGATTTAGTGTTGATAAAGATTCAGAGATCAAAAACGGATCAGATGGGTAGGGGGCGCTGGATTTCTTTGAAGGCAGAGGGGAATAAAGGGATCTGTCCGGTTGAGTTGGCAAGCAAATTTAATTTGGTTAGGCCAAAAGAGGGGGCTCAGTGGTTAGTGCATAAGGATGGTACGCCATTAACTAAATTTCAATTTTCTAGTGTGTTTGGTAAGTGTTTAGTGGCCTTGGGCATACCAGAAGAGGAATATGGTACTCACTCCTTTAGAATTGGGGCAGCAACTTGCGCAGCGGTTGCGGGCAGTTCAGAGGAGGCGATAAAGCGGCTGGGTAGGTGGAGATCGTCAGCTTTCAAGGCGTACATAAGGGGGGATAAGTTATAGAGAGCGCGCTCCTGGCGAGTTTGTTTTTTAGGTAACCCAGGGCCATAAGCCGCCTGCCTTTTATAAAGGGGGATTGGATGGCGTTTCACTTTTTTCCTCTTAAAATCTGAGGTTTTGTGTTGTTCACATCCATCTGGGTAGCCTAAACAACTCAGTTTACCTTTCCTTGGCTAGTTGCTTTAGTTATGTTAAGTAATTTAAGTTTCTAATGGTTATCTTATATAATTTTATTTTAGGTTCGGCTGATGTGGTGGGTAGGGTGTGGATTGTAGGACACTCATATATATATTGGGCAGGAAGGCATGAGAATAGGACCAAAGGGGCTGGTAGAGGGAAGTGGATTGGGGTGAGAGGTCTTTCCTGGTTTAGATTATGGGACTTATTATTGATCTCGGAGAAGAAGTGGGGTGCTCCAGATGTGCTGATTATTCACGCAGGTGGCAACGACTTAGGGTCGTGCAAAGGCGTTGAATTAATTATAGCAATTAAGATTGATCTTCAGGGCATAAAGGAGAGATGGCCCGAAGTGAGATTGTATTGGTCGGAGATGATTCCGAGGAGGGTATGGAGAGGGACACAAGGAGGAGCTGCATTAGATAGGGTGAGGAGGAAGCTAAATGCAGCAGTGTCCAAGTTTATTTGGAGCATGGGAGGTTTTGTGATTAGGCATCCGGGGATCAGATATGAGAAGGAGGAGCTTTATAGGGCAGACGGAGTGCATCTGAATAAGGAAGGGATGAAGTTGTTTGTCACAGCCTTGTTGGGAGCGCTGGGTTTGTGAGGATTTCTAGCTGGGTGGCGGACTCTGGCCTGCGGGGGCGGCCATCGTTTTGGCGGAGAGCATGGCTCCTCGGTTGAAAGAGATTAGCGTGACAGAAATTGGCTAGCATTTTCCCTGGGAGAGAGGCGAGTCGGTCACTACCTTAGGGGAGGACCAGGTCACCATCTTAGGGAGGGACCAGTGCTCTGCCAGTTAAGGGAAGATTTGAGCTACTCAGTTAGGTTACGCAGGGCGTGGCTATGGCCACGCCCATTTTTTGCATTGATACATAGGCGATTGCCGAGGGCCATGCTTCTTGGGCCACTTTTGATTAATCCTTAAATTTCCAGCCATTCGTTTAAATAAATTCTGGCTGTGACCTTAATTTTCCAATTTACACAGTTGTCTGAGTCATTATTTATTGTCTCCGAGTCAAGTTATTTGTGTCCGAGTCTTTATTTCATTAGCGTAAGAATTCTGAATGAATAAAACATATGGGTGACTTAATAGAATCGAAAGCTTACCTAAGCTTGAGATGAAATAAGCACCCTGTTTTTGTGGTAAGAATTAGTAGAGCAGTTGTCATTGGTGGTTTAGTCATAGGTGCTGGTTGGTTGCAGGTCAGGTGGGTTAGCCAGTAGTGACAGAGCGGGGGGAGGAGTCTGGAAGGTTATATAAGTCTTGGCTGAGGTAAATTATCCCTCTTGCCATTTTTGGATTCCCACCCACCCACCCGAAGTAAGAAAATTTTGTTGTGTAAGTGCAAAGGTTTAGGACCTTGCAGGAGGAGGTAAAGGAGAAGTTGCATGGGCTGAGGGCCTTGCAAATTGAAGGGCGAAGGAAAAGTGCAAAGGTTTAGGACCTTGCAAGAGTGATGGAGGGCGGAGAGCATGGCTCCTCGGTTGAAAGAGATTAGCGTGACAGAAATTGGCTAGCATTTTCCCTGGGAGAGAGGCGAGTCGGTCACTACCTTAGGGGAGGACCAGGTCACCATCTTAGGGAGGGACCAGTGCTCTGCCAGTTAAGGGAAGATTTGAGCTACTCAGTTAGGTTACGCAGGGCGTGGCTATGGCCACGCCCATTTTTTGCATTGATACATAGGCGATTGCCGAGGGCCATGCTTCTTGGGCCACTTTTGATTAATCCTTAAATTTCCAGCCATTCGTTTAAATAAATTCTGGCTGTGACCTTAATTTTCCAATTTACACAGTTGTCTGAGTCATTATTTATTGTCTCCGAGTCAAGTTATTTGTGTCCGAGTCTTTATTTCATTAGCGTAAGAATTCTGAATGAATAAAACATATGGGTGACTTAATTATCAGTACTAGCTAAAGACTTTAATCATTTTATGAAACATGATCAGATTTGAATTTGAAAACTAATATGTATTTATGTATTAAGGTTAAATGTTAAATATTTCTGTTAAGATTATCTTTTATGGTGACTCATCTGATATTTCCGACAGACAAAAGAAAGCCTCTGCCAGTGTGTAATTAACTCTGGCACTCGCCAAGCTCTCTAAATATTTTTCAACCTGTCTCCTGGTTACGGTAACTGGAGAAAGATTATGGAAGTGATAAATACTTTTTACTGTCTAGAAGGTGTGGCCAGCATGGAAGAATTTCCTCAGGGCTTTTGCTACACATCCAGTATACTACAGATACAGAGGTTAGGGCACACCTTTGGTAGACACTTTTTTCCTGCTATTGAAAAAAAGAGAGTGGCACTGACCTATGGTACTACATTGTTTACTTATGTATTAGCTGGGTGCCCAATTAACATTCGTACGCCACCGATGCGTGCGATTTTTGCATGCGATGTGATCGCATGCGATGCGATCGCATTTTATGCGATCGCATGCAATGTGATATTACTATGTAATTTATTCACTGCTCTCTGGCCTGGGGCGGTGTGATGAGATTGCATCGCATGCGATCGCACCGCACATAAAATTGTATGCGATTGCATGCGATTTTATAGGGTGCAATGCCATTTAATGTACTATACACTTGTATGCTGCCTCTCCCTCTGACATTGCTGGCTCTTATTGTGCCTCTGCTGCCTCTCCCCGTGGCTCCTCTGGCACTGCTGCTGCCTGTAACTGGTCCACTGCTGCCTCTGCCACCTGCACTCCCTGACACTGCTCCTCTTCTGTCCATCCTCATCACCTTTCTACCTTTCAAAGGTCAAAATGGCACCTGTGCCCCTATATATAGGGGGTGAGATATTGTAGGGGACTTAGGTGGGCCAATAGGTTAGGGCAGGGCTGGGCAACACCGGCCCTCCAGATGTTGATGAACTACACATCCCAGCATGCCTTGCATCAGTTTCAGCATGGCCACATAGCAAAACTAATGCAAAGCATCCTGGGATATGTAGTTCATCAACATCTGGAGGGCCGGTGTTGCCCAGCCCTGGGTTAGGGGGTTGTTTGGCATGCAGAGGCAGTGTAATTCGCATTCCGGTTGGTCAGATAATCGCACATGACCTGCGCTGGAAATTGCACATTACTGTGTCATAAATTCGCACCACATAGCATCTCTTCTCACTTCACCCCACTATTTGGGCACATTACTGCATCCCATTGAATAATCAGTTTTGGAGAAAAAAATGTGATTTCAAAAAGTGCGATACGGTGCGATAAGGTGGGATTTTGAAAAGTAACTAAAACTCACATCCTATTAAATGTCACCCAATATGTGAGATGTGGAGTGATCAAAATGGACTGAAAAATTAAAATGAATGGAAATGAAAGTTATTTGGGTTAATAATACTTCAGGAACAAAACAGGCCACAATTATGTGATTTTAGCATTTTTTATGATTTCAAAAAAATACAGGGCAAAACCAACATACAGATCTAATACCAGAGGGAGATACAGATCTAAAACCAAAACCGAAAAAAAGGAGATGGGTGAACATCTCTAGCTTAAAGTACTATTATTTTATGATTTTACGTAAACAAAAAAACCCTGCTAAAATCGCAGAATTTGTTTTGTTTTTGCTCCTACGCTATTATTAACCTCAATAACATTAATTTACACTCATTTCCAGTCTATCCTGAACACCTTGCACCCCACAATGTTGTTTTTAGTCCAAAGGTTGCACCAAGGTAGCTGGATGACTATGCTAAGCTAACACAAGTGGGCGGCACAAACAAGTGGCCCATCTAAAAGTGTCATTGCAGCGGCAGACAGGATGGCATTTTGAAAAACAGGGCCCCAAAATGCACAACTGCAGTATCACTGTACTTTAACAGCAGTACCACTGGACTTTAACGGCAACACCACTGGACGTTAATGGTAGCACCACTGGACTTTAATGGCAGTACCACTGGACTGGACTTATGCGGCAGTATCACTGGACTGGAATTTAATGGACTGGATTTATCACTGGACTGGAATTTAATGGACTTTAATGGCAGTACCACTGGACTGGACTTATGCAGCAGTATTACTGGACTGGAATTACATATAGCACTACCACTGGACTCAGGGGTGGGCTGGGCCGAGGAGGAAGGGTGCCATGTGCCCCCCGGGCCGCTCTAGCTGGTAATGTTGCGGGCCGCCCATTGCTGGATTTGCAGCAGATTGAGTGGATGTCCAAGCATGCAGCGGCCCCAACGTAACCAATCGGGCAGCAGTGAGTGACGAACAGCTCCGCCTCCCACATGAGTCAACTGAGCGGCTGTGCCGCTTGTCACTCACTGCTGCCCACTCGTCCATGCATCTGCAAGTCTGACAGTGTCGGAGGGGCCCGGCCGGGTATGAAGGACACCTACAGGGAGTCCGGTGGCTCCACCATCATCCCCCCCTCTCCCCTTACCGACTTGGTCCAGTGACCAGTCCCATTCTAGCGGCCGCCATGAGGATGAAGCTGCGCCGCCCTTAAGTTTCTCTTGCCGCCGAGGATCTTCACGGAGCACGGGAGCAGCCCAGTCTCCCGGCTGCGCCGGGCAGAAGTGTAAGGCAGTGGCAGCAGCTGTTTTAAACGCCCTACAGCCCCACAGCTGAACTGTCCTTACAAGAGAGAGAAATCCTGACAGACAGTACCGACGGTGAGTTACCCCTGGGTACTAGAACCCCTTTCTCACCATTTTGACAAACTTTGCCTGGGTCACATGTATACACATGTATGAATATTCATGTAGGCATATTTATGTGTGTAGGTATATATGCATATGTATGCATGTGTAGGTATATATGTATCAGTGTATATGCGTACTGTATGTACTGTAGGTATATATGTGTGTAGGTATATATGTAAATTTATATGTGTGTAAGTACAGTATATGTCACATCCAGTGGCGTAACTACTGTAAGGCAGCCCCAGCAGCCGTTTGGGGGAGCAAGCAGCAGCAGGGTCTGTGTGGGCGCCGGCACCCTCTCAATGCACTGATATGCTGCTGCCTGCCACTGCCCACTGACTGAGCACTGGAGGCGAGTCAGCCGCAGTGCGGGTGGGGCCATGGTAGAGATGACAAATTCCCCCCCCTGATTCAATTGACTGTACACAGAGCCGGCTATTGGCTACTGTGTACAGGATGGGCGGACGGATGGGCATGCTAGGGTGGCCTGGGATGCGTCAGAGCCAAGGGAAGCAGCACAAACTTTTTGGCAGGGGGGAGCAAAATTTATAGTTACGGGACTGGTCACGTCTGTATGATCAGTGGTTAGAATGCCAGGGGTCAGTACTGACACAAGCGTCCTAATGGAGAGAATTCCTCCCCCTGCACCTCTAACCCTCCGTTCCCGCAGCCTAAAGGTACCCATACACAGTAAGTTTTGTACTGTGTGAAGCGATGCGCACTCCCGTGTACACGGTACAAAAGGTTTGCTGCCTGTACCTTTTTAACTAAATCGCATTGCATCTAGTTCAAAATGCTTGGTGCTTTAGCACGTTGCACGCATGTTGAACTAGATGCGATGCGATGTAGTTCAAAATGCACGGTGCGCATCGTGTATGGGCAGCCTAAACCTCCTCACTAAGACTTAACCTGAACCCATACCCTGTATGGGGCCCCATGGTCCACAGTCCGGAGGCGGGTTCAGCTTAGTCGATCCTCCGGGTCCAGGGGGTGGCAAAAAATATTGTGCCTAGGGGCAGCCTGAACCCTAAATCCGGCCCTGGGGCCGCCCTGTATTTTTAGCAGCCTGTGGTGTCTTCCTGTTATTATACAGAGGGACCAGCCTGTGGTGCCCTGTTCTTTTAATACAGCCTGTGGTGTTTGTTCATTTTATGCAGGGCAGCAGCCTGTGGTGTCCTCTTGTTACTATGCGGTGGGGGGGGGGGGGACCTGTGGTGTCCTGTTCTTTTTATACAGGAGGAGCAGTCTGTGGAGGCCTGTTCTTTTTATACAGGAGGAGCAGTCTGTGGAGTACTGTTCTTTTTATACAGGAGGAGCAGCCTGTGGTGTCCTGTTCTTTTTATGCAGGAGGAGCAGCCTGTGGTGTCCTGGTATTGTGCAGGGGAAGCAGCCTGCGGTGTCCTTGTA
This sequence comes from Crinia signifera, assembly GCF_055691185.1. NCBI lineage: Eukaryota > Metazoa > Chordata > Amphibia > Anura > Myobatrachidae > Crinia > Crinia signifera. Next base: position 134,358,894 of record NC_139222.1, on the reverse strand, counting down.
TTATTATGCAGTGGGAGCAGCCTGTGATGTCCTGGTATTATTATACAGGGGGAGAAGCCTGTAGTGTCCTGATAATATACAGGGGAAGCAGCCTGTGGTGTCCTGTTATTCTTATAAGACAGGGGGAGCAACCTGTGGTGTCCTTTTATTACACAGGGGGAAAAGCCTGTGATGGCCTGTTATTATACAGGGGGAGCAGCCTGTGGTGTCAAGTTATTTTTTATTTTATTAATACTTATTTCTAAACAAAAAAACTCCATTTAACGATGCGCTGTTACTTATGGGCCAGTGCTCTAGACTTGCCCCCAGGCTAAAAGTTGCCAGCCAGCCCCTGACTGGAGTGGAACTGCAGCAGTTTCACTGAACTTTAAAGGCAGTATCTCTGGAGTGGACTTATATACAGCAGGATCACTGGACTGGACTGGACATTAACAGCAGCAGTATCACTGGACTGGACTCAGCAGGACACATACCTCCCAACTTGAGCAGCGATGAAGGAGGGACGGCGCGCAAAAAAAGGTTGGGGTGTGGCCTAATTAAAGGGGCATGGTCTATACTCGCGACTCTCCCGCGAGGTCGTGCCCACGTTTTGACAATATGGGGGCATGACCCAGAGGCTCACAGGGCTCCCAAAACTCCCAACAGCCCCCCCCCCCTCTCCTCGCCGTGGGACACTGTCAGCCACGGGAGGGACACAGGAATGACCCTGAAAACCGGGACATTCCTGCGGTAATCGGGACTGTCGAAGCCTAAATCCCAAAGAGGCTTGGAGAGTGCGTTCAGATTGGGGGTATCCCGGGGTATCTGCATTCTCCTAATTCAAACTCGCTCATTCATAATCTATAGAGTCATAAATGTTAAAAAGTGATTTACTATCTTTCATTATTAGACAAACATGATGTACAAAGACAAACCACTGCCTTAAAAGTGGCCCCGCTGTGTTCTATTATTCAGCAAAACAAAGAAGGCACTTATTATTTATTAATCTAGCGCACACATATTCTGCAGCGCTTTACAGAAAATATTTGAACATTCACATCAGACCCTGTCCCTGCGGAATTTACAATCTATATTCCCTACCACATGTACAAAAATAAATTCTAGGATTAATTGTGTTGGGAGCCAATTGACCTACCAGTATATTTTTGGATTGTGGGGGGGGGGAACCTGGAGCACCCAGAGGAAACCCACGCAAGCACATGGAGAGTATACAAACTCCACAGAGTTAGGGCCATGGTGGGAATCAAATTCATGACCTCAGTGCTGTGAGGCAGAAATGCTAACCATTACACGTGATGTTACTTATAGGACCTTATTTAGATCCATTCCGTCCTCTGTGCGTTTCCGATGTTGAGCGTCTGCGCATGGCCACACCCTACACACTGAGCGCGGGGGGGGGCGGAGAATGGCGGGGGCACCGGCAATGTTTCATGGGCGTTCTCAGGCTAATGAGGACGTGACGGACATGCGGGGGGGGGGGGGGGGGGCAGCTGGCATCGACGGATGTCAGCTGCCTGCCCTGTGAGAGTGACTATATAGACGATATAGAGCTCTCTGAACTGCGTGCACGGGAGAAATCATTCGATGTCAGCGACCATTGAATGATTTCTCCTCGTCTGCGAATGGATGATTATGTAAATCATCCCTTCACAGCCGTGCGGGGGGTACTGTGTACAAGGAGGGGGGGGGGGGAGCGGCACTGCTGGTGGAGGGCGGCGTCTGATTGACTCGCAAGGCTGCAAAATTCGCAGCCTTGGGAGTCAATCAGAATCAGGTTCCATAAATAAATTCTTACACTGTGACTATGAAACCCATAACGAAGGATTATAATATAGACTGTATTAAACATATTTTGTATAACATTAATAATGCAATGTGCATCATTCAAGAGAACAACTCATTGAATTTTTAACTTGCATCGCCCTCTGCTGTCATAACACAAATATTCCACAAGCTTTTACAGTTATGTTGTCATATAAAATTGATGAATTGATTGTTATACATAGTAACACAGCAAGTTGGTCGACAAGCATTAGGTCGACACCGTTAGGTTGACAGTTAAAAACCTCATGTTGACCTTTTGACTGTCGACCTAGACAATGTCGACCTAATGCTTATGTCGACCTAATGACCTGTCAACCTAAACCCATACCGACCTAGACCCATGTCGACCTAGAACAATGTCGACCTATCCCCATGTCAACCTATCCCCATGTCGACCTAACGGTGTCGACCCAACTTTGCTGTAGACCCAATGACCGTATCCCGTAACACATAATGTACACTGCTTTCCTTTGTAAATAAAATATTGCTTTATCTGCGGCCGCATACCAATAAACATTTTATGCAGATATATTGCTAATCTCTCAATTACTGCCCACGATGCATTTTTAGATTTGATAACATTATCTTCATAACATAGTTGAAAGAGCAAAATGAATGTGCAACAAATACTGTATTCTCTTTTAGAAATATTGAAAACATTGTATTGATTTTGCCCCCTTTGTCTATTCCTTTATCCAAACACTTTTTTACGATATTAAACCCTGTGTATTATTTGTTCTGTTCATAGCTTGGTAAAGGAAGTTCAGATTTCTGATCACATGAAATGAAACTGTGCCATGGTGGATGTATAAAAGTCGAATAAGATGCCAGGTTTTCAAATAAATTGTGTCTTTTTGGTTACTTGTTATTAGCGCTAGTGTTGTTCTTAGTTATTATATAACCTGTTTTATAGGAAACATACACAATTTCTGCCACCTGCTGTTTAATAGAGGTAACACAGGAAGCATTTAGCTATTGTGATATATTTGAATTCCTATAATTTTACCTACAGCATTAATGGGTCTCTAATACTACAATGCCACAAGTACAGCATAGAAGCAGAGAATGTAGTGCACAACAGAAATTTGAATACATTTATGAATGTTGCATCAGCTAATGTATGCAATGCAACCAAGTGAAAGATAAAAGATGGCACAAACATAAACCTACATTGCAGCAACCTGTCATGAATAATCTACAATAAAATGAGGGCCACATTAAGAATTGCTAGCAATGTCGCTTCTGTACGAGGTGGGAGGAGTTTATGCCACTGCACACTCATACCTCCCAACTGGCCCCATTTTCACAAAACAGTCTCTTTTGGCTATGCCCCCATGGTGTTAAAAAACAAAGTTGTGGATCACTGTCTCATTGCCGAAAAACCATGCCCCCTTGTGCAAAGGCCACACCTCCTTTCAAGAATGTGCAGCGATGCCAATCACAGTCAGTACCGGGCCATGTTTTACAAATGTTTGGTGGTATGCAAACGTGCTGTGGTGGTCGCAGTGCAGTTGCGCTAACAGTGAGTATTTATATGCAAGGTGATTTTGTACACAATTCCAGCTTTGGAAAGGTATAACATGACAGAGTCCATTAGAATTAAGAACTTATATTTCTCTAAGAGGTAAATAAGACCATCCTTATCCATCCTGAAAAAGTTATAATACTGTACCTTATTATTACCACTTTACTGTATATCAACGGAGTGATCTCAAAATCAGCACAACTCTGAGCAGATACATACATGGCATCTTGTCCTGTACTTTACAAAGGATTAAAAGATTGTACAAACTGCACTGTAATCCACCAGATGGCAGTGTAACACTGTATTAAGAAAGATTGCTGGTAATGGAACTGTAACATGATGTTTAAAATAGAATTGTTTGCTAAAGAAATAATACATCACTCTTATACTTTGTTACAATGTTGGAATTTCTGATATTACTCCTTGTTACCTGTATGTCTCACTATGTCAAAATGACGTGTACTGTCTTTAAATCCCTTGAAAAATTTAAATAAAGAATATATATATATATATAAAAAAATAATTAGAATAGTAGTTTTTAAACTACTGAAAGAACAAATTTGAGAAGAAATAATACTGTGGACATGCACAGTATTATTTCACTCTATGGGCGTATGGGCACTGGGGACCAATGGTCTGGCTCTGGGCATGCGCATGTGCAGGGCCACTGTACAACTGCCTTTGTCGACTATTACAGTCGCCAAGACGTTCGTATGGTTAGTGGAGGGAAGGGGGCATGCAGGGGGGCGGCAACAGGGGAATGCCCAGCGTTTTATGGGTGTCCCCATGAAAACGCAGGGCGTTCCCCTGTTAACGTGGGCTGGCCGATGCCTGCTGGGGGCGGGTGTGTGATATCACATGATGTCAGTGCCCACCACCTATTCGGCGGGCACCAAAAGACTGACTTTTATTTCCGAAGGGGAGAGAAATCATTCGATGGCCGGCGAACATCAACTGGTGAGGTCGCCAGATACATGCTCGCCAGTGCTTAAGGTCGACAGGTAGAAAAGTGTGACATGGACAAAAGGTTGCGTCATTGGTCCCACCAATTGCCGGTGGTTTGTTTGCAGTGGTGGGGCAAGTTGGAGGGTTGTGGTATGGTATAGTCATGTGTAGCTGGCAGAAAGACTTGTCCACTATTCCGCGGGGGGCACCTCCTAATTTTTAATAGCCATTCCAGCAGAGTAGGCATGTACAATTTAATTAGGTTGGATAAAATGCAGTTAGAAAATGTAGCAATCCAGCTTTAGTAACAAAGGAATAGAGAAATCTAAGGAGAGAGAGAGAGAGAGAGAGAGAGAGAGAGAGGAGAAGGAAAAGGGTGAAAGAGAGAGATAGTGGAGGAATAAGGTGGAGATAGGATCGAGAGGGTGGAATGGGATAAATGTTTTATAAAGGAGCAGTCGGTGCAGGCTAAGGAAAAATATACTATTTTGATATTGTAACCACTGTGATTATTAAACATGAACATGTCATTAGTGTTCAGCTGCTGCTGAAGTTCCATTAGGAAAAAAACCCAACATAGAAGATAGTTAGGGGTTGTGTTTATCCAGACGCAGGATGCCTACTTATAGGGTAGGTTTCCAAGTTGCAGGCAGTTATGACATTTCTTGCAACTTATGCTGCAGTTGCATCTGCAACTTTATTCTATTGCTGTTACACTGCTGGTGTTGCTGAAGGGACACTAGAGGTAGTGCAGGTGATACTCAATGGGGGAAACACGGAAGAGACACCTCACACATTGTAGCCTTCATAGTTCACCCAACATGGTTGCCAATTTGTTACGCTTATAGATTGGATGAAAAAATACATGGACTTGATGGTTTTGTTTAAACCCTACTGCATTAGGATGCTACAATAACCCCATTGTTTAATCTTTTCATGGGGTAACCAATTTCACCTTGCGTAATCCTATGCAGTATGTTCTGGTAGGGTGGAATACACAACCCATGGAAGTTATGACCCAAAATGCCTACACCAATCCTGCATTATGTTTATTCTGTGCACTCTATTTTTTTATGTTTGTGTGGTTTGTCTAATGCTGTATTATTATTTTTTGTATGTATGTAAAGCACCTTAACTCCCATTGGAGAAAGAGCGCTATATAAATAAAATAATAATAATTATTAATATTATATTTATTATTATTATACCTATTATTAGTATTGTTATTTATTACTATGTGGACATGTTGACTAATCTAAAAAAAAATCTTGTTTTATTTACGCATTTTTGTAATAGAAGATGTGCACTATGACCTACTTTCTCAACTTCAAATTCTATGACACTGGCCCCAGAGCCAACAGGGTCTGTGGCTAAATTGAGATTGAATTATAGGGAGGCAAAAACCACACTACAAGTACCCCCTATTGTTACGACTCAGGAGAGCACCAAAGTAACTAGTAATGAAGAGGACAGAGAAGAGGACTAAGAAAACCTTAAAAGTGGAAAAGCAAACAGAAAGTGGCGCAGCTGTCCCCAATGAGTAATGGCTCACCCAGCAGTCCAACATAAATTGTAATACAAGAAGTGAACCCCATGCGAGCCCTAAAGGCCTAGTTAGTAGGTAATAGCACCAAACTGATGACCTTACTACACTGTGTACTACATACAGAAGCAACATTGCATGGAGGTATTAGAAATATCAGAGTACACATGACAGTACCAGGCACCACCTGGAACCCCCTTGATGAGGGGTTAAGGAACCCCAACACCCTGGTTTAGAGTGAAAAAAATAATAAAAAGCCTCTTTTAACTGTGGGGCATGAAGATGTTTATCCAAGACCCATGATCTCTCCTTTGGCCCAAACCCTCGCCAATGAACCAAAAAACCCTTAAAAGATTCCAAACAATCTTGGAATCTTAAATTTTATCCACCACAACCTCCTTTTGGCCAATTTTATGGTTTGGTGGAAAGCCACACAGCATCCATAACTTTAAAGTTGCATGGCCTTTTACTACCATCAAATAACCTCTTGGCACGAGATCTGGCCACAGGCATTGCAAGATGGACTGGTCTTCAAATCCTCCTGTTACGGGACAGAAATCGCAAGGAATAATTAACCGAAGACACAGGCTCGAAAGAATTGACTCCAAGGTGCAGACCGGGAATGCAAAGAACGGATAATTACTAGTAGCTGTGTGTCTAGAATTATTATAAGAAAATTCTGCTAATGCCAGGTGTTCCGACCAATCACTATGGCATTTAGAGACATAGCAGTGTAAAAATTGCTCAAGTGATTGGTTAACATGCTCAGTCTGTCCATTGGACTGTGGGTGAAAGCCAGAAAATAAACTTAGATTTATAGCCAACTGTTTACAGAATGCCCTCCAGAATGCTGCTACAAATTTAGGCCCACGATCCAACATGACATCTAGCGGCAACCCATGCAGCCTGAAAACTTGTTGCAAGAAAATGATAGCAAATTTCTTGCTGAAAGAAGTTTATGCAAAGGAATAAAATGTGCCATTTTGCTAAAGCGATCAACCCCTACCCAATTGCAAGAATACCCGGAAGATCTGGGAAGATCTACAATAAAATCCATGGAGATATGCGTCCATGGCTTCACAGGAATGGATAGAGGCTGTAATAGACCCAGCTGTGGACCACGAGGATTTTTGTTCCTTGCACAGACTTCATAAGACGCAATAAAGACCCTTACTTCCTGTAACATGGTAGGCCTCCATACCGACCGCAAGAGCAAGTCCACGGTCTGAGTAATACCCAGACGACCTGCTGTTCTGGAATCATGGAACTGAGAAATCATTTTCTCCCTTAATTTCTCTGGGACAAATAATAAATCTGACGGAGCCTCAGAAGGTGCCAGATCTTGCATTTCTTTTAATATGGAATCCAGATCCTGAGCCATGCCCAGCACAATACAGGAAGAAGGAATGGAATCAGGCACCTGTTTAGTTTTTGTTAAGTGGTGGAAAAACTGCAAGACAATGCATCTGCCTTGATGTTCTTAGACCCAGGATGGTATGAAATAATAAAATTACTGTAAATCGCACAAAAAATAATGGCCATCTGACGTCTGGCATTCAACCTTTTGGCCAAATCAAAGTTTGCTAGGTTCTTATGATCCATGCAAATTGTTACACGAAACTTGACACCCTCCAGCCAGTGTCTCCACTCATCTAAGGCACATTTGATAGCCAGCAGTTCCCTATTGCCAACATCATATTTAGACTCTGATAAAGAGAATTTGCGTGAATAAAAGGCATATGGATGGAGCTTACCATCCCGCTTACTGTCCTGGGACAAGATTGCACCGATGCCTACTTCTGAAGCATCCACCCAGGGCCGGTGCAAGGCACCGGAGCGCCCCAGGCGGGGGTGGGGGGGGGGGGCGCCCCAGCGCTCACCCGGTCCACGGAGGAGGGGGGTGCGAGTGTGCGGTGGCCCGGCTAATGTGCTACACAGTAGCCGGGGGAGGAGAGGTGTCGGGCGGCTGCTACATGGAGGGGGGGGGGAACAGGTGCCGGGGCGTGCGTCAAACCCGGCTACTGTGCTACACAGTAGAAGGGAGAGGGGGGGTGTCAGGCAGCCGCTACACGGAGGGGGGGGGTGCCAGGCATGCATAGGACCCGGCTAGTAGCCGGGGGAGGGGGGTGTCGGGCAGCTGGTACATGGGGGGGGGTTGGGAATGCTCTTGCGGACTCACCCCAGCCTGGCGTGTCACTCCACGGGGGGCGGCGATGGGCGATGCGGCGGCGACAGGGGTGGAGGGGGGGACAGCTGCTCCAACTTCCGCCCTCCAGTGGCCGGCGCCCTAGGCAAATGCCTAAGGCTGCCTAGTGGTGGCGCCGGCCCTGCATCCACCTCGACCACGAATGGAAGATCTGGATCTGGATGACACAGAACCCCCTTCTTCAACTTAGAAAAGGCCTGTTGAGCCTTCCTAGAACGATTTTATTTGTATCCACCTCCTTCTTGGTAAGGGCCACTATAGGTAACACTCAGGGCTACTTTTCAGCAGGCTCCAGCAGGAACTGAGGCCCTTATTCTAGTTCACTCTTTCTGACAAAATATTTCTTAGATGGACAAAACCATGTGCACTGCAGGTGAGGCAGGTGTTACTTGTGCAGAGATAATTAGATTTGGGTGGGGGTTTTCACCTGCCTCACCTGCAGTGCACATGGTTTATTCCATCTAAGAAATATTTTGTCAGAAAGAGTGAACTAGAATAAGGGCATCAGTTCCTGCATCAGCTCCTGAATTTGTTCTGTGAACACCTGAGCAGTATTTTTGTAGCAAAAAAAAAGGGGGGGGGGGAGAGAAAAAATGGGGTTGTAGAGGTTGATGCACACCTGTATGTACAGTATACTGTATGTACCACAATGATTTTATTAAAGTTTTTCTTCTTTTATAAAAAATGACCCTTGTGTTTTTATTTTATTCAATGAAACTCGGGGTCATAGAGCATTTAGACGTGGCGAAATATAGAAGTTAAAACCACATACAATTATAGACAACATACATATGTGACAAAAAAGTATTGAAAGAGATATGTGCAAAAAATTGTTGTTTTTAAAATGTAGAGTCCTGCCTTGCCGTGTTACAATTTGTCTGTGAGAGACAGGCTGATATTATATATCTTTGTGCGGTACTCTTTACTTAGAAGGGCTCCCATCTCGGCCATCTCGGGCATTGAATGCACTAAAAAATCAGGTGCGATGCGACAGACGAGATGCCCGAGATTTCCCATAGGGAACAATGTTAAATGTCTCAATTGACCCGATTTTCCTGTTCAATGCCTCAATTGACCCAATTTTTCCATAGGAAACAATGTTAAATGGGCCACAGAGGCCAAATAGGCACCCTGAAGTGAATAATGGCCACCCGAATTGTTAACGCCACCCCACGATCAACGTCAACCCGAAGCGTGGCGAGCGCAGCAAGCCCGCGAGGGGCGGCGGTACGCGTCCTACGACCTTTTCATACCCCCACTATCCACGTCGGCGTGGAGTTGAGAATAGAAAGTGTGGCGAGCGCAGCGAGCCACCGAGCCCGAAGCGTGGCGAGCGCAGCGAGCCCCGCGAGGGGACGCGGATACCTTCACAGGTATCCGCGTCCCCTCGCGGGCTTCACAGCTGTCCGCGTGCGCTCGCCACGCTTCGGGCTCGGTGGCTCGCTGCGCTCGCCACACTTTCTATTCTCAACTCCACACCGACGTGGATAGTGGGGGTATGAAAAGGTCGTAAGACGCGTACCGCCGCCCCTCGCGGGCTCGCTGCGCTCGCCACGCATCGGGTTGACGTTGATCGTGGGGTGGCGTTAACAATTCGGGTGGCCATTATACACTTCAGGGTGCCTATTTGGCCTCTGTGGCCCATTTAACATTGTTTCCTATGGAAAAATTGGGTCAATTGAGGCATTGAACAGGAAAATTGGGTCAATTGAGACATTTAACATTGTTCCCTATGGGAAATCTCGGGCATCTCGTCGGTTGATCGCACCCGATTTTTTAGTGCATTCAATGCCCGAGATGCCCGAGATTTTTTACTAACGATGCCCACGATCAAAATCGTGGGCGCCCTTCTAAGTAAAGAGTACCCTTTGTGCTATATTGCAACTACAGTATGTAGCTCTGTTTATTTGGCACAGAGCCCAGGCTGATCTCAGTGGGACGGTATAGGTTTGTATTGTCAATTAAGCAACAATTTATTAAAGTATAATGTTATTTTTCTAGTGGTCCTTTTGATTTTTAGATTATTAAAATCAAAAGGACCACTAGAAAAATAACATTATACTTTAATAAATTGTTGCAATATTGACAATACAATATTGACAATACAGACAACATGTAACACGGCAAGGCAGGACTCTACATTTTAAAAACAACTATTTTTTGCACATATCTCTTTCAATACTTTTTTGGTACATATGTATGTTGTCTATAATTGTATGTGGTTTTAACTTCTATATTTCGCCACGTCTAAATGCTCTATGACCCCGAGTTTCATTGAATAAAAGAAAAGCACAAGGGTAATTTTTAATAAAAGAAGAAAAACTTTAATAAAATCATTGTGGTACATATACTGTACATACAGGTGTGCATCAACCTCTACAACCCCATTTTTTTCTCCCCCCCCCCTTTTTTTGCTTATATACTATGGTTGTTTCTGATAGCACCCCCACCCACCAACAGAAATAAGGTGGACTAACATTTCAAAATTAAAGGAAACAATTAGTAGAGTGCAGACTTACTCTTCCCTTTTTCCAGTATTTTTGGAGGCAGGACCCATCATGAACTCAAGACCCTCTGGTCTGCTTCCTTATTTTGTCCGGTTATAATGTTATGACTCTGGAGAGCAACCATGTAACTGGTAATGAAGAGGACTGGCCACAGCTCCACACCTGACTCTGTTAATACCTCCAGAAATTATAGGCACCTGCAGAGCTAAGGCTTCACCTATAATAGCCATGTCTGAAGGAGTAAATAAGGCCTGGCCCCAACTCCGGTGCCACCAGGACTTATGGGAAAAAAGGTGTCTAACACCTCCAAAGCGGACAAGGGGAGGACTAAGTAAGGTTAAAAAAGTGAAGTGGACACTCATCATTATTTGACATTATTTAACTTTTTAATATACTGTAGAACAGTATGTTAACACCACAATTATGCTAAGGACAACCAGTGCTTCGAGAGGGTGAAAGGGTTTCTTTACTTCTACAGATGCTGCCACTATACAGAAATATACTATGATAGTCTGATTAACCCCTTCAGTGGTGTTTTTTTAGGGAGCACTCCCCACTGGGCAGCAATGCTAAGCACTAAATCAGCTGTTGCCTGGCCCTGCCCTCGGCAAGGTCACGCAGCACATAGCTGGGCTGCCGCAGCCAGGCAGCTGCTGAAGCTGAGCCAAGCGCTCAGCTCAGTGGCGCTGCCCGGCACTATGCAGTGCACACAGTAGCAATCCTGAGAATTTTCCGGGTTTGCCAGTCTGGACACTGGAGCATAGCCTGGAAAATTCTCAGAGTACCACAGGGGTTAAGACTCCAATCGAGAGATCCGATTAATCAAAGCTTGGAGTGAGATAAATTTGTGAGAGTCAAAGTACCAACCAATTAGCTATTAACTGCCATTTTTCAAACACAGCCTGTATATGTGATACAGAATCTATTTGGGCTAGTACATTATGTTTCACAATTAAATGTTTTTCTGAGGTTTGATAAATACCCATATTATATATATATATATATATATATATATATATATATATATATGTTAACAGCAGTACTGTATGTGTGCTATTACACAGACCTTCAGTTGTGCGGCATCAATACAAAACACCATAGGGTCTGGAACACAAGTACTACATTATATTAATGATTTATACTACATTACCAGACTATGCAATCTGGCAATCAGCTAATCACTGGTAGCCTGTATTAAATAGCCATAGTATACTGTAACAGGACCCCTGTAACGGAATAAGGTTGAACCTGGCTAGTCAGGATGCTCATGACCTGCTTCAGGATGCTCATGACCTGTGTGGTCAGAATTCGTGGCAGAGGATGAAATACAAGGACCCCACAGAATGTAAACCACAACAAGTAGCAGCAGAAATGCATTATTTACCAGGAACAAACTGCTCGCTGCTATGGAGGAATGGTCATTAGAATCAAATGCAAACAATAAAATAATATGCTGTTACATGGAGCTCCAAGACAAGGCTAATATTCACAACAATTATTGATCAAGTACACCAGGTCAATGTAAACAATGATAACAATCAATTTTCTCGACCACAAACAATCATCAGCATTAATTTGGAAATAATTGGCTTGACTAAGTGCTATGGAAGGGAACTAACTTAGCCTATAAAGTGTCCACAAGATGGTGTGTGTCCGTAAGACACCTTTCAATCTCTATGTTAAAAAATGATGCGCGTGTAAAGAAAATTGTGGGCCCAGCTATTTGTACTCCAATGAGGCTTTTAATATAAAGACTGTCCTCTGTATATTCAAATGTGGCCAATAGAGGCCACTGCAGCCAAAGACAAAGGAAGCAGTTCATTAATCCCACATATAGGGGGCACTGTGCGGGCATTATGTAAAAGTTCCCCCCCAATAGAGAGTGCTTCATTGGGTGAGCAGTAATTCAATCTCACCAATAAAGGTTGCTGTGTTGGGTGAGCAGTAACTCTATCTGACCAACAGAGGGTGCTGTGTTGGGTGAGCAGTAACTCAATCTCACCAATAGAGGGTGATGCATTTGGAAAGCAATGTAACACTTTTACCAACAGAGGGCGCTGTGCTTGGAGAATATGACAGCTGTTTGGGGAAGCAACATGGACAGGAGTGCTGGGCCAGTTCTCCCTGGTGACAGCTATTCCCAGGAGGAGCAACACATGGGAGTCAGGGTAAAGGTTACCCCCTAAGTTTGTCCTCTAGAGGGGGTTATGTCAGGATGGCCACGCTACCGGGCAGTCCCCAGGGGAGTGAGTGCGGCCTTTAAGGGAGGACAGAGTACCTGTGATTGCAGCTGCTGTTGCCAGCTCATGCCAGTCCTGACTCCGGGCCTCTTCACGCTGTTAGGCTGTCCTCTGTGCTTGCTGGCAGGTGAGTCACCTCCTCTAAGGAGGCAGGATTTAAATATTACTTGAAAGCTTGGGATTGGATTCTAAAGGTGCCCATACACTAGTAAGATTTATGTTCAGATCTGCCTGGTTGGAACAAAAACATGGTTATGGATGAGTGACAGTTTGTCAGTTTTCCAGCATTTCCAAGCAAATGGTCAACTGTCATTTGCTCTCATCCATAACCATGTTTTTGTTCCAACCACACAGATCTGCAGATAAATCTGAGTGTGTATGGCCACCTTAAGATGGTTGAATAGATAAGATCCTGGTTGCAGGACAGAAAACAGAGAGTTGTAGTAAATGGAGTACAGTCAAAGGAGGGAAAGGTTACAAGTCGAGTACCCCAGGGATCTGTTCTTGGACCAGTGCTTTTTAATATCTGTATTGGTGATATTGCAAATGAAATTGAGGGTAAAATCTGCTTTTTTGCAGATGACACAAAGGTATGCAACAGGGTAGACACACAAGGAGGGGTAAAACAAATGATTTATGATCTAGGTAGATTAGAGGAATGGTCAAGAGCATGGCAACTACAGTTTAATGTAAAAAAATGCAAATTCATGCACTTGATTTCCCCCCCCCCCCCCCCCTTTTGCGGGATATTTTATTCTCCCATAGAGGGACAAAGTGCCGGCATGGCGGCGGTCGGGATTCCAACCACCGGCATATTGACCGCATCCCAAATATAGTGTAAATGGCACTATAATGGAAACTACTGAGGAAGAGAGGGATCTAGGTGTCATTATTTCAGGGGACTTAAATGCAGGTAGGCAATGTAACAAAGAAATGAAGAAGGCAAGTCAGATGCTTGGTTGCATAGGGAGAGGTATCAGCAGTAGAATTAAATAAGTAATAATGCCACTGTATAGGTCATTGGTACAACCTCATCTAGAGTACAGTGTTCAGTTTTGGAGACCATGGGTGACATTCTATGGGATGTGATTTGCGTTTTTTGGCGTTAATTAGGCAACAAAATGGCGATATCGCATTTTCCCGTCAAATCGCCAATTTAATGGGATGCGCTAAGGGACTGAAATCGCATATTATGTGCGTTAACGCATGCGGACCAAAAGTGCGAGATTAATTCGCATTTATATCGCATCCAGATGTTTTCGTACAGAAAAATATACAAATCGCTTATTTAATGCAATGCGTTTTCGCAAATCGCACTTTTTAGGTGTCTAATTATCGCACTTATTTCAGACCAGGTTCTGTTTGGCGATTTGGCCCAGAACTCATTTTGGTCAAGTTCACACATGGTTAATTTCACCACAGGTGCCCTCATTTTCACTCACAAACACCCCTACATAAACCCCAACATCATTAAGGACACCTGTGAGGGTTTGAAACATGGAGATTTTGCAGAGTGGTTTGGAGTTGCTTATCTGTGATGTGGCCCATTTGGAGGAGCTGCGCAGGAGGGAGGAAGCTGATCCAGGTAGCCCCCGACTACTGCGTACCCCACGTATGTATCGTGCTCGGCTGTACCTGGACTCCCTCTCGGATCAACAGGTTGTGGGGATGTTTAGGCTGAACCGCATTAACCTGTTGGACTTATATGAGCAGGTGAGAGATGATTTGGACCCTTTTGGGGGAGGCAACTATGCAGTGTCTGGCCTGCACAAATTAATGTGTGCCCTCTACTATTTGGCCACAGGCTCCACTCAGTCTGTGACCTCATGGGCCTTGGGGGTATCACAGGCCACTTTCTCTAAGCATTTTACTCAAGTGTTACTTGCTTTAAAGAAGTTGTGGCAGACATACATCAGATTCCCCAGTTCTGAGCAGGAGTGGCAGGACCACAAGTTGGCTTTTTATAGACTCTCAGCATTCCCTCGCGTGCTGGGAGCTATAGACTGCACACACATTGGGATTAGGGCACCGCACGTGCGGGGACACGTCTACGTCAATAGGCGTGGGCGGCACTCCCTGAACGTGCAGGTTGTATCCAATGCTCATTTGAAAATCCTGAGTGTTGTGGCAGGCTTTCCGGGAAACTGCCATGATGCCTATATTCTGAGACACTCAGCCCTCTGGAACAGATTTACCGACCACCAAATGCCAGAGGGCTGGCTACTAAGTAAGTACCTTTTTACATATTACCCTGTCTGTCCTTAATTGTACCTGCTGTAATGTGTGTGTTTCCTCTTTCACAAGCATATTGCTCTTCTACCAGTGTGTCCTGTTTGAAATAAACACATACCTTACCATATAAGGCATTCACTTCCCATCTGTGTTTTAGGTGACTCAGGATATGGTTGTGTTTCCTGGCTCATGACACCTTTGCGCTCCCCAGAGGGCCCTGCCCAGCACCGGTATAATGAAGCCCACATTGCAACCCGCAATGTGGTGGAGCGCACATTTGGCGTTTTGAAGAGTCGCTTCCGGTGTTTGGACAGGTCGTCGGGTACACTGCTTTACCACCCTGCCAAAGTAGTGATGATTATCCAGGCTTGCTGCATGCTGCACAACATAGCCCTGTCCCAACCTGCCTATGTGGAGGAGGAACATGCAGCAGTCGTGCAGGAAGCCCAACCTACCACACCTCGGGTAGTGAGGGGTACGCAGAGGGGGAATCTGGTGCGCACACACATTATCAGCCGTTACTTTTCTGGTAAGCACATGTGCCCTGCACTCCAAAATGTACCTGTGCTGTAAGTGTACTCATTAACTCATGTGTGACCAATACCATCTGCTTCCACCCACATTTAGCATAATACACAGGGCCCAACGGATGCACATGGTGGTGCTGACCTATCCCTTGCTGGTATCAAGCTTGTAAGTACATTTGATACATGTATGAATGAAGTTTGGGGTGCTGGATACACTGCTGCGGGTTGATGCTGCGCCACCTCCCACATTGGCTTCCAGCTGCTGTATTTGGGCCTGCATAGCTAGTAAGGCATTAGTCTGCGCTGTGCATGATTGGGTTAGTGCAGCTATACTTTGCGCCAGGCTGCCAATATGCCTATTCTGTTCCCTTACAGCAGCAGTTTTTTCTGCAAAACGGGTGTCAATGCTGTTAGCAATGCGCACATGAGTGCCTACATTTACCCGTACACTACGTGCAATTTTGCGTAACTGAAGGAAGGTGTCACGCATGTACCCCTGGATGTTACCTATTTGGAGGCTTTGGGAGGCCATGAATTCTAACTGTTTGTCCTTAAAATTAACCAAGGAGTTAGCTACTTGGGAAGCAGAAGCTGCTGTATGGGGTGTGTTGGTGGGTGGGGGTGGGTTGGGAGACACCCCACTTGGGGGAAGATCACTCTGTGACGAGGTCTGTATTTCTTCCTCTGCCGCAAATGTCTCGACCGGATCAAGAATGATGTCCATTTCGTCTAACAACAGTTTCGAAGAATCTGTTTGGTTGGACCCTAGTTGTATAGCACCTGTGGATACAAATGAAGAGGTAAGTACTGATGCATATATAGGCCACACTGTCGTCTATACTGTTTTACATAGGGCTTGAGATGCTGGACGCACATACCTAGGGGTGTTATGTACTTACACATGTACCCCGATACAGCATGTAACATTGACATGAATAATATGTCACATGCCTAGCTCAGCTGACATTCATTTCCGTTGCAATGTAGCAGCAGGAGATGAATGTAGTGTGAGATATTGTTCATGTGACATGGGTGTGTGTACTGTATGTGTAATGGCGTGCTTTTTGTTCATTTACCTGCTTCCACAGATTCTGCAGCAACGGGCCTTCTTGTCTTGGATGCCGCAGCACTTCGGGATGGACAATCTGTACAAGGAAAGATGGGCAGCCATTATGGACCTTACAATGGATATGCATTTACAAAACACATGCATTGAAATGACTGTAATGGACAATACTTCCTTTGGATAAGGACTGCATTATTTACTCACCATATATATTTTTTTTTTCCAACACTATTATTTGTTTAAATTATTATTAAACTATTGTACACATGACAACTATTGTATAATCTGTGGTATGTAGTCATGGCAGCTAAACCACCAGTACAGCTCTGAGTTTTTGGCCACATACATGTTAGGCTGCTAAAAATATTGTTACAGTGTTGATCAATATGAGCAGTTGTGGAACTACAGGGCCCAGCATTATGAGCAATTTGAAAGTAGGAGCAGGCAATTTCTTGTGCATGACCTTGCTGGGCTATGTAGTTCCACAGCAGCACTTTACTTAGCATAACAATACAAGTGAACATTATAGTTATAAAACATTTGCATGTATGTTTAAGATTGCATGGGGTCACACTTACCAGCTCTGGATGGCGTTTGCGGCCTATCGGTATCCGCCACGTGCATGCCAGGCAGGACCTCAGGGGGTATGATGCGCTTCAGCTTCACCTCATACGAATTGTAGCACACAGTGGTGGGGCTTCCTCCTCCAGTCTTGGTGGCCTCCTCCAACTCCATGGCCATTTTATTTTTCAACTGCCTTTTGATGTCGTTGAATCTCTTTTTTACATTGCGGACCAGGCGCTTGTGCTGACTGACAGCGTTCACCGCCTGGGTGATGTCCTTCCACATAGCCCTTTTGCGCTGTGCAGTGGTCTTGTGGTGAGATTTGCCAAGCAAACGATCAAACACTGGCATGATAGCCCGGACAAGTGCAGCATTTTCCTCATATGAAAAGCGGACCTTCCGGCCACTTTTTGTGCGGCCAGCTTCCACCTCCTCATTTTCAACTCCAGCCATGTACCCCTCCTCCTCCATGCCAGTGTCTTCCTCCTCCTCACCACCATCTTACTCCACCTCTGACATGTGGCCCTCCTGCAGCTGGTGTGGGGTATGGTCAAGGTCTTGGCTGTAGGATGGGGATGCCAGCGGATCCTCCACCTCCTCCTGCTGGGGCTTTACGCCCAGGGCCTGGTCTGGGGCTGGCCTTGCTGTGGCCATGCTGCCTGCCACACTGCTGGCTCTCACACTTGTCTGGCTGCTGCCACTGCTCCCTCTGCCACTGCTCCCTATGCCACTGCTCCCTCTGCCACTGCTTCCTCTGCCACTCCTCACTCTGCCACTGCTCCCTCTGCCACTCCTCACTCTGCCACCAACACCTCTTCCTGTGCTCACACTGCCACTGCTCCTCTCCATGCTCCTAACTTCCTATCAAAGAGTGAAATGGCGCCAATGCCCCTTTATATAGGGGGTGTGATGCATAATGGAGGGGACAGAGGTGGGCCAATAGGTTGGGGGGTTCTTAGTCATGCGGAGACAGTTTTGTAAATCGCACTCCGGTTGGTCCAAAACTCGCACTTTTTTGTGACTTAAAATCGCACCACTTCGCCGCAAATCGCACCACTTTGCACTTTTCAGCCTCCAAAGCGCATCACATTAAATATGCGAAATATGACTGAAAAGTGCGATTTGAAAAAGGGCGAATAGCGGCGATGTGGTGCTCTAAAAAAACATGCGCATTTATCTCAAAGCATAGAATGTCACCCCATATCTCCTGAAGGATATAAATACATTAGAGACTGTACAAAGAAGGGTAACTAAAATGGTGCATGGCCTACATCACAAAACGTACCAGGAAAGACTAAAAAATCTTAATATGTATAGTTTAGAGCAGACAAGGCAAAGGGGGGACATGATAGAAACTTTCATATATATCAAGGGTTTTAACAAGGTACAGGTGGTAGACATTCTTCACAGGAAGAGGAGCAACAAAACACATGGACATGCACTGAAATTAGAAGGAGGAAGATTCAGGGGGAATTTGAGGAAGAATTACTTCACAAAAAGAGTAGTAGATAAGTGGAATAACCTCCCATCAGAGGTGGTAGAGGCAAATACCATACCTCCCAACAGTCCCGATTTTATCGGGACAGTCCCGATTGTCAGGGCCTGTCCCGATGTCCCACCCGCGGGCGGCAGTGTCCCGCGGTGTGGGGGGGCTGTTGGGAGTCCTCCCTGTCAGCTGCTAAGCAGCGGGGAATAAACGCTGTGCGCATGCGCACAGCGTCTATTCACGCAGCCAGGGGGCTGGGGGCATGGCTAGAGGCTCACAGAGCCTCTGGGTCATGCCCCCATAGCGGCAAAATGGGGGCGTGGCCTTGCGGAAGAGGCGCGAGTATAGGCCATGCCCCAAATTAGGAGACGCCCCAAAAAAAATTCAGCGCGCCTCCGGTGCGCAGCAGCAGCATCCCAGCTACTGCAATGCCAAAGTTGGGAGGTATGAAATACAGTAGAAAAAAGTAAACATGCTTGGGATAGGCATATTGATATCCTTAAAAAATATAAGAATCAAATATGGTTTGAGGTAACATATTTAAAAAAGGGGCACAGTTGATGGGCCAGGTGGTTCTTATCTGCTGTCAAATTCTATGTTTCTATGTCTCCATTCACCATCCAAATCACTGTAATGACAGCTTTGTTTGTAGTGAATTAACATCCATCCATGAGTTCTTAATATAGAGCAACTTCAACATGCTGGCTTCAATAGAAACATGGCTTACATAATGAGACACAGCCTCCCCTGCAGTACTGTAACAGGGTAGGCTCTACTACAGACACCTCCAAGACTGATAACATTAAAGGAGGCGGGGTTGGAATATTAGGTACTTATGTAATATCTAGGCTACCGTTTTTCTTATGAGACCGCGTCCCCTTGCGGGGCTCGCTGCGCTCGCCACGCTTCGGGCACGGTGGCTCGCTGCGCTCGCCACACTATATAAAATCAACTCCATGCGTAGTTGGATAGTAGGGGTATGAAAAAATGGGGTGCATTTAACATGGGAGCCCAGATGATACATAAGTACAGAATATACTATCTAGAGATGGGTAAAACCGGTCACTAAGAAGAGCTGGGATCAAGCGGGCAATCCACGAAAAGATCCGGATCTTTTAGACAGATGATCGACTCACTTTGAAAAAAAGGGGTAAATTAATAATAACGAAGTATAATTTGTTTTACAATCATTTATTGCCATTTTTTTTACTTTTTTTTTTAAAACAGTGAGCTGAACAAATAAGAACATATATGACCGAGTAGGTGGCAGTGCTGAGCTCAGGCAAATGCATTGTAATGAAAAAACGAAACTGAAAGTAAAGAAACTATGGTTCACATTTTGGGATCGATGACTCACTCACTCTTTTACGGGAACAGTCCAAAAGAACTGCTTCGTTTGCGAACGACCCATCTCTATTACTATCACAATCTTCAGCACATTCTATCAGGATTTACACTCTTTTTATATAGAGCTGCAAGATGGGGGTTGGAACCGCACTTTTCTCAAAATTCCTTTGCAGACATTTAATAAAATAAACACATTTTGACTAAGGATTTTGTATTACAGCAGGTAGAAACCAAACAGAAGAAAAACCTAGAGAGCACAGTAAGCATAATGTAGGGTTGAGCCCCGTGCACACGGGGGGATATATCGCTCAGTGTCCCGTTTGCATCAGCGACCAGATATGGTCGCTGATGAAAAAAGAAACTGCTGGGGGAGGCCGGCAGTGGAAATCAGCTGGTCGCAGGAGCATGTTCCTGCGACCAGCAATCACTACAGGGGAGAAAACGGGAGGGCGCACCCGGCGATATATCATCGGTGCACACTCTCATCGAGGGCAATATGGTCGCTCAGCGACCATATTGCCAGCGATATTAGACAAATTTGTCCCCGTGTGTACACAGCCTTAATGCAGTTATTAAATACATTTCATGGTTTATATATTCTACCCAAGATATTCTACCCATGAAAGGTACCAAACGAGGAAGCCATCTTAGGCACACTAAGTAGAATTACTCTGAGTAGAACAGTTTGTGTCTAGAGTAGATTACACAACATTTGGTAAGGCAGCCATGATGAATGGCCTACAAAGCTTACATTGTATGGCAGAAGCCATACAAGGACCCAAATCATATACAGAAAAAGTAAGGTGTGCAAAATGATATACTCTGTATCAGGCCCCAGTGATATCCATGCTTGAGCACAGGAGACTCAATAAGCACTTCAGTGATTTTGATTTCAGTATTGCTATTGATAGTCTGAAATATGTTGCTTGTGCCTCTAAACTACTCTCTCTCTAGGCCTCTACCAATAGACAGACTCCTCTACTCATCAGGAGGGCCACTATCTAATTTTATTCAGACTATGCCCAGTTACTACACGTAAGGGCCCACACACAGAGAGATTTGTGCCAGAGATTCATAATGGGAGAGTCAGCATGAGAGATTTAAAATCTCTCACAGAAAGTGTTTAGGTGACTTCAGGAGAAAAGAAAATATATTCAATTTTAAATAATGGGTTGGAATAAAGCCTGGGGGAGTGTCATCTTCTTTGTTTATAATAGAAAAATAAATGGCGTAAGGCCCCCCCCCCCCCCCCCCCCCCCCACGAGCATGACCAGCCCCGTTCTCTCTGAGCTAGTCCTGGTTTCTCGAATACCATGGGAAAAAAAATAAGACCCTATATTCAAGAAACCAGCACCGGTTCTGGATCCCAAAATACGGGGAACAAAATGAGTAGGGGTCCCGCGTATTTTGTGGACCAGCACCAGGCTACACTAGCATGGGGTTTAATGCCATAGCCAAGGGACATGCTTGATGGGGTCCCCTAGCCACAGCGTTACCCACCCTAACTAGTCAGCCCAGGCCAGTAGTTTTTGGGGAGGTGGAGACCCCTCCAAATAAAGGGATCCTCCTCTTCAGGGCACCCCTGGCCTGGGCTGCCCGGGGCTATCCCCTGCACCCCTGGGCAGTGGGTGCAAGGTTATTAGCCGTTTTACAACAGTAATATTGTCCTTTACAGTAGGACTACAGCAAGCCTGCCCCACATGCTGGTACTTGGGAGAACCACATGTACCATCATGTGGGGAATTAAAGGCCTGTCGGTACCTATAGTCCCTTGTAAAGGAAATATTAAAATAAAACCACAAACATGGGTTTTAAATACTGTGGCCTTCTAGGCTCCTTTGCATTGCTGCCACCTCCCAGGGCTTCAGCCTCTTCATCTGTATTCTTCAACTGGGGATGGTGGCCTTCTGCTCTCTTGCATGGCTGCTGCCTCCCAGGCCATTTTGTTCAGGAGCTCTTCTCTCCTCCTCCTCCTCCACCATTGGACTGCCTGCCCCCTGTCTTGAGCTGGCTAGTATAGCCAGGTCTAGTGGGTAAGGCGATGGCGTGGCAAGCCTTGATTGACTGGCGGTGTCCATTTACAATTTTTTTCCTCCGCTGTCGCCTCCGATGGATGACAGGAAGACCCGGATCGCAGCCCCTGGGGACCCGGACCGCCACTGCCACTGTGTTTTGGGTGAGTTTTGCAGATGGAGGGGTGCTGTGGGCGGGGGAGGGGGGGCAGTACCGTGGATGGGGTAGAGGGGGTCAGGGGTGGGGAGGGGGGTCAGAAGTGACACGGGTGTGGGGTCAGAGGTGTCATAGGTGGGAGGAGATGTGCAGGACCTGAGCGACTGCACTGAAATTATCTGAACCGGCTGTTCTGAATCATGGGCACATTCAGAACAGCAGAGTTGCACATTTAAATCATTGTGTGGTCTACACACACACACACACACACACACACAGTGATTTGCATGCGTTTTCAGGCATTTTCTGAGTGATTTAGTAAAGTCGCTCCAAAAATGCCTGAATGTCGCCCTGTGTGTGGGGCCCTTCACACCCTGTAAAAAAAAATTCCAAACTTTCATCTCTGCTGAAGCCTCTAACCCAAAGTTAATTTTGAATACTGTATATTTATATCACTTCTTAGCCCTCTCTCATCCAACCCACTGACTAAATAATGCACACAATCTTGTTTTCCTCTTCAATAACAAGATTGATAAGATCTGATGAAAAATGGTATGCTCTTCCTCAGTCAGTGACCTGCTCAATTTCCTGCCTTAAGCCTCTGGCACCTTCTCTTCATCTGATCCCACAACTGAAGATGAAGTATCTACACTTGTGGGATCAGATGAAGAGATCAAGTTTGTACTGGTAACTTTCCTTCAGTGATTAATGTACTTCCATGTTGAAGAATACACAATTCTGACCCCAACTCGCACTCATCTCACACATTTTCTCCGTCGTTTAGCAGGGAACATTTCAGTCAGTTACGTATGGGGGTAGAGTAGGTGTACTGGAGAAGTCTGCACTTTAAGAATTTTGATGTGACAGGCTCCTCCTATCTATCCCCACCCAGAACCCAGTCTTAGAAAAAGTGCCCCAGAGGAGTCGACCTCCTGGGCCTATTCTCCTAGGGAAGTTAGGTTTTTATTTTCAATTTAACAATTTTATTTTGTCTTTTTTACACAAGAGGACAGGCAGACCCTTTAACAAGGTCTACCTGCTATGTGAGACATTGGAGTGGCCCGGTTGACACTGCATGCTGTGTGTGTGCTTCCAGGACCCAGCCACTGGTGCCTTCTGCTCCGGAGACCTGCCGCAGCCGCTTGCGGCTTGCATTACAGGTCAGCAGATCAACCCCCCCTGACTGACTGACAGTGACTGCACGCATTCTCCTATTCAGCACTACACACTCCGCTCTGCTGTAGCACAGTCTGCTTTACTGTACTCAACAATAATTTAGAAGCTAAACCTTCCATAATCTTTAGGAAGGCCTGCATTTAAAAGAACATTCTGGCACCAAGCTTTTTTAAGGGAACTCAGAATAGAAGTAAGACTTCTGAACAAAAATACTGATAAACCCTAAAGTAGTGGTGTTCTTTAGATGTAATCACTCCAAATGCACAACCTGCACATATTTGAGTAACAAAAGACAAATGGTCATGGCAATTGCATCTAGAAAACTCTACAATATAGAATCTTTATTAATTGTAACACCTGTCATTATATACTGTACCTCCTAATCTGTCCCTGTCAGATGTACTTTGTGGGACAAACTATACGGCCACTCAAGAATAGAGTGAGGGAGCATAGAAGAAGCAACTTAAACAGTGAACTGAAAAAAGATGCTGGTGTTGGGAAGGAGAAGATCCAGATAACCAGTCTTGGTGCGGATCACTTTAGAAACCTATGCAGGCAACAAGCCGCAAGAATTCTGATACAAGAAGGCTGGGCATTTGCAATTTAAGAGAACACCACTAGTTAATTATCTCAAAAACAACTGAGTTAAATCCACCATACAGGTATAAAGCCCTGCCAGATTGAAACCTCTTGCCTTCCTGATCTGAGAAAGCCACCCTCTGTGTGTGGCGAAATGCGTCTACCCAAGGAACGTACATGCTGGGATTCTCTGCCACCTTTTCCCCGCAAGCCCATATTCACGCCTGCCATCCAGCGGCTCCATTCAGCGACATTTGTTTACACACTGGGAGCGGCGACTGTGAGAACCAGCACAAGCACCTGCACACCGCTGTCAGTGAGATCCCCATGACGGCTAAACAGCTAACATGTTGAAGCACGGAGGACAGACAGCCAAGCGGATAGTGCTGCACATGGCCAGAATCAATTAGGGTCCTGTCGCCACGCAACAACATCTACCCTGCTGGGCTGTGCAAACCCTCACAACCCACTTATTAGCACTGAGGATGCTCCTGCAGCCATTAGCGGCAACATTGAACTACAGTACACCCTTGGAGGTAAATTACATTACTGACTGTTTATTTAGCTACTAAATCATATCCATATAAATAAGGACTATTGCCACTCATTTCAGGCAGATTGAGGATCTGATGCTAATTTTCATATTAAGTGCTTAAGTATCAATAGCAAGCTTGCTTTTATTACATAGTTTTAGCACCAATACATGACCCCCGGGAGGTAAATGTGTTCATGTGTCATCAGTTATATTCTACTTTATTGGATTCATTTTTCCTTATTGTAATTTTATGTTATTTTTTGTGTGTTTAGCTAATTTGGGAGAATACATTGGTTTTATTATTCCTGTATCCTGTTGTATAATTAAGCGCCCCACTTTCTTCTTACTTTATTCTCAAGGTCCATCTCCAGTGTATTCTCCAAGTCCGTCTCCAGTGTATTCTCCAAGTCCCTCTCCAGTGTATTCTCCAAGTCTGTCTCTAGCGTAGTCTCCAAATCTGTCTCTAGTGAAGTCTCCAAGTCTGTCTCTAGTGTATTCTCCAAGTCCATCTCCAATGTATTCTCCAAGTCCGTCTCCAGTGTATTCTCCAAGTCCCTCTCCAGTGTATTCTCCAAGTCCGTCTCTAGCGTAGTCTCCAAGTCTGTCTCTAGTGAAGTCTCCAAGTCTGTCTCTAGTGTATTCTCCAAGTCCCTCTCCAGTGTATTCTCCAAGTCTGTCTCTAGCGTAGTCTCCAAGTCTGTCTCTAGTGAAGTCTCCAAGTCTGTCTCTAGTGTATTCTCCAAGTCCATCTCCAATGTATTCTCCAAGTCCGTCTCCAGTGTATTCTCCAAGTCCCTCTCCAGTGTATTCTCCAAGTCCGTCTCTAGCGTAGTCTCCAAGTCTGTCTCTAGTGAAGTCTCCAAATCTGTCTCTAGTGTATTCTCCAAGTCCATCTCCAGTGTATTCTCCAAGTCCGTCTCCAGTGTATTCTCCAAGTCCCTCTCCAGTGTATTCTCCAAGTCTGTCTCTAGCGTAGTCTCCAAGTCTGTCTCTAGTGTAGTCTCCAAGTCTGTCTCTAGTGTATTCTCCAAGTCCATCTCCAATGTATTCTCCAAGTCCGTCTCCAGTGTATTCTCCAAGTCCCTCTCCAGTGTATTCTCCAAGTCCGTCTCTAGCGTAGTCTCCAAGTCTGTCTCTAGTGAAGTCTCCAAGTCTGTCTCTAGTGTATTCTCCAAGTCCATCTCCAATGTATTCTCCAAGTCTGTCTCCAGTGTATTCTCCAAGACCGTCTCCAGTGTATTCTCCAAGTCTGTCTCTAGCGTAGTCTCCAAGTCTGTCTCTAGTGTACTCTCCATGTCTGTCTCAAGTATAGTCTCCAAGTCTGTCTCTAGTGTATTCTCCAAGTCCATCTCCAATGTATTCTCCAAGTCTGTCTCAAGTATAGTCTCCAAGTCCATCTCCAGTGTATTCTCTAAGTCCATCTCCAGTGTATTCTCCAAGTCCATCTCCAGTGTATTCTCCAAGTCCATCTCAATTGTACAGATGGATCACCTCTCTGCCAGCACCACGGCTCGCCAGAATGCCATCTGACTGGAATGCGCGAGTGTCTCACACGCACACATGTCCCAGTTTTCAGATGGCAGGGGACGCAAACCCTGCCCGTTTCCACTTCAGGGAGAAGGACAGGGTTAGGGGGGTGTGGAAAGGAGGCGGGCACCATCAGACGTGTATTCTTCAAGTCTGGTATCCTGATGAATTTTTCAACTATTACCCTCACTTCAAGTATAACTCTTATTTCAAGTATTTACCTTGTCTCACGTATTCACCACTTCTCAAGTATTTATCTGTATCGTCATCTACCATTGTGTGAATACATTTTCTTCATCTTACCCGATTTCATTATTGAACTCTTTCCATTATGTATTCAGCTAACCTCATTCACCTAGGTCACACCTGGGTCCATCAGTTGCCAGTCGTAACACAGTACTTTTGGATTTCTGTATCATTCCAAATGATACTCAAAAATAGCAATCATCCCCAGATTGACCACCAACTGTATTGTTTCATGTCACTGTATGGATTTCTGCCATTTCATCTTGTTTTTCATCTTGCCATGACAAATGTAATATTTCCCAAACAGAATTCATTATATTTCCACCAATCAATAGAAATAACTTGATAGCCGTATCACTGTTGAGAATGTGACAATCAGTCCTTCCTTAAAAGCTCATTGCTTAGATGTCATCCTTGACAATGAACTTTCTTTTATTAACCACATTCAGTCTTTCTTGAAATCATGTTACAGACAGAGCGCAGTGCACATGGGAGCAGATCTTTGTATTCCCAAGAAAAGGAGGATGATGCAGGTGGTTGTTGGTGGGTGCAGGGCCGTCAACAGAAATCTTGGGGCCCCATACACTGTTATCTCTGAGCCCCCACCAAATCAAATGCTATCAACCCCCTTCCATGCTGGAACATAAACTGGATGCACTCCCTTGCCCTGTGGCTTGCGCTCTATCACACCGACGCACACCCCCACCCTGCAACCTGCGCTCTATCACACCGATGTGCACCTTCAGCCTGCGGCCTGTGCTCCCTCACCATGCAGCCTCCGCTCTATCATAATGATGCACTTCCTTACCCTGCTGCCTGCGTTCTATCACACTGACACACTCCCTCACCCTGCGGCCTGCGCTCTATCGCACTGACGCATTCCCTCACCCTTTAGCTTGCGCTGTAATGCTGACATGCTTCCTTACCCTCCCTCCAGACCCCTTGAAGGCTAGTTCTGACCCTCCCTGCTAGTGCTTAACCCTCATACCCTGCGGCCTAACCCTTACCCCCCCTCCCCCCCACAGCCTAACACTAACCACCTCACATATATTATATACACACATACAGCACTCAATCTTTCCTATGAAACATCCACAGAGTGCAGGCTGGCTGGGTAGGCCTGGAATACAGCAGCCTCTCCTCCCCAGTCCCTCATGCTCAAAAATCATTGGCAGAAGACTGCAAGAGTAACCTGGGTCAGCGCTACAGTGTAAAAGGGGTCACGCACTCAGACTTTTGTGTGAAAACAAGACTCAGCTCAAAGCAAAATATTGTGTTGTGGGTTTATTTATTCTTTAACAACTTACAGTTACAGGTACTGTATGTGTGCTGTATGGGAGTTTCAAATCAATATTACAGTAGCAATACATTCAGGGGCAGGGGCGGATTGAACATTTAACTCACCGGGAAGTTTCCCGGGAGGCCGGACAAAGGTGAGGCAGAAAATTGGACATGCTCCATCCACTCGCGGGTTGTAGCGTTGCCCACACAATTCTGCTGGGAACACTGCAGGTCAGAGGCAGGTCTCTATACTTCATAACTCAGCCCTGTCTCCTGCTATCAGTGGCGGTCCGGGGCAGTTTACTTCTTTGAATCATTTGGGGGGGGTGCTCTAACCTATCAGTGTATGACATCCTGTAGCTGGATGCTGAAGAGTACTGGCTGTACGGGCAGCAGTAGCATTGTAGACTCCCTCCTCCTCCTTGGGCACCTCCTCCTCTGATGCATCTGCAGACAGGTGACCAGGCTCCACTGCTCCTTTGAAGGTCGTAGATGGCAACAGTGCACTCCCACACTCAGCCGCTGCCCTGCCATTTGTCCGTGCCATCCCATTATTTCCAGCATTTGTTTTTATTGCAGCAGTGTAATGAAGGGGCCCACAGCATCATTAGTTATGCTGCGTGACGAAAAAAAGCAGGAGCCGACAAGCTGTTGCACACATCCCCCTTCACTGGCGTTTTCCTATTGCTGGGGCTCCATCCATTTCACTGACTGCCCTGGGGTAAAAATCTAGAACGGCGTCTGTGGGTGCTTTCAACAGGGCGACCCGCTGCTGCTTCCAGGAATAGCCTGCCTGGACCCACTTGCTCACATCGTGGAATGCAAAGAGAAGGTCTGCAGCTGCCGGTACCCGCTTCTATTGTGGAGAAGATGGCAGGGGGGAGCGATGGCGGCGGGGTGGGTGGGGGGTTTCAGCTGCTGCAGTACTGCTGCCTGCTGTTGCCGTGGCTGTATCAGAGGTCAGCGACTTTTTGAAATGTCCCTTCTGCCTCACGGCCTGATACCAATCAGGCAGTGGTGACTCCTGATTGGCTGCTGGATTGTGTGCTCCAATTGGCTTGCAAGCTGGCGCAACATTTGAAATAGCCGCTGTCCTGCTCTGATGCAGCCTCTGGGTTGCCCACCACTCTGCACGGCTATATCCCCCTTACAGCGAATGCACCACACTGTCCAGCTGTAAGGGGGACAGCAAGTGCACTGCTCTGCCCAGGGTGCACTCGCTGAAAGGATGTAATCCCCTGTGGCATCCAACATTTAACTCCCCCGGGCATCAAGCATGTATTCCCCATCCCCCGTGGCAACGAGCATTTAACCCCCTGGTAACAAGCATGTAATCCCCTGTAGCAATGATCATTTAACTCCACCTGACATCAAGCATGTAATCCCCCATGGCATCGAGCATGTAATCTCTTGTGGCAAAAATAATATACCTCCTGGCAATGAGCATGTACCTCGTGGCAACGAGCATGTACCTCCTGGCAACAAGCACGTAACTCCTGACAACGAGCATGTAGGTAAGCGCCTCTTATGTGGCATAATATGCAATATGCATTACTGTGAATAGTATAATGTGTAATGGGCATTATGGCTTGTGGTATTTGAAATATGCATTATGGCATGTGGCATAATTATGTAAGGGGCATTACCATGTGTGGTCTAATGTGTAATGGGCATTATGGTGTCGGTGTGTGGTATAATGTGTAATGGGCATTAAGGTGTATGGTACAATAGGCATTATGGTGTGTGGCATAATGTATAATGTGCGGTATGTGGTATAATGTGTAATGGGCATTATTGTGTGTGGCATAATATGTAATGGGCATTACCTGGGCATAATGTGTAATGGGCATGCCTTTTTTCCAGGCTAGAATACAGCCCTTGTTATTAGGCTCTACCCATTGTTGATTTGGTGCCGCCCATATGAGGCCACTTCCAGATATTTTCCAGGGCCATTTTTAGTCCCCAATCCACCCCTGCAGGGAGAAAGGTATTAATTGGTATGTGAGCATATCCGTTTATCTTGTTCCTTTGCTGCTGTGGATGGGGTGAGTGTGATTCTATAGTAACATTTCTGGACCCTGCACCGACTGAACTCCCTACAAGTGAGTGCCATCTTGCCTTTTTTTATTATTATATATATATATATATATATATATATATATATATATAAATCGACAAAAAAGCAGGCACTCCTGGGACTTGGTCAAAACAAACAGATTCTGTATTAGGCAAACATGCCAAAAAGGCCAACGTTTCGGGGTAACAACGCCCCTTTGTCAAGGCAATACAAGTGGTGTAAAACGGCAAACCGTTTGCCGTTTTACACCACTTGTATTGCCTTGACAAAGGGGCGTTGTTGCCCCGAAACGTTGGCCTTTTTGGCATGTTTGCCTAATACAGAATCTGTTTGTTTTGACCAAGTCCCAGGAGTGCCTGCTTTTTTGTCGATTTGTCCATTGTTTAGCTAGGCACCAGGGCAGTTGCCCCAACGAGGAGAGTGCCGGTCCGCCGACCTACACTATATATATATATATATATATACCCTAACTGGAAAAGACAGTGTTGGTAACATAATTTTATTTATTAGAAATGTAGCATTAAGTTTAGTCACAAAACTGGCATGTGCTTTTTTTTTTATTTGTAATACCACTTTCTGCCCACAAGAGGGTATTTATGTAGCACATGTAGACACAGCAATTGTCAGATTTAAATGACATTCTGAGTCATACAGGTATTAATGTATTCATACTCAGGTAGGGTCATTACCATCCAAAAAGGCAGGTGGCTTAGTATTCTATGAAATACATATTGCAAGGTTTAGAATAGATTAATGTTCATTACAGTCTAGAAATTAATTCATATCTTTTGTAATTCAGCTTGGCCAAATACTCATAACTCGTAATACCTGCTTAAACAATCTGACACATAACAAAATATCTCCCACAAGGACTTTCTCTTTCCTAACAACGCAGAGGCATTCTGTGTGACTTTAGCTTGGATCAAAATAAAGAGATCACTGACCCTATTACCCCACAAGCACCTATTTCTCCCCATCCTGAATGATCATCCCGGCTGAATTCAACTGCATCTAATACGCTATTTTAGCGATGTAACTCTCCCTGGGGATTCTCATCTTGTTATCCGATAATGCCTGAAACTACTGGACATTTTACAGTTACCTTACCTTATTTATTGCAACAGCAATATTCTTCTTTTGTGTCATATATCTCAACAGTTATTCTGATTGATGGTGTAATAGATTATCATAGTATCGTTTTCCTCAGTGTTTTGGTTACTTCCTCCACCCCCCTCTACCCTACTCCTTCCTCCATATTGCAAAACCCTTGATGATATATAGGGACAAACCTGTTCCAGCCTCCTGGAGGTTAAATATCTCTCAACTTTTCTGTAAGCCATATTTCACAATTTTTTTCTAACATTGTCGTTTACAACAGTATTTTGTTCAATTATTTGGATGTTCTTGTTTTGTCTCCCCCTGTTTGTCACCCCCCCTTTCCTCCTCTCCGACCTGCCAGTCACCAAGGCAGTCCCATTGGGGGGGTGTTACCTCCCTCTGGGACACCTTTCTGCGGGCTGCCAAGCTAATTTTCTGATTGCGCATGCGCAGTACCTAAATTGGTACTGTGCACGCTCCGGTCCCGGTGCCTGTCATTTGTATTATACAGGCACCGGGACCATTATTCCCTTCTATGGGCTGTTGTCGAAACAGCAGTCCATAGAAGCAGGCCACATGCGCAGTACATATGTTTGCACTGCGCATGCGCTAGTCCCGGCTCTTGTCATAATAGCACAGGGGACCGGGAGGAGAGGCGGTGGCAATGAGAGGGGGTGTATCTGCATCGTGGTACCCTCGCGGCGACTGCAGCCAGAGGCAGCCCCCCTCCCCCAAGAAGGTACAAGCTGCCACTAGATATCAATCAACTGTAAACCTCCATGACTGACCTGAAGATTATTTCCTGGAATATTGGTGGTTTCAATTCCCCAGCAAAGTGACAGAAAACACTCATAAATCTGAATAAACAAGGTATTCAATTAGCTTTCCTTCAGGAAACTTACCTAATTCCCTCAGAGGTACTCACACTGAATGCTTGGTTGGCAGGTCATACTGTAGGTTCGAGTCCATATAACTCCAAAGCACGAGGAGTAGTTATCCTTATCAAAGCTGGTGTTCCTCAAGAAGTTATTGAAACAATTGTAGATCCTGAAGGTCGAAGCCTTATTGTCTCATGTACTATCCACTCAAAACTGTTTGTCCTCTCTCCTCTGCTATTTATATTAGCCAAATAAACACTCTAAATAATTTTTCCAAAAGTTGAACACTTCTCATACTCATGCAGACTCCCTTTATTATACTGTATGTGGTCATTTCAGCATCTATCTCCCTAAACTCACCCTCCACAAACAACTCTGTGCTCCTCTCCCTAGACACCAAGAAGGCTTTTGATCTAGAGGAATGGGATTGGTTGTACACCACGCTGACCAAATTTGGTTTCATTGGTTGTCTTCTCCACGTTTTTTTGTTGTTGCATACTGTATAACATAATCCACCCGCACAAATCGCCTGCAATGGCCTGTTTTCTGATCCATTTATTATCAAAAAAGAAACTTGACATTTTATTATTTGTCTCTAATTCCACATTCTCCATTCCAGAGATAGTTAGGTTAATAAACTCGCTTGGCTCACGATCTGGCTACCATATAAATCTCACCAAATTGAAACTTTTACACTTTCACAATTTAGATAAAACGACCAGAGAATATTAAAAAGTTGTACTGTACTTTCATCTTACGGAACCCACGTCTGAAGTTAGATGAGCCAGACTCCATGCCCAATGGTCATCTGATTTACCTAATCTTTCCTCCCATGACCATCTTATGTAGGGTACACACCAGAACGATTTGGCCTCAAAACACCCAATTTAGATACAATTTACACAGATTGTATGTAAATTGGGCATGTTTTGGGACATTTCTGATCCAATTCCAATCGGAGGCGCGGCCCCGCGGGTCATTCGGTAATTTTTCAGATCCTACCCGCAGCAGGTAGGATTTCAAAATGACCCCATCAACTGGGTACCGATCGAGATCGGATCGGAAGCAGGTCGCATGCAGATCGTGCGCAGATTGTGTGCTTCAACAGATCGCAAGATGATCGTACGATCGTCTTACGATCTGCTCCCATTCTAAATCGTTCTGGTGTGTACCAGGCATAAATGTACACTAGGAATCAACAATGAAAACACTTTGCTCCTCTTATTTGCAGGAAGTCCATTTTTAAACTTTACAAATGCATCTATTTTGCCTGCATGCCTGTATCATTTTGTGCTCACTGCTACTGGGGAATGTCCCAAGTGTCATATGGCCAAAGCTTCATACTTTCACTGCTTTTGGGAGTGTGGTAAAATTAAATGTTTTTGGAATAAACTTCTTGACAATATCAACTCTTTATTTCACTTAAAATATGTCCAGATCCTCTGGCATGCCTTTGTACTAATTTTGCTAACTTGGAATTAGGTGACAGTAAACATCGTTTGGTTCCCCTATTGACCATACTGGTCACAATTGGTGGACACTGATATGTTACTGTGTATATTATGCTACTCATTGTACTTGGATAGCTTGTTTTTATCCAAGTGTATTTTTCTATTGATGTTATCTTTTATATATGCTTTATTTTTATTGTATCCTATGCACACTTTTTTTTGTATTGTTGGAAATTTTCTATAAAAAAAGGCCAGTAAATAAAATGTTGTAAAATGCAGCTTTTGGAATTATATTATTTACTCATGTATTTAGTGATACATATAAAAACCTGGCACCACAGTAATAAAAATAAATTTAGGTATTAGAATCGAGCACCCACCTTACCTCCAAACAGAAGGACAGTGGGATTGATATGTGGCACTCCACGGGTTTTTGCAAAAAAGTTTGAATTATATTTGGTGCATGAGAAACATAGGTTATTCCATCAGACAATGTTTCAAGACCACTTGGGGTCTTTTCATCAGGTCCAATACAATAAAGTTACATATGTGGTGCACATGTGAAGATTGGATGAGGGACGCCACCTGTGTGTCCTGATTAGGTCGTTTTAAATACACAATATTCCCTTATTCATAGAGGGTGTCAGCCAGTCTTTAAGTAAACGAGTAGTGGTAGAATGTTCAAAATGATATGTAAATAATATATAAAGTAGCAGTGAATAATTGTTTAAAATAATAGCAGCAATCTGGAACTGAAATATATGGTTAAAAAAATCTCTATATAGGCGTTTAAATGGTATAAAAAAGAGGTTATTTATTTATACAAAAAGAAATATAACATTTTTTTTTTACAATGCAAACAATTTGGACAGTACAATGATGCAAAAAATAGTAATAAAGTGCTTATATCAAAGATATGGTTGGAGGCTAGGATCACCCTAGGGTGTTCCTAGCTTCCAACCATATCTTTGAGATGAGCACTTTATTACTATTTTTGGCATCATTGTACTGTCCAAATTGTTTGTATTGTAAAAATATATATATATATTTATATATATTCTTTTAAAAAAAGTTTTTATAAGAAATCCTTTTATATTTCTTTTTGTATAATTAATAATAATAATAATAATAATAATAATAATAATAATAAGTGTTCGCACAATAATGCATTGAATACATATACTATATCTGTATTGTCAGTCTAGCATTGGCAATATATCTATCAGCCATTAAAAAGGTTGCCTTATGTGTAACCCAGCCCATACAGATTCAGTGACTAATACAGTACATAGCTTTAAACACTTTCCCTTAACATGACTTCCCCTTTCAGCATGTATATTAGTTTAAATTCGTATTTCCTTAATGCGTAGCTTATGCTATAACTTCTAACACTATTATCCGTGATAATGAACAGGGGAGACACAACAGGTCTGTCACTCAGTTACACCGACTAATGTATTTCTGACCTATGATCTGATGTCACTTCAGTTTTCTTCTTCACACAATAGGAGAACACTTGGCACACCCTTAGTAAATCAGGGCAGGTTCCTTAATTCTCCTATTGGTTTTACTACTACTTTGTTGATTCCTAACCTTCGCCCAAGCCCCAGGGATCTCCTCTCCTCTCCCCGAAACTGGTGTCAGGAATTTCTATATATTGATCAAGTCTGCAACACCCAATCTTATGTCACTAGAACGGCTTGTAG
This sequence comes from Crinia signifera, assembly GCF_055691185.1. Classification (NCBI taxonomy): domain Eukaryota; kingdom Metazoa; phylum Chordata; class Amphibia; order Anura; family Myobatrachidae; genus Crinia; species Crinia signifera. The sequence continues at coordinate 134,324,159 of NC_139222.1, read as the reverse complement.
TGGAACACACGTGCTACATTCCAATTGTGTATACACCTCACTGACAAGACATTGCAGTAATAGTCTGGAAGAAATAACTATAGTAGGGCTGTGACACTCTACATTGTCTGCTAATCGAAAAACAAACATCATAGAAACTTACTATTGAGGTGTTATAGAGTTAATAGAGGGACTGTAGCTAATCAGATAGCTGCTGTTGTACCCTTTGAATTCATCAATGCTATACTTAATGCGTGTTTCCTTTTTAGGATTTACACAAACAGGTCCTGATTCAGAGTTGCGTGTTATTCCATGTATTTTTGTTATTTTGTGATTTGTTATCAAGCTGCACATAAGCACTTCAGAGCAATTACAGACAATTCATTGACATATAGATAGAGCCGGCCTAGTTCTTGCAGGGGTTGGCGAAAGTATCGTCAGCCCTACCAGCGTCCAGCTCCTGCCAGGGGTGTGCGCGCATGAGATGCTCGCAAGCCCTGAGGCAATGGAGCTTGCCCCAGGTCCCCACCGCCTCCCCCGCCATTGCTGCCGGTCCCCCTCGCCAACCCGACCCCCCCCCAAACCCTGCCCATCTCCCTGAAGTGGACGGGCAGGGAGATGCTGCCCAGCCTCCGTGATACTGGGACACGCGTGTGCATGAGACGCACGCACATCCCAGTCCCTATTGCTGGCGCTCACCAGAGGAGAGGATCTGGCGGGCGCCGGCAATGAACAACAGTGGCTCCATCTGTACATGGATTTAACTCCAAGAGGCCATGGAGTCACCTGCCTCCAGACTCTAAGCCCTGAAAGGGCACTTGCATGTACAACCGCACCTGTGTGGTTCACAGCAGGATCCAATTGTGACCGCTGCTCTTCCAATGGAGCTGTGTGACATACCCACTGCTGCATAGTTAATTGTCTCTATCACAGACATTACAGATGGTGTAATGGTTAGCATTACTGCCTTCCAAATTCCCGAGGGGAAAGACCCAAACCTGCTAGGCAATGCATCACCATCAAAACAAAGTTATATCTGGTCACAGGGGAGCCATTCTAATGCAGGAGCCAGGAGCCTTCCAAGGAAGGTCTGACCAGTGCAGAACTGTTTTGCCAAGGCCACCGGGCAGATGACATTGGGCACCGCAGGACCCAAGGCCACCCATCTGACCCCAGCCGTCTGATCGGTCTTGGCTCACCTAATCCTAAACCACAGCACCCTGGAGTCTAGCCGAATATCTGAACACAGCAAGAATGCTGCACGAGTCTTGGAAGGCGCTACCAGCTCAGACACTCGATGGGCACCATGGAAAGCCATAGCAAAAAACAAGGCGGAACAAGATCGTCTCATAAGCAGAGTCTGCGCAAAGTCCTGCCTGACCCAGCAGCGAAAGAAGAAGGGGGGCATCCATGGGGCGAAGGGAATCAGGGGAAACTGGCACTGTGTGCGCCCAACCTTACATAGCGGATGTTATTAGGAAACCCTTTGCGAAGTCTGGTTAATCCTGGCAAAAAATAAAATAAAATGATACCCGATAGGTAAAGCGCCGCCACTGCCCTAGATTTCTCGCCACTAAATATCCCCCCACAGCATTAACCTAAGCCCCCGCCTACCCGACTGTTTAGACCGACCTGCAACTTGATGCCTGGAACATGCTACGCCCTAAAGAGGATGTTAAAGCGCCATCATTGCAAAGCGAGCTGCCCCAAAACACGCAAGACCAAGGGGGACTTGGCCTTCCGGTTGTTAATTGCATGCACTGTGCAAAAGTTATCGCACTAGAAAAGCAAATGCCTATTAGCGAGTTGGGGCCCCTAGATCACCATTGCCACCATGATGGTGAATAACTCCAAGAGCAATATATCTCTCGTAAGGCCATCGCTCGCCCAACACACAGGCCAAGGCGCCGCACACCAGCCGCCAGCCAGAAAACAGCTGCACCTCCTTATCTACTTTCTTCCCACAAATCAGAGGGGGGTACAAGTGGGCTGCATTACAAAGGGAACCCCCCCTGCACATGACCATAAACCAGCAGCTGGAAACCAGAGCTAAAGCTCCCTACCCGGGTACTGCTGAAGCCACCCGGCCATGGCTTCCACCCAGAGCGGCGTATGAGCCCTAGCGAGCGGGGCCCGGGCCGGAGGGCTTTGGGGCAGTGGCTGCATCCGCTCTCCTGGAGGGGCGGCAACTCTGAAAGCAGGTGGAGGCTGGGTGATTGCAGGAAAGCGCTGACACTTTTCTACGCCTATCACGGCACATCTGCCTCCCTCTTTTCTAGCATACTTGGCCGCCTGTTTACGAGCTTTAGCCACACTGTCAATATCTAAACCCCCAGGTCAGGAGGGTGAGGAGGCTGAGGAAGAGGAGGAGTAGCTAGAATGAGAGCCTGCAGATGACAACCCAGACACAGATGTAAACTCCCCACAAGAGGACCCCTCACCTGAAGATTCAGGCTGAGCAGCCCATGTGTCATCATCTGCATCTTCCTGCTCGACTTCGCCAGTGGCGACCGAATCCGCTTCACCGTAGTCCAGCTGTGCCTCAACATCTGTGGGAACAAGCATGGGGGGGACCACGAGGACCATAGGCCACGGCCTCTGGCCTGTATGCGGCTCTGCGCTTTCCTGCACTGATATCCCAGCTAACACTGCCCTTCCATAAGTCCTTATTGGACCCCCTAGTCACATGCTTCCCTAGGTCACACAACAGCCTTGGATGTTTAAACCACTCCATGCCTATTGCAGACATTACGTTAATCTTAGATACATTTGCTGTGGGATGCCAACATGCAGTCTTGGTTTGACTACCAGCACAAATTACAGTCTCCAGCACAATTGTCAATTATTATTTTTGCCTGTCCTTGCTATACAGATGTGTCTACTTTGTGGTATAGCAGGGCACATGCACACAACTCCTGTGCCATTTACTGCAATGAGAAGAGACGTGCACATGTGCCCATTATTGAAACTTTCGCCAGCCCTATCAGATCATCCATCTCAGTATGGCTTCCAAAGCGAGCAAATCAGCTTCTCTGCAAGCAACCACTTTCAGCAACTAGCCCATACTGTGAATAGCTGACCCCCTGTAACCCCAAGGAAAGCATAACCAGTGGTGCAAGTAAGAAAAATGTCTCAGTGGTACTGTCCTGCGCGCCCAAAAAAATGGGCGTAGTTAGGGGTGTGGTCAGGGACATGGTGCTATGACACGAGGGTGAGTGGCTACATGACAAAACTTTAGAACACAATGACATTTCTGTTTGGGCTTGTGCATTGCATCCTGTACACAAAATGTAGGAGCCAGATAAACTACAAACAGGGATATTGCGCGCCGAAGGCACACATCCAAAATGTACACAGTAATGTCTGTTATGCGACACCCACCCAATACATATTACTCATGCCAGTTACACATTATGCCTCACACCATAATGCCTGTTGCACTGCTGCCGCACAACTGATGCCAATTACTAATATGCCCCCACAGTGCCAGATGTGCCCCCACAGTGCCACACATATGCCCCCACACTGCTAAGTATGCCCCCAGTGCCAGATATGCTCCCACAGTGCCACACCTATGCCCCCACAGTGCTAAGTATGCCCCCAGTGCCAGATATGCCCCCATAGTGCCTTACATATGCCTCCAGTGCCAGATATGCCCCCACAGTGCCAGATATCCTATGCCCCCACAGTGCCAGGTATGCTTCCAGTGCCAAATATGCCCCCACAGTGCCTTACATATGCCCCCAGTGCCAGATATCATATGTCCCCACAGTGCCAGATATCAAATGCCCCCACAGTGCCAGATATCAAATGCCCCCACAGTGCCAGATATAATTTGCCCCCACAGTGCTAAGTATGTCCCCAGTGCCATATATGCCCCCACAGTGCCACACATAATTGCTCCCACAGTGCCAGAATAAGCCAGCAGCACAATTCACCCTCCAGGTCTGACTCCTGCAGTGCTTGCTGTCTTCTTGTGTCCGGGTCTCCAAGGTCTCCTCTCCCCCTCCAGTTCCCTGCCACCGCAGCTGCCACTGCTTGCTTCTGCTTCCATTCGGATGGAAGGGGAGCGCATTGTGCGTCTCTCCTTCCCCGGCTTCACTGTGTCCATGACTGTGACTGGGCCATCAGCCAATTATATCTCGCGGGCTGGTTCCTGATTGGCTGCCGGCCTGCGAGCTCTGATTGACTGACAGCACAGTCACAGTGATACAGCAAGGGAAAGGCGAGATGTCCGATACGCTCCCCTCCCCTCCGAAGGGAATCAGCTGTGGTGGGGCAGTGGAGGCCTTTAGTGCTGCAGCCGCTCACCCTTCCCATTTACCATCCTTGTAGTGTTAAGTAGGTTTTACCTCACCCGCGCCGGTGATCTGGCCACCTCAGTCTGCACTACAAGAACCACGGGAGGAGCTGCGTGCTGCTGGACATGTGCAGCAGCCCTCCTGTGGACATCTTGAAATCTGGCAAATCCGTGGCCAGCTACGGACATATATTTTTTTGGGCAGGACTGGAGTAAGACGCTGCGGCCGCCGACTGCTGTGATCGTGGTCCGCGGCCCAGCCAGGGGGAGAGCAGCCGGTTCTGGTCTGTTATGGACTGGCCCACCAGGAATTTGCCCGGTTTCTCGCCAGGGCCAATCCGCCCGTGGCTGCCATTAAATGTGTGTATTTACTACATGCTTCTGTTTGTCAGATATATTTCTAAAGCCAGGTACAAACTATGCAATTAATCGGTTGATATATCCGCAGCATTGCTCAGTGTGTATCTGTGAGCTTGCACTTGGGTGGCACATTTCCTGGGTCATCCTGTTGAGCGTGCTTCATTTTAAATGAGATGGGAAACAATACATCATTGACCACTACATTGCAAAGTGTGTATGGTTAACGCAGTGTATCCTGCCATTGTTGTATACACACCTTATTTAGTGTGTACCCAGCATTAGCATATAAACCAATCTGTCAAAAGATCATTGAGCTGTGCTATATGTATTTCAATTATATATTCACCCCAATTATGGTTGGATACATTTTAAAACAAAAAGAGGAACTTTATAATGAAGTTCGTAAGAACACACTGCTGGAAAAACTACTGTCACTGAGGGGTTTATTCTAGTTCATTCTTTCTGACAAAGTCCTTCTTAGATGGACAAAACCATGTGCACTGCAGGGGGGCAGATGTAACATGTGCAGAGAGAATTAGATTTGGGTGAGTTATTTTGTTTCTGTGCAGGGAAAATACTGACTTCATGATTTTACACTGCAATATAGATCTCACTTTGAAGAAAAACCCCACCCAAATCTAATTCTCTATGCACAAGTAACATCTACCCCACCTGCAGTGCACATGGTTTTGTCCATCTAAGAAGGATTTTGTCAGAAAGAATGGACTAGAATAACCCCCTTTAAGTTGTTCTTACCCAGTATGCAGAAGATGATGTCACAGTTAGTCAATGCCAATAATAAGTTATTTCCCGGCATACAATTGAAAATAGCTGGCAATTTCTGTAAATGAATGGCTGATGCTAATATGTAGGTCCAGTGCTGCATTTCACACCAACATAAAGAAATAGGCATCTTTGATAAAGGAAACTGCTTTCTTGTTTGTCTGTGTCACAATTAAAGGAATTTGTATCACTCTCTTATAGAACTTCCTGCAATCATTAATTTCTGCCAAAGAACACAGTTCAGTATGAGTCTTTCAGGGATTTTAAATGTGTGTGTGATTAAACAAATATAAATAGATTTCATGTGCCATACTTCCGACCAGAGAGGTTCCGTATGAGACAGGGACTGATTCAGACAATGATGCAATGGTAGCTGCAATTTCCGTGTGACAGCTAAAGGTAATGATGCGTTTTGCTGTGTGTTAGCTTTATCAAAGAATATGTTGGTATCATCCATATTGGATTTTTAAACCTCTCGAAAGCGGTAGATCATGTACACATGTAGACAGATAATCCAAGTATAATCATTTTTGATCAAAATACACTTATTCGAATAAGGAGGCAGAACGATTTGTTATATCAACATAATAAGAACCAAAAAGATAAAAAATACTTAACTCAAATATATAAACACCTTGAATTCTTACACATAAAAATCAAGGAAGATGAAGTTTATCTCCATGCAGATTGGTTGTGTAATTCCCTTCAGGGGTCAGGTGGGATGATCCTGTCCCACCTAACACCTGTTCTCACTGTCCTGACTGTTTTTTTTATGTATTACTTATTTACTGATGTTGGAACCTTTTCTTGCAGGCTTACTCAGAAACTCTTGATGTGTGTGATCATTCATATACTGTACTTACTGGAGTAAGCATATTTTAGGTGGTAGGGGCGGGCATATCTAGGATCTCGGACTGGTTAGTGATTCATTTAGGTAGGAATGATTTAAGAAATTGATGCTGCTGTTTCTACGCTAGTCAGCAGTTGAGGTGGGCATGTTAGAAGGCACTGGTTTGTGTTTTGAAGACAAAAGTTTCTACAGGTCAGACAGGGTCCATTTTACCATAAAGAAGTAGGAGATTTTGAATGAGAAACTTTATAGTTTTGAGCTCAGTTTATGGTAGCAAGCCATGCTCAGGTGATATTTTCCCTTTGACATTGTCACTCTCTCATGGGAGAACGTAGTCTTCATCTTAGGGTGAGACCAGGGAGACCAGTGCTAGGCCAATTAAGGATTTCCACTACATTTCATTTATTTATGTATTTTTATTGGGTTGTGGTCTGAGATAGCACTGAATTTTTCTTCCACCATATTTTAATATTCAATATAAATGTGAAATGTGTGTATATATATATATATATATATATATATATATATATATATATATATATATACACACATATACAACAAGAATTCCAATGCGCAACGTCCAATATTTAGAAGGTCTGTCGTAAAGGTTAATGACCTTTTTTTCCAATGTAGTGCAGCCTCTTCTCCTAGGATCCACTGTCTCCAGCAGCCAAGGGAAATTTCACATAGAAAAGAATGGAGGAGGCGCACACAATGAGCAAGTATATTTCAACACTTTACTAAAAAATAATAGCTCACATACATGTAAGTTTTAAAAGATGCACATCATCACTTCACCAGTGTAGATACAGCTGTGACAAGCTTCCGTACAGGGCAGATCCCGATCCACTGTTCAGCAGATCTCACCGCCAAGCAGCAGCATGATTTTACCAAAAATCACCCAAAAAATAGACCAGGTTCTGACAAGTGAATTTGACAGAACCATGCACAGATCATTGAGATTTGTGCATGGTCCTATGTAAAAAAAATTGGGTACTTGTTTCCTAGCACGGCCACAATCGCGGGCATCGCGGGTAATTTGTAATGGTCTGCGATGTGACCGACGCGATGCCCGCGATTTCCCATTGAAATGCATTGAAAAAGTCAAAATCGCGTTGGTCGCATCGCATGCGGCCAAAAAAAGCATGCGATGGTACCAACGCGATGCCTGCGATTTCCCATTGGGAACAATGTAAAATGCCTCAATTTACCCAAATCAACATAGGGAACATGTTGAATGGGCCAGAGACCCCAAAAAAACCCCCTGACCAGTGAAATGGCCCCCCAAAAATAGTTAACGCCACCCCACGATCAACGTGAACCCGAAGCGTGGCGAGCGCAGCGAGCCCGCGAGGGGCGGCGGTACGCGTCCTCCGACCTTTTCATACCCCCACTATCCACGTCGGCGTGGAGTTGAGAACAGATAGTGTGGCGAGCGCAGCGAGCCACCGAGCCCGAAGCGTGGCGAGCGCAGCGAGCCCCTTGAGGGGACGCGGATACCTGTGAAGCCCGCGAAGGGACGCGTTTACCTGTGAAGGTATCCGCGTCCTCCGACCTTTTCATACCCCCACTATCCACGTCGGCGTGGAGTTGAGAACAGATAGTGTGGCGAGCGCAGCGAGCCACCGAGCCCGAAGCGTGGCGAGCGCAGCGAGCCCCTTGAGGGGACGCGGATACCTGTGAAGCCCGCGAAGGGACGCGTTTACCTGTGAAGGTATCCGCGTCCCCTCGCGGGGCTCGCTGCGCTCGCCACGCTTCGGGCTCGGTGGCTCGCTGCGCTCGCCACACTATCTATTCTCAACTCCACGCCGACGTGGATAGTGGGGGAATGAAAAGGTCGGAGGACGCGTACCGCCGCCCATCGCGGGCTCACTGCGCTCGCCACGCTTCGGGTTCACGTTCATCGTGGGGTGGCGTTAACTATTTTGGGGGGCCATTTCACTGGTCAGGGTTTTTTTGGGGGGTCTCTGGCCCATTTAACATTAATCCCTATGTTGATTTGGGTAAATTGAGGCATTTTACATTGTTCCCTATGGGAAATCACGTGGGGTCCCCCTCCTGAGCATAACCAGCCCCGGGCTCATTAGCTCACTGGTTCCAAAAATATGGGGGACAAAAAGCGTAGGGGTCCCCCGTATTTCTGAAACCAGCCCCGGACTTTGGGACCGGTCCTGGTTCCAAAAATACGGGGGGACAAAAAATCTGGGGGTCCCCCCATATTTTGAAACCAGCGCCGGGCTCCAACAGCCTGCGGTGTCATGCCACAGCCGGGGGACACTTTTTAAATAAGGTCCCCCTGGCGAAACATGAGCACTGTGGCTGGTCAGCCTTGGACGGGGTACCTGGAGGAGTGGGGACCCCCCCCCCAATAAAGGGGTCCCCACCCCCCAGGCTTCACCGCGTTCGTGGCCAGTGGATGCCGGCCTGATAGGGTTAATTTTCACATTCCTAACATTGCTTTATGCAGGAGAACTACAAGTACCAGCAGACCTTCCCCGCATGCTGGGACTTAGAGAACCACAAGTCCCAGCATGTGGGGCATTAATTTGCTCGCTGGGACTTGTAGTCCATCTGTAAAAAGAATGTTAAAAGAAAAGACACACAGAGAAAAGTATAACTTTATTTCACACACAAACACACACCTCACTTTTACACCAATATACTTACCAATCCAGGATCCAGCGCTGGTCTGTCTGCCGGCTCACCCCGCACTGACAACGGGGTAAGCCGGCTTTCTCCGTCACAGTTAACAGCCTCTGTAGCTCTGTCCCAGCGCTTCAGAGGCTGATAGCGTGATTGGCCGATGCGTCTCCATGGAGACGCATAGCTCAGCCCTGATTGGCTGAGCTATGCGTCTCCATGGAGACGCATAAGCCAGCCAGAGGCTGTTTGGTGTGACGGAGAAAGCTGGCTCACCTCGCTGTCAGTGAATTATATATATAAGTATATTGGTGTAAAAGTGAAAGAATGTTTGTGTGTAAAATAAAGTTATACTTTTCTCTGTGTGTGTCTTTTCTTTTAACATTCTTTTTACAGGTGGACTACAGGTGGACGGGTGAAGCCTGGGGGGGGACTCCATTATTGAAGGGGGTCCCCACTCCTCCAGGTACCCCGACCAAGGCTGACCAACCACGGTGGTCATGTTTCGGCCGGGGGACCTTATATACAAAGTGTCCCCCGGCTGTGGCATGACACCGCGGGCTGTTGGAGCCTGGTGCTGGTTTCAAAATGCGGGGGACCCCTACGCTTTTTGTCCGCCGTATCTTTGGAACCAGGTCCGGCTCAATGAGCCCGAGGTTGGTTATGCTCAGGAGGGGGGACCCCACGCCGTATTTTTTTTTTTACGTAAAATTGCAAGTCTGAAAATGTGCACATTTTCATAACTGAAAATGCGCACATTTTCAAGTCCAAAAATCGCCCGAAATCGCACCATATCATACTTTTTTGCCGCAAATTCGCATCTCATTACAAATGCGAATTCGCTGCAAAATAATAGATTTTTAAAGGTGCGATTTCGGGCGATTTTTTAACATGTCCAAAAATCGCACCCTATTACATTTCGCCCAAAGTGAAAGCGACTGAATCTGCATATGCAGTGAATACAATCCAATGTGCACCAAACAAAATAAAAGAAGATATGTTCCTTATACAGTATGTATCCAAAAGAAGAACAAGTTTAAATTAATTTAGCGCTTATGATTGTTTTTGTAATTCCAAAAAAAAAATTCCATATCATTGAGGGGTTTTGGTGTTAACCCTGCTAAATTTCAAAACCTCTCCATAGCTGCTCAGCACAAACTTTCAGTCACACATTTTTCCTTCTAGTGAATCTGCATATGGAGGCGACTTATGTAATTGTGCTTATCAAATACAAATTCAGGAGACATAATACAGATTGGTAAAATACAGAGATAAAAACATGAAAAGTACTGTACAAGTATAGGTAAGAACTACTAGTGCTTATCAATACAATACCTAAGATAAGCATAATTCCTCTAGCACAGTGCACACAAGGAAACAGAAAATAAGAAATTAAGAAGAAATGAGATGTATATGTGATGTCATTCATTGAATTTGTAGGCTATTTGCAGCTAAAACCTAAAATTATTGTAGCGGACTAGGGAGGAGCAATGCACTACCATCCGCCACCCCACATCGCCGGCTACCACATAGATAATAATCGCATATGCACTAACATCTGCGATTAATATCGCAAAGGACAGCTGCTGTCAGCAGGTCCCCGGCGGCTCTAACCCCCCCCCCCCCCTAACCCCTCCTGTGGTTGAGCCCAGCTGCTGCTGCAGGGACTTCGCCGGCACCTCCTCCCTGCACCTGGAAGGGAAAGTACAATGGGGGTCTCGAAAAAAAGCCCATAGGCTTCTATGGGGTATCACTCGCCATCACACTGGCGATACCCCCCCCCCCCCCCCCGCAGCGGTAAACCATGTGCATGTTTTCGTGCATACAAAATGCTAAAATCGTTTTCACTGCATTTTCGTGATAGAACATTCCATCCTGGATCTTAACGTGTATATCACCAATCTTAAGGGGCCTACACACGGGGACATTTGCTGAGCGTTCTGAGCAAAGCAAGATCATTCGGAACACGCACTGTGTGCTGAGCAATCTGTCCAGGCCAGTGTTCTCCAGCATGCTGGATATTCATTGGCGCATGGCACTGTGCAAAGCTATCACTATGGGGCATTTTCTAAACGATCTAGTAAGATCCCGTGTAGACCTGGACCTTGGTAAAGGTTTGTATGTCAATATGTTGCCCTATACCTGAGCTATAAAACAAACAAAAAAATACTTCAGAAAAATGTTTAAAATACAGACACTTGTTTATACTGTATGCCTGATTCAGAGGTGGTCACAGTCTTTGGGCGGTATTCAATGTGAATACCTGTTTAGGATTCGCTGCACATTCGCCACTGCTCGCTGTGTTCTGGAGCCTCGCCGGCTCCGGTATTCAACGAGTCAGGGGCTCGCTGCCCCTGACCGGCGAATTTGAGCTCCTGCGGCGGACGCCGCAGGGAGCCTGAGGACGGTGGCAGGCAGGGAGATGGAAGTCTCCCTGTCTGCCCCAGAACGTTTGTGGGGAGGAGGTGGGCTCCCCGGGTGCCAGGCAGCACAGGCTGCCCCCCCCCCGGGTGCCAGCAGGGGACCGGGTATATTCACTACACTCGATCATGCATATGTAATGATCGGGTGAAGTGAATATATGAATATGTAATGAGCGGCTCGGCTCCGGCCCCCTGCTGGCTGGTCTGTGTAAAAAAAAAATATATATATATATTTTTTTTTATTAAATATATATTCATGTGCTTACAGCACATGAATAAAAATAGCATGCCCCTCCTCAGAATAAAATTCCTGATTTTTTTACACCAATTGTATAACACAAAACACTTTATTTTAAAAGTTCATCTTCCACTTCACCATAAAAAGATAGCGATTGCTACTCGGTGAATCATTACGAAAAAAACCTTGAAATGTATTCGCCAACTGGTCATTGAATAGGGTGATTCACCGTTTTAGTCAGAAATGCGCCTTACAGCACAAAATCACCATAAAAACCTGGCGAATCAGCCTCATTGAATACCGCCCTTTGTGGTCCCGTGGGATTCCTATATTTATAGAGACTTTGTGTTTTGGGACTACTACACTATATATGTCTTTTTTGTCTTCCATTTTTTACATGTGATCATTATACGAAATAATTGTGGAAAAGAAGCTGTATGTGATCTACACCTGGTAAAACATACCCTATTTGTATATCCTTGGCTACCAGTACCCACAGTAGAGCGCTGCCCTCCAAATATTCTTTTTGTATATGCTTTATTCCTTATAAAATGATAAAATGGGTTCCAAAAAGCATGAAATTTGTATTAGTCCTATATCATAGTAATCCTTTAACGGAACCATTTTTTTTCACAAATACTTCAGCCATGAAATTGTGAGTTTGTGGCATGTTAATTGTTTTCTTCTACCACAGAGCATTCAATGTAATGTATGTCATTGTTCGCAAGATGACTAATGTAATCTAATGCTGATTACATTAGTCATTAGTTTTAAATAATATAAATAAAAATTATAACAAATAGTCATACAAACAAAAGAAATGATCATTATGATTTGAAAACGAGTTGAATATAAAGATGATCTGCATGGCTGCATTGATGGTATAATGGTTAGCATTACTGCCTCACAGCACTGAGGTCATGGGTTCAATTCCCACCATGGCTCTAACTTTGTATATTCTCCCCGTACTTGCGTGGGTTTCCTCTGGGTGCTCCGGGTTCCCCTCACAATCCAAAAATATACTGGTAGATTAATTGGCTTCCGACAAAATTAACCCAGGAGTGAATGTGTGTGTGTGCTTGTACATGTGGTAGGGAATATAGATTGTAAGCTCCACAAGAGCAGGGACTAATGTGAATGTTCAAATATTATCTGTAACGCGCTGCTCAATATGTGTGTGCTATTTAAGAAACTGTTAATAAAAAAAAGGTTCTTGTATGTTACCCGGGCACCCGACTATGCTACGCTGACAATGTAGCTGTGGCTACGTTGTCAGCGTAGCCATTGCCGGGCGGCCGGCTAATATCGGACGTCGGGCGGGGATTCTGCAGTGGGCGGGGGCGGTCGGGCAGACAGTGGGGGTTTACTTAAAACGTCCGTGTTGAAGGACGGGCGGCGGGGATTCAGCGGCGGCCGGGCGGGGGTGAAACATCTAGGCGGCGGTGCAGCAATGGCGGCGATTTAGCGTAGTCACCGCTGGGGGAGCATCACATGGTTTTCCAGCTCCCCCCGCGGCACTATGGTAATAGCGTACATGCCTGGCGCAGGGGAGGACTGTCATGGCGGGCGGGACTGTGGGAAACTGAGTGCCGGAGGCGCGGGGGACATCGTGGATGGTAAGTATCATGCACACTACACACACACACATTACACACACTACACACAACACGCACTTACACAATCATATCCCCACTATCAACGTCATACCCCCTGCGCTTGCCACACTTTTTAGAATTAACTCCACGCCCACGTGGACACTGGGGGTATGACGTGTATAGTGAGGATATGACCCATTATGTATTCGCTGAGCTCCAGTTACGTAAGTTACGCAATTTGTGTAAGTTACATAGTTTACGTAGCCAGCATAATGGTGTATTGGTATTCTCAATACACCACTACGCAAACTACGTAAGGGGCGCCCAGCTAACATATACTGTAATGGCTAATGCATAACTCCCAAACTGAGTGCCAAGAGGCTCTTGTGGGGGTACCTTAGATTGGTGGTTCAGATCCAAATCAGATTACTTATGGCAATGAAAACCCATGTGTGACGCATGCTGGTAAAGAAATCCATCTACTTTTGCCCTTCGCTAGCAATTTGCAAGGTGATTGACAGGACATAGGCATCTGGCGGAGGTAACCAGCTGTTTAGGTGGAGTGCTAAGAAAAATGCTGGCATGCCAGAAAAAATGCTATGCTGCTTAGGAAAATGCAGTAATGCTCAAGAGTTTTAGGGGAGGGTGTGTGACGTCAGCTCCGGCCCCAATAAGCCTGTATTCATCGCAGCCTCCAAGTAAGTCCTGGGCTACGTGGAGCTTGCGATGAGTCGTGACCAGTGGAAAATTCAATCAATGGTGAGTGTCTTATTATTATTTTGGACATATTTACTGCACTGCGAAATCTTCACTAGCCATACACATCTGTTCGCACCGCATGCACATTAATTCACATGGCGAGACTTCACTATAGCGGGACGGTGCCTACCTGTTCTCTGGTCTGAAATGGGCCCTCTGCTCTCCTTATTTCTCTGATCTAGTATGTCCAGCCCAGCCTACCACAGTACATGAGGTGTCATTAGTTTGCTTTGTTTCTTTTCTATGCATACACATTAAAACACCATATTTGAAAATTGTAATTTTATTTTGTCATGGGTTCGATTCATAATACTATTATGTATTACTGTTGTTGTCCTGTTGTTGACACTATGGTTCTTAATACTGTAGTTCTAAATTCAATTAAGTATGTAATCACAAAGTACATGTGAAAGTTCTATTCTTATTTCTATGTACTCAGTTACTTCTATAGAACAATACATTTTCATAAGTGTTTATCCCACTGTCAATGAGTCATCTCTGAACCTGAACATGATGTACCTTCTCACTTTGTAATCATCTTGGCATAGCACTGTGTACAGTATGTGAACTGCGCTACCTATACTAGCTTAGCTTGCAATGCAAACATTGTGTTTATTTGTTGATTTATTTCTTTACCTGCTGAATGAGGTCACTGCCCAAAGCATTTTTGTGCCAAATGTAAAGAAAGCTTATGTCATTTGCACAGTTTCTGTGTCAGACAAGGGCGGAAGATCGATCCCTACAATTTATGACTGTGAGACATACAGTAGAAGTGTAAGTTGTCCATACAATATCCATACAACAAAAGTTGTTCTTTCCATTGTGTCCCAGACAAAAAAATTATGTAATGCATGGGGCATGACAATGTTTTAGGATGGGGGAGCAAGATATCATTTGGCATCCCTAAATCTCCGAAGGCTGCCCTCTCAGGGTAGCTGGAGTAGAATAACGTAATGCCAGCAATAGGCATGTAGTGGGTTAAGCATCCCCATATGTGTGTCACACTTGGAATCATGTGACTCGGGGATCCAATAGGGGTTTGGGTCTGGCAGGGTTGACTGTAATATCTGTAGAAGGAAGGGGAGGAGACTTCCTCTTCTTCCTGCAGAATTCCTCGCCCTCCCTCCCCTTTTGCTTTTCTGAGGGTGGTGGGTTTAATTGCGTTAGCTGATAGGCGGGAAAGAACGGCAGGTTTAATCAAATTAGCTCACATTATGTGTTGATGTTATGTATATGGCTTGTTTTCGGTGCACTCACCTCTCATTGACTTAGGCCTTCACTGGATCACCCGTTCGGGGACAGCGACCCTACCCGGCCGGGTGGGTAGTCAATGCAGTTGGGTGGAGTTGGATACAGCTTGTTTTGAGTTAGGCCAGTTACATTTGTAGTTGGGGTGGAGTTTTAGTTAGTAGCCTTTCTTTCTTGGCCCCCATTAGTTAATTAATTGATTTAAATAATCAATCTAGCTTAAAAGTTTTGATAAATAAATCAGTTAACAATTTCTGCCAAACTTATGTCTCTGAGTCGTTATTTCAGGTTTAGTTATATAAGATGATGTGTTCCTGGTGTGGATACGAGGGGAGCAATTGTTCCTTACACATATGGCATCCATCAATGAGTTTAGCCCACACATTAGGTTTACGTTTATACCTAGTCTGACATAGGCCAAGTTGTTGAATGTTGCAGTGTCGATAAATTATGGTAAAATATCCACTGGTGTATTTGTTGAAAGAACTGATAGGAATACCCTATTAGAGCATCCAGTCATTACCCCCCCCCCCCCCCCCCCTTCATTGAAAATGGGTTTACCGCTTTCACAAATGATGCTGGAAAGCTGCATCACTAGTGACACATAGTGTGTGCCGGTAGAATTAGATAAGATGGTGGATAAATTCTGTGTGGGAGGGTATGATCACCCTAGTCTGCTGAAATTGAAGCAACAGGTTCTTAATATGACAATGGAGGAGCTGTATAAATCAAAGAAATCTAAAGACAGCCATATCATACCATGGGTAAATGAGTTTTCCCCCAGCAGTCCCATTATTCACCGAGCAACAAAAGCGCTCTGGCCTATTGTAGGTATGTATAAATGCCTTCCCTCACGTTGTAATGAGAGGCCCCTTTTGGCCTATACAAGGGGTAGAAATCTTCAGGACAGACTAGTAAAGATTGATGTAACAGAAAAAAGCCCCCTATGTTACCGAATGTCTATATAAAACCACCAGGATGCTACAGTTGTAAGAACTGTGCAACCTGCAAGTTTATGACGATTTGCAAATTATTTAAACATCCCCATTGCGAAGAACTTTATGACATCCGTTTCATACTGACATATGCCGCTACATTCGTTGTATATGTCATTGTATGCCCCTGTGGGCTTTTCTATGTGGGTCAAACCACTAGAAAGTTCAAAGAATGGATGGCGGCCCACAGGTCAGCCATTAGTCAGACATTCAAGGGCGAAATTGTGGACCAAAACCGATCCCAAGACATTTTTTGGAGGCTGGTCACTCCCCGGACTCACTTAGATATTTTATCATTGACCATATTCCCGTTAATATCAGGGGTGGTGACAGGAGCAAGACTCTCCTAATAAGGGAATCCCAGTGGATTTTAAGGCTTAAAACCCCACAGATTGAATGATAAAATCAACTGAAATAGCCTAGTGTGAGGTTTGAGCAGAAAAAGGATCAATTAAAGAGAGCGCATGCATACCAATATATATAATTTTATTAAAAAGACAGAAATTAATATTGCATTTAATATACTACACTACAGAAAACCTAATAGGTATAAAGTGCCCCTTGGGCAAAGTCCGACCTTCAGCAATGTCCCGAGACTCGTGAAATCACACGGTCTCTATTTGTCAGTCTAGGACCAGTATTCAATATAAATACACATAAATATTGATATAGTCCCCCAGAACAAAATACCTCACCACTTGTAGTTTCCTTTGTAAAGATGATTGGATACGGGCATTAATGACCTTGTAGTTCTACGCAATTATGGGTATTTGTAGCGGTCTCAAACCCAGAGCTTACCAGGTCCTGGTATTGTCCATTCGCCAATGTTTATACGCCAGGCACCCTCTGCAGTGAGCGATTCTTGGCAGCCGCACGTCAGATACTTGATGGGTGCCATACCAGCTGTCATCACCATCTCCTTCCTGCAGTTAGATGACCCTCAGCGCCGCACATCAGTTACCTGACGGGCGCTGGAAAGCGGACCGGACAGGTCTTGTAGCCGGGTGAGTGCTGGGTTTAATTGCCACGGCTTGGGAGAAAATCTCCAGATTTCTGTAGATGTTAACAAGGGTGACGATCGTGCTCCTGGGTAGCCCAAGGGGAACAAAGAGCCCAATCAAATACACTGAACACTATTTGGGGAAATTTGAGTGCAAGGAAAAGCATTAATTAATACCATTTGCACAAACACACTGTTATAGAGACACATTTGAATTCAATGGACAAGGCTTGAAATACTCCTTTTACAAGCATGTAATCTAGGGCCTTATTTTGGTTCACTCTTTCTGACAAAATCCTTCTTAGATGGACAAAACCATGTGCACTGCAGGGGGGCAGATGTAAAATGTGCAGAGAGAATTTGATTTGGGTAAGTTATTTTGTTTCTGTGCAAGGTAAATACTGACTGCTTTATTTTTACACTGCAATATAGATCTCACTTTGAAGTAAAACCCCACCCAAATCTAATTCTCTCTGCACAAGTAACATCTGCCCCACCTGCAGTGCACATGGTTTTGTCTATCTAAGAAAGATTTTGTCAGAAAGAGTGAACCAAAATAAGGCCCTTAGAGAAGATATATGCAACCTGAAAAATATTGTGACTCACACATGAGGCAGCTTTATAACCTTATGTCACACTAGGCTTGGGTGGTGGAACTGGCGGGTGCTGAGGAGCTGACGATCCGACAGTGAGGTGTAAGCTTGGGGGTCGTATATACTGTTTACTCATGTAAGGGAGACTGAAGTAACTCTGGAAGAAGACTGTTGAAAACCAAAGAATGCTTGAAGGGGTTTTAATGAGGAACTGTCGTAATAAAGTTCAATGGTATAAGTAGAAGCAACAAAACTCCGGACTATAATAAGTTTCTAATGAAATAAAGAGGATAAGGGACCAATTAACAAAGATTTGTGACTGAGTCTTAGGAGACGAGGATGGAGGGCGCTATGAAGACTTTGCGGCTAGGACTTGGAAGACAAGATAAGAACACTGTGAAGAGTTTGCGGCTGTGGCTTGAAAGACGAGATAAGGACACTGTGAAGAGTTTGTGGCTGTGGCTTTAAAGATGAGATAAGGTCACTGTGAAGAGCTTGCCAGGACCAGGGTACACTCCTGAAGCAGGCTAGGCGACCACGTGGTGAACAGTGAATGGGAGGCAGCACTGCAAGGCACAGGTGACAGTGACTGGACAGGAGGACTTGCTTGTTGGTGGTGATATTGGTGGTGTCATGAGAAAGGCCGCCCCTAGCGCGGTCGAAACGTTGACACATGACCTGAACCTGTCACTGTATTCAATGTGAGAAAATAAATGTGTTTTACTGAAGTCCTGGTGAGTGCATCTGTGAAATACCTGCTGTGTGTGTGTATGTGTATATATATATATATATATATATATATATATATATATATACGATAGCAGGACGGCGGCACTCGCTAGCTGATAAATGACTGAGACCACTCAGTATATTATAAACGTTTTCGGTTTTACTAAACCTTCGTCAGATATACAGAAAATAGAAAACTTACCAGGTGGGGATTGGTTCCGGCGTGTACAGTTGCTTTGGAAGCCTGGACGTTGCTAAGTTACTGGACGCTACGTGTGGACGCTATCACTAGGAAAGGACACGTTCCGGGTGTACACTAATCGCAGGCACAAAATGCATAATTTGCACAAAAATGACATTTAAAGAAAACAATTCAGTGGTAATTGTTCATTCAAGCCAGCGGGTGCTACTGTGTTCAATCTTTGAATCCAATATGCTTCTCGTCGGAGTAACTTCAAGTTTCTATCACCTCCCCTCCTGTCTTTCGGTACATGGTCTATCATGATGTACCTAAGTGTTGACAGACTGTGTCGACATTGCAGGAAGTGTTTGGCTACGGGCTGTTCTGCGCCCTTGCCTTCCAGCGCGATCTTAATCGAGCTTCGGTGCTGTGTCATTCGTACTTTGAAGCTGCAGATGGTTTTGCCTATGTAATATTTGCTACACGGGCAGATTATGCAGTATACTACATAGCTACTGTGGCAACTGAGGCTATATTGTATAGGAATTTTATATCCATCATGCGGATGCTTGATGTAATCAGCTGTTATTAAATGGGTGCAAGTAATGCATCCCGTACATTTGTAGTTCCCCATTTTTCTGCGTAGGAAGTGAGTCTCTTCATTTTTTTGATAGTCAGAAATGTCCGTTTTGACTATCTGGTCTTTTATATTCCTTCCTCTTGTGTAGCAAGGTAGCAATTTTCTGTTCTTGAACCCCTTAAGATCCGGGTCTGTTTGCATTATTGGCCAGATTTGTTTGGCCATTTTAGTGATCCTTTTGGACTCCCTAGAATAATTATTCACCCAGACAATCTGGTCTCTGTCCGTTTTTTTCTCCTTGGGGGTTTCTGAGTCTCTTATATCCTCTGTGCAATTAAGAGCTTTATTCATAGCTTGTTGTAACAATTTGTTACTGTATCCCCGCTGTAGGAATTTTTTGGACATTTGTTGCATTTCAGCTATTTTTTGTTCTTGATTGTTACAGATGCGCTGAACTCTCAAAAATTGAGAGTATGGGAGACCTTTTAGTAGAAGCTCCGGATGGTGGCTGGATGTGAGAAGTAAATTATTACAGTCTGTTGGTTTCGTGTACACCGATGTTATTATTTTATTATTTTCAACTGTTAACTTGACATCCAAAAAGTGTATTTCTTTATTTTGTATGTCATATGTGAATTTAATATGTTCATCACGCTGGTTTATTTCTTCCATGAACACTTTGAATTCCTCAGGTGTACCCAGCCAGACGATTAAAATATCGTCAATAAATCTAGTAAATAACTTGATTTTAGGTGTATATATAGGGTGCTGGAAAAATAGATTATCCTCCACCTTGAACATAAATGTATTTGCGTATGCTGGAGCTACGCATGCCCCCATCGCACAGCCTTGGGTCTGGAGGAACAGTTCTTTGTTGAAAAGGAAAAAGTTATGTTCAAGTACCAACTGTAATAATTGTATAAAAAATTCAGTATCCGGTCCCTGGTAATCTGGGTTATCCGTGAGGAGATCTCTGACTGCTTGTATGCCCCTTGTGTGCGGTATGCTGGTATATAAGCTGGTGACGTCAGCTGTGCATAACCAGCTATTATCCGGTAGGTCTCCCATCTTCTTAATTTTATCAAGAAAGGTGTTAGTGTCCTTTAGATATGTATTTTGTTTTTGGACTACTGGTTGCAAATAATGATCTAGGTATTTCGCTATATTGTAGTAAAGGGAATCTCTGGCAGAGACTATAGGACGGCCTGGGGGATTTTCTCTGTTTTTATGTACTTTGGGTACAGTGTAGAAGATAGGTATTTTACAGTTGGGGATGAGCAGTGCTTTCATGGTGTCTTCTTTGATGGTTCCATCCAATAGGGCTGTTTTTAGTAAGTCTTCTAATTCCTTGTAGTAGACCGGTGTGGGGTCTTTTTCTAGTCTTCGATATACTGTAGGGTCATTTAATTGTCGATAAGCTTCATCTTTATATTGTTGGATGTCCTGTATGACCAGTGCTCCTCCCTTATCCGCTGGTCGGATCGTTATATCTGTGTATGTTGATAAGTTCTTTAGAGCTTTGTTTTCCTCCTTGGTCATATTAAACCCACTCTTAGTTTGTATTTTTTTGGTGATTTCATTGTCTATTGTTCTTGTAAATGTTCTTATTGCTGGGTTTGTTGAGATTGGGTCAAATGTAGATTTGTTTCTAATAGGGCAACGGTTTTCTATCTGTATAGCAGGTGTTGTTTTATCGAAATATTCCTTCAGTCGAAGTTGTCTGTTTAATCTCATTAGGTCCACTTTATTCCGTAATTCATTTGGTCGGTTTGTAGGAACGAAGCTCAGTCCTTTATTCATAACAGATAATTCAGCAGGTGTAAATTGGCGATGCGAAAGATTATATACTATTTGTTTTTCTTTGCCTTTCTGTCTCTGTATTCTCTGACATTGCTTTCCCCTCCTGGTCCTTGTTGGGCAATTTTTCTTGAGCCTTTGTTGCGTGCCCCTAAAGGGTGGGCATGTGATGTAGTTGGTTGTTCCATGGAGGTACTGTCAGATTCACTATTTGCACTAGATGTCTCTGTGTCAAAACGATTTTGGTAGGGGTGTCTCATATTCCTCCTGTTGGGTCTACCCCTTTGTGGTTGAACGTTTGTCCAGTTATACACTCGGTTCTCTTCATAATCTTTATTGTTGGCTGCAAACTTGTTTTTCTTAAAGGATATTAGCTCATTTCTATATTTGTCAACTTCTTTGGTCAATTTGATCATCCAATCACATGATTTGTCTGCTTGTAATTTTGGCAGCGTAATGTCCTCGCAGGTTTTAGTTTTTTCCGTAATTAAGTTCAATTCTCTAGTGGCTTCTTCAATGACCAATAATATCAGGTCAAATGATGCCTTGTTGAGGACAGCTGCCCATTTTCTACAAAATTCGGGGTTATTCCGCCCTATTGTAGGTTTATTTTGTATGCGGAATCCCCTAGGGATTTTACGTTCCCTATAGTAGTCTGACAAGCAGACTCCGTGGAAATAGAAATCAGTTTCCTTGTTTTTTAGTCTTAGCAGTTGGAGGTATAAAGCCTCACTAGTTTCCTGCGGTATTGTTGTTGAAAGTTTGTCCTTAATCAATATTCGATTTGCATCCACATCTGAGAGATTCAGAATTTCTCCAAGCGGTAATATAGTACTGCGGTATCCCGCTACTTCTTCATCTACAGGTTCCATATATAATTGTGCAAAAAACCTTTGCAGTGTGAAACAATCGTGATAGTAACCCTTTTAAAAGATATCCTTTGTTTGAAATGCTTTCAGGTGCCTTGGATACGACCTGGGTCACACTCCGTGTAGATTCCCGTCTGTATTCACCTCCACTTTATTCCCGGCACTCTGGGCTTCTTTAGAAAATCAATGGCGCGGTGCCTTCCATGTAGACAGCAAGTCCAAATATACGATAGCAGGACGGCGGCACTCGCTAGCTGATAAATGACTGAGACCACTCAGTATATTATAAACGTTTTCGGTTTTACTAAACCTTCGTCAGATATACAGAAAATAGAAAACTCACCAAATATATAGTGTCTTACCCCATCTCGTGCCTTTCCCGTGAATGCCTTGCCTCCTCCCTCTTCCGTCCTGACCTTCCGGTTTCAGGTGCAGAAGGTGGGGATTGGTTCCGGCGTGTATAGTTGCTATGGAAGCCTGGACGTTGCTAAGTTACTGGACGCTACGTGTGGACGCTATCACTAGGAAAGGACACGTTCCGGGTGTACACTAATCGCAGGCACAAAATGCATAATTTGCACAAAAATGACATTTAAAGAAAACAATTCAGTGGTAATTGTTCATTCAAGCCAGCGGGTGCTACTGTGTTCAATCTTTGAATCCAATATGCTTCTCGTCGGAGTAACTTCAAGTTTCTATCACCTCCCCTCCTGTCTTTCGGTACATAAAAACAGAGAAAATCCCCCAGGCCGTCCTATAGTCTCTGCCAGAGATTCCCTTTACTACAATACAGCGAAATACCTAGATCATTATTTGCAACCAGTAGTCCAAAAACAAAATACATATCTAAAGGACACTAACACCTTTCTTGATAAAATTAAGAAGATGGGAGACCTACCGGATAATAGCTGGTTATGCACAGCTGACGTCACCAGCTTATATACCAGCATACCGCACACAAGGGGCATACAAGCAGTCAGAGATCTCCTCACGGATAACCCAGATTACCAGGGACCGGATACTGAATTTTTTATACAATTATTACAGTTGGTACTTGAACATAACTTTTTCCTTTTCAACAAAGAACTGTTCCTCCAGACCCAAGGCTGTGCGATGGGGGCATGCGTAGCTCCAGCATACGCAAATACATTTATGTTCAAGGTGGAGGATAATCTATTTTTCCAGCACCCTATATATACACCTAAAATCAAGTTATTTACTAGATTTATTGACGATATTTTTATCGTCTGGCTTGGTACACCTGAGGAATTCAAAGTGTTCATGGAAGAAATAAACCAGCGTGATGAACATATTAAATTCACATATGACATACAAAATAAAGAAATACACTTTTTGGATGTCAAGTTAACAGTTGAAAATAATAAAATAATAACATCGGTGTACACGAAACCAACAGACTGTAATAATTTACTTCTCGCATCCAGCCACCATCCGGAGCCTCTACTAAAAGGTCTCCCATACTCTCAATTTTTGAGAGTTCAGCGCATCTGTAACAATCAAGAACAAAAAATAGCTGAAATGCAACAAATGTCCAAAAAATTCCTACAGCGGGGATACAGTAACAAATTGTTACAACAAGCTATGAATAAAGCTCTTAATTACACAGAGGATATAAGAGACTCAGAAACCCCCATGGAGAAAAAAACGGACAGAGACCAGATTGTCTGGGTGAATAATTATTCTACGGAGTCCAAAAGGATCACTAAAATGGCCAAACAAATCTGGCCAATAATGCAAACAGACCCGGATCTTAAGGGGTTCAAGAACAGAAAATTGCTACCTTGCTACACAAGAGGAAGGAATATAAAAGACCAGATAGTCAAAACGGACATTTCTGACTATCAAAAAAATGAAGAGACTCACTTCCTACGCAGAAAAATGGGGAACTACAAATGTACGGGATGCATTACTTGCACCCATTTAATAACAGCTGATTACATCAAGCATCCGCATGATGGATATAAAATTCCTATACAATATAGCCTCAGTTGCCACAGTAGCTATGTAGTATACTGCATAATCTGCCCGTGTAGCAAATATTACATAGGCAAAACCATCTGCAGCTTCAAAGTACGAATGACACAGCACCGAAGCTTGATTAAGATCGCGCTGGAAGGCAAGGGCGCAGAACAGCCCGTAGCCAAACACTTCCTGCAATGTCGACACAGTCTGTCAACACTTAGGTACATCATGATAGACCATGTACCGAAAGACAGGAGGGGAGGTGATAGAAACTTGAAGTTACTCCGACGAGAAGCATATTGGATTTAAAGATTGAACACAGTAGCACCCGCTGGCTTGAATGAACAATTACCACTGAATTGTTTTCTTTAAATGTCATTTTTGTGCAAATTATGCATTTTGTGCCTGCGATTAGTGTACACCCGGAACGTGTCCTTTCCTAGTGATAGCGTCCACATGTAGCGTCCAGTAACTTAGCAACGTCCAGGCTTCCATAGCAACTATACACGCCGGAACCAATCCCCACCTTCTGCACCTGAAACCGGAAGGTCAGGACGGAAGAGGGAGGAGGCAAGGCATTCACGGGAAAGGCACGAGATGGGGTAAGACACTATATATTTGGTGAGTTTTCTATTTTCTGTATATCTGACGAAGGTTTAGTAAAACCGAAAACGTTTATAATATACTGAGTGGTCTCAGTCATTTATCAGCTAGCGAGTGCCGCCGTCCTGCTATCGTATATTTGGACTTGCTGTCTACATGGAAGGCACCGCGCCATTGATTTTCTAAAGAAGCCCAGAGTGCCGGGAATAAAGTGGAGGTGAATACAGACGGGAATCTACACGGAGTGTGACCCCGGTCGTATCCAAGGCACCTGAAAGCATTTCAAACAAAGGATATCTTTTAAAAGGGTTACTATCACGATTGTTTCACACTGCAAAGGTTTTTTGCACAATTATATATGGAACCTGTAGATGAAGAAGTAGCGGGATACCGCAGTACTATATTACCGCTTGGAGAAATTCTGAATCTCTCATATGTGGATGCAAATCGAATATTGATTAAGGACAAACTTTCAACAACAATACCGCAGGAAACTAGTGAGGCTTTATACCTCCAACTGCTAAGACTAAAAAACAAGGAAACTGATTTCTATTTCCACGGAGTCTGCTTGTCAGACTACTATAGGGAACGTAAAATCCCTAGGGGATTCCGCATACAAAATAAACCTACAATAGGGCGGAATAACCCCGAATTTTGTAGAAAATGGGCAGCTGTCCTCAACAAGGCATCATTTGACCTGATATTATTGGTCATTGAAGAAGCCACTAGAGAATTGAACTTAATTACGGAAAAAACTAAAACCTGCGAGGACATTACGCTGCCAAAATTACAAGCAGACAAATCATGTGATTGGATGATCAAATTGACCAAAGAAGTTGACAAATATAGAAATGAGCTAATATCCTTTAAGAAAAACAAGTTTGCAGCCAACAATAAAGATTATGAAGAGAACCGAGTGTATAACTGGACAAACGTTCAACCACAAAGGGGTAGACCCAACAGGAGGAATATGAGACGCCCCTACCAAAATCGTTTTGACACAGAGACATCTAGTGCAAATAGTGAATCTGACAGTACCTCCATGGAACAACCAACTACATCACATGCCCACCCTTTAGGGGCACGCAACAAAGGCTCAAGAAAAATTGCCCAACAAGGACCAGGAGGGGGAAGCAATGTCAGAGAATACAGAGACAGAAAGGCAAAGAAAAACAAATAGTATATAATCTTTCGCATCGCCAATTTACACCTGCTGAATTATCTGTTATGAATAAAGGACTGAGCTTCGTTCCTACAAACCGACCAAATGAATTACGGAATAAAGTGGACCTAATGAGATTAAACAGACAACTTCGACTGAAGGAATATTTCGATAAAACAACACCTGCTATACAGATAGAAAACCGTTGCCCTATTAGAAACAAATCTACATTTGACCCAATCTCAACAAACCCAGCAATAAGAACATTTACAAGAACAATAGACAATGAAATCACCAAAAAAATACAAACTAAGAGTGGGTTTAATATGACCAAGGAGGAAAACAAAGCTCTAAAGAACTTATCAACATACACAGATATAACGATCCGACCAGCGGATAAGGGAGGAGCACTGGTCATACAGGACATCCAACAATATAAAGATGAAGCTTATCGACAATTAAATGACCCTACAGTATATCGAAGACTAGAAAAAGACCCCACACCGGTCTACTACAAGGAATTAGAAGACTTACTAAAAACAGCCCTATTGGATGGAACCATCAAAGAAGACACCATGAAAGCACTGCTCATCCCCAACAGTAAAATACCTATCTTCTACACTGTACCCAAAGTACATAAAAACAGAGAAAATCCCCCAGGCCGTCCTATAGTCTCTGCCAGAGATTCCCTTTACTACAATATAGCGAAATACCTAGATCATTATTTGCAACCAGTAGTCCAAAAACAAAATACATATCTAAAGGACACTAACACCTTTCTTGATAAAATTAAGAAGATGGGAGACCTACCGGATAATAGCTGGTTATGCACAGCTGACGTCACCAGCTTATATACCAGCATACCGCACACAAGGGGCATACAAGCAGTCAGAGATCTCCTCACGGATAACCCAGATTACCAGGGACCGGATACTGAATTTTTTATACAATTATTACAGTTGGTACTTGAACATAACTTTTTCCTTTTCAACAAAGAACTGTTCCTCCAGACCCAAGGCTGTGCGATGGGGGCATGCGTAGCTCCAGCATACGCAAATACATTTATGTTCAAGGTGGAGGATAATCTATTTTTCCAGCACCCTATATATACACCTAAAATCAAGTTATTTACTAGATTTATTGACGATATTTTTATCGTCTGGCTGGGTACACCTGAGGAATTCAAAGTGTTCATGGAAGAAATAAACCAGCGTGATGAACATATTAAATTCACATATGACATACAAAATAAAGAAATACACTTTTTGGATGTCAAGTTAACAGTTGAAAATAATAAAATAATAACATCGGTGTACACGAAACCAACAGACTGTAATAATTTACTTCTCGCATCCAGCCACCATCCGGAGCCTCTACTAAAAGGTCTCCCATACTCTCAATTTTTGAGAGTTCAGCGCATCTGTAACAATCAAGAACAAAAAATAGCTGAAATGCAACAAATGTCCAAAAAATTCCTACAGCGGGGATACAGTAACAAATTGTTACAACAAGCTATGAATAAAGCTCTTAATTACACAGAGGATATAAGAGACTCAGAAACCCCCAAGGAGAAAAAAACGGACAGAGACCAGATTGTCTGGGTGAATAATTATTCTACGGAGTCCAAAAGGATCACTAAAATGGCCAAACAAATCTGGCCAATAATGCAAACAGACCCGGATCTTAAGGGGTTCAAGAACAGAAAATTGCTACCTTGCTACACAAGAGGAAGGAATATAAAAGACCAGATAGTCAAAACGGACATTTCTGACTATCAAAAAAATGAAGAGACTCACTTCCTATGCAGAAAAATGGGGAACTACAAATGTACGGGATGCATTACTTGCACCCATTTAATAACAGCTGATTACATCAAGCATCCGCATGATGGATATAAAATTCCTATACAATATAGCCTCAGTTGCCACAGTAGCTATGTAGTATACTGCATAATCTGCCCGTGTAGCAAATATTACATAGGCAAAACCATCTGCAGCTTCAAAGTACGAATGACACAGCACCGAAGCTCGATTAAGATCGCGCTGGAAGGCAAGGGCGCAGAACAGCCCGTAGCCAAACACTTCCTGCAATGTCGACACAGTCTGTCAACACTTAGGTACATCATGATAGACCATGTACCGAAAGACAGGAGGGGAGGTGATAGAAACTTGAAGTTACTCCGACGAGAAGCATATTGGATTCAAAGATTGAACACAGTAGCACCCGCTGGCTTGAATGAACAATTACCACTGAATTGTTTTCTTTAAATGTCATTTTTGTGCAAATTATGCATTTTGTGCCTGCGATTAGTGTACACCCGGAACGTGTCCTTTCCTAGTGATAGCGTCCACACGTAGCGTCCAGTAACTTAGCAACGTCCAGGCTTCCATAGCAACTTTACACGCCGGAACCAATCCCCACCTTCTGCACCTGAAACCGGAAGGTCAGGACGGAAGAGGGAGGAGGCAAGGCATTCACGGGAAAGGCACGAGATGGGGTAAGACACTATATATTTGGTGAGTTTTCTATTTTCTGTATATCTGACGAAGGTTTAGTAAAACCGAAAACGTTTATAATATACTGAGTGGTCTCAGTCATTTATCAGCTAGCGAGTGCCGCCGTCCTGCTATCGTATATTTGGACTTGCTGTCTACATGGAAGGCACCGCGCCATTGATTTTCTAAAGAAGCCCAGAGTGCCGGGAATAAAGTGGAGGTATATATATATATATATATATATATATATATATATGTAGACATTGTAAGGGCTCTGCACACATTAAATTAAATGATAATAAATAGTGGAGATTTGGTTCATGAATTGATCAATGCATTTAAGCCTGCAGCCCCCGTCAAGGGACCCCACCTTTCTGCAGGTCCTAGCACTATCGCTCAATATGGCTACAATATACATAGCTATCACATCAATGTTTGAATCTAGGCATGCTATCTGGTCTAAAGCTCACAGCAGACTGTGCTTTTATAGGTGAGCAGTTACCAACACACCTGTCACTAATCATCTAGGGAACTGGTTAACAAGCTATGCATTATGGGTTAAAACATGGTGCATGAGAGAATGTGACCACAATAAGACTAATTAAAAAAATTAATCTAATAAACAATATATACACTAAACATCGGCACTCACCTTTCCTAGTTTTGGGGTGCCCTATGGCTTGTGACCACATTGTTTAAACAGACATTGTAAGGGCTCTGCACACATTAAATTAACTGATAATAAATAGTGGAGATTTGGTTCATGAATTGATCAATGCATTTAAGCCTGCAGCCCCCGTCAAGGGACCCCACCTTTCTGCAGGTCCTAGCACTATCGCTCAATATGGCTACAATACACATAGCTATCACATCAATGTTTGAATCTAGGCATGCTATCTGGTCTAAAGCTCACAGCAGACTGTGCTTTTATAGGTGAGCAGTTACCAACACACCTGTCACTAATCATCTAGGGAACTGGTTAACAAGCTTTGCATTATGGGTTAAAACATGGTGCATGAGAGAATGTGACCACAATAAGACTAATTAAAAAAATTAATCTAATAAACAATATATACACTAAACATCGTTAATCTAATAAACAATATATACACTAAACATCGTTATATATATATATATATATATATATATATATACAAGGATGGAGGGTTGTGACCCTGTCTGCGATGTGGGGTTAGCAGCACCTCTAAATACCTTGCTGTTAATAGAGGTATAGGGAAAACATAGAGAGAGAAAGAAAGTGTAGAGGTGCGCTGATGGCAGTTTCACCAAAACTGTATATATGCACACATATAAAGCAGTAAAAAGTTTTTATTTCATACAATAAAAAGTATAAAAAATATGTATTTCATACAGAAGTAAATTTGATGTGAGATACCACTTCCGAGAGACTTACGCGTTTCGTCCCATAGGGACTTCCTCAGGGGTAACAAGGTATCAAAACATGTATTCTATAACGAATGGTAGGAATACCAGAGTTAGATCAAACACCCTAGAAACGGGTGTAGGCTGGCAGGATATCAAAAATTCAGGATGGATATATAAACTATCCGACTGATGTCTTCACCAGATTTAAATTCATGGAGAGTACTGTGTGTCTCATCAGTCATTCGCTCTCTGACTGATGAGACACACAGTACTCTCCTTGAATTTAAATCTGTTGAAGACATTAGTCGGATAGTTTATATATCCATCCTGAATTTTTGATATCCTACCAGCCTACACCCATTTCTAGGGTGTTTGATCCAACTCTGGTACTCCTACCATTCGTTATAGAATACATGTTTTGATACCTTGTTACCCCTGAGGATGTCCCTATGGGACGAAACGCGTAGGGTCTCTCGGAAGTGGTATCTCACATCAAATTTATGATGCGAACATCTGTATGAAATACATATTTTTTATACTTTTTATTGTATGAAATAAAAACTTTTTACTGCTTTATATGTGTGCATATATACAGTTTTGGTGAAACTGCCATCAGCGCACCTCTACCTTTTCTTTCTCTCTCTCTCTCTCTCTCTCTCTCTCTCTCTCTCTCTCTCTCTCTCTCTCTCTCTCTCTATATATATATATATATTGTATTCTTCCTTTTCCCCCCATATTCTCCTGTCCCCTGCTCTCTCTCATCTTCGCCCTTTCCTTCAGTGTATTTGTGTTCTTTTCCCTTACTTCAATCTCTCTCTTTTCTTTCCACAATCCTTTCATCACCTCTTTTTGTTCTTTCTGTCTCTTTTTGTTCATTCTGTTTTCCTCCCATCTTACTCTGTTTTTTATGTTTCCCCTAGTCTCACCCTGTTCATATTGCCTCACCCTTTCTTCCCATATTACCCTGTTTATCCCTCTTTTATCCATTCTGTCCCTGTTCATGCTATTTGTTCTTCCCCCTTTACTTCCTTCTCCTCTTCTTTTCCCTTTCCTTCCTTTTCCTCTTCCCATTTTTTTACCCCTATTGTTTCCTGTTTTTTCCCTGTCTCTTTTTGTTGACCTAAAAATTTTTTTTAAGTGGGACCCATTTGGAATTGTATTGCTCCCGCTTGATTTGTTGCTTCTAACATGTTATGAAATATCAGGTCACCTAACAAAGCCTGTTTTTTCCCATTATGATTTATACCATTTCAAACTACAACACTGGCATAAGTTCCTTTCCATATAAACAACGCCCATTGTTTTAGAGTTTGATTTTCCAATTGGTCTGCAAATGGAACTTGAAACCTTCGCAAGCAGACCCCAGTTTTTTTATGTTTCTTTGCTAGTATTAATGTAATTTACAACTGAGATTAAGTGTAATGTGTGCATCTGCTAAAGTGTCATATTACGGAGGCTTACCTCTGTAGCGGAGCGCGTCCAGTGGGGGGGTTTGACGGCAGCGGCATCGCAGATCAGGGCTGGCAGGGCAGCATCACGGGACAGGGCAGGCAGAGGGTCTGGCACGGCAAGAGCCACCATCTTGCAGGTGATTCTGTGCAGGCACTGGTCACTGGGGCTGGTTGCAGCTGACTACAGCTTCAGCAGGTGTCCTCTTCACAGGAGGGCTCCATGTTGGAGACCAGATCAGACTATCTCCTCCTGATTTCCGATGCTCTAATGGTTTTGCCCTCTCCCTTTTAAGGGATCAGGTTTTCAGCCTCAGCGCCAGTATTTCTAGTTACTTACCTGTGTTAAGTGCCAGTCCTGAGCTCCTGAGATTAACTCTTGCTATTCCCTCCTGTCCAGGCGCTGTCAGCTGTGACTTGCAGTGCCGCCTCCTGTTCACTGTTCACCACGAGGTCGCCTAGCCTGCTTCAGGAGTGTACCCCAGTCCTGGCAAGCCCTTCACAGTGACCTTATCTCGTCTTTCAAGCCACAGCCGCAAACTCTTCACAGTGTCCTTATCTTGTCTTCCAAGTCCCAGCCACAAAGTCTTCATAGTGCCCTCCATCCTCATCTCCTAAGACTCAGTCACAAATCTTTGTTAATTGGTCCCTTATCATCTTTATTTCATTAGAAACTTATTATAGTCCGGAGTTTTGTTGCTTCTACTTATACCATTGAACTGTATTTCGACAGTTCCTCATTAAAACCCCTTCAAGCATTATTTGGTTTTTCAACAGTCTTCCAGAGTTACTTTAGTCTCCCTTACTTGAGTAAACAGTATATACGACCCCCAAGCTTCCACCTCACTGTCGAATTGTCAGCTCCTCAGCACCCACCAGTTCCACCACCCAAGCCTAGTGTGACATAAGGTTATAAAGCTGCCTCATGTGTGAGTTACAAAATGTTTCAGGTTGCCTATCTCTTCTCTAGATTACATCTTGTAAAATGAGTATTCCAAGCCTTGACCATTGAATTCAAATGTATCTCTATAACAGTGTGTTTGTGCAAATGGTATTAATTAATGCTTATCCTTGCACTCAAATTTCCCCAAATAGTGTTCAGTGTATTTGATTACTCCTATAACGATTAGCCATCATTTAACAACATTTTTTAAGGGGCTAGTTATGTCTCTGTTTCTTCATTTCCATCTATGTCTTTATTCTGGAGTTTACTATTATTGGACTCCAATTGGGTGGCCAGGAGTAAGGTCAAGTTATTGGTCAGAACCAGCTACTCCATAATGTCCTACCTTATCTATGTGTAGTTTGTTTTACTGTCCATTCTTGTGTGAGATTCATGCAGATGGCCTGGTTTCCTCACACGGTCCAAAAACAAACTGATTGCTTAATTAGCTGATTGCAAATCTGTGTGTGTGTGTGCAGGGCCGGACTGGCCATCTGGCACTTCTGGCAAGTGACAGAAGGGCCGATGGACATGTGGGCCAATATTGTGCTGCAGTAATCATCCTTTAAGTTGTGTCCGCCCCGCTGCTGCCCTCTCAGTCCATCATAGTGCCGCCGCGTCATTTGCATACTGATATCATGGCGTCATGACGAGGTGGCTGCTCTGTAAAAAATGGGAAGAGGAAAAGGAAGGAAAAGAAAAAGAACAGAGGAGAAGGAAGTAAAGGGGGAAGAACAAATGGCATGAACAGGGATAGAATGGATAAAAGAGGGATAAACAGGGTAATATGGGAAGAAAGGGTGAGGCAGGATGAACAGGGTGAGACTAGGGGAAACATAAAGAACAGAAAGATGGGAGGAAAACAGAATGAACATGTGCTTGCTGTGAAGACCATCCACCTGCAGAACCCTGCTGCCGCCTCTACGGTCCGGTCAAGGTTAGCCCCCCAAAGGGGATCACCCTTTCCTCACCTGACGGTTACTTCTACTGCAACTCTCCCTGGTCACAGCTACTCAGGCCTGCTGCAATACTTCTCGGATTCATTCTATCAACCATCCAATCTTCCAATCTCCAATCATCCAATAATCCAATCATCCAAACGTCCAACCACCCAATCGTCCAATCGTCCAATCATCCAATCTTTCATTCAATCATTCAATCTTCAATTCAATCATCTCTTCAAATAAATCCTTCAAATCAACTATTCAAGTTTACGTTTATTCTTTAAATCTACACTTCAAGTCATCTTCAGTTTTCAACCTCGTTATCCATCCACTACAAACTTTACAATAAGTTTTATATACTGTATCATTGACTCTGGTTATTTCTTCAGTATTACCTTTGTTTTACAGTTCATCTTCTGTATCGCAGTATCTTTATTAAAACTGGTTTTCTTTTATCCAATTGCATCCCTCCCTTCTGCCGTCTATGCAAAAACCTTACATCAATGCACCTAGCCTCCGTTACACTCGTTACAGCTGGTGCTACTGCTAGCGTGACAGTATAATGTGTAATACCAGGCCCCTTTGTGATGCCACACGTCCTTTCCAATAGGCCACATCCCCTTTTAGACACTTAGCAAGTGGGCCTGTGTGCTCAAAATGCCAGGGCCAATTTTTGGTCCCAGTCCGGCCCTGTGTGTGTGTGTGTGTGTGTTTGTATGTATGTGTTAAGGAAATAGGGGAAAAACACCAACTGCTATTGAGCCAGTTTGGAATATCAGTTGGTTTGGCTCCCCTAGTTGAATTTTGAACTGTGCTGCAGTCCCTCCTCTGGAACATCCCTTGATTAGCACTATATACAATAATACAATTCCCGCTGTACTTGCCATTCTCCCTTACTAAGTTACAAATTCTTGCTTAAGAACTTTCCAATGGGTATCAGTGTGCAAAATATGTTTAGGGACACTCACAGTGACTCTGTGTCCCTCAACTTCCTAGCCTCTTGCAAGATTTGTGTCTTCTTGTGGATGGAGGTGAACTCACAGCGAATTCAGTGACTGAAAGGCCAGTTTTGTTGTGGGTTCTACTGGGTTTTTGGTTTTCATTTCCACTGTCACACCCAAGTACAGTATTTACAACAGTCTAATGAAAGCCTCCAGCAACCTACCACAATCCTTATAATTACGACAGCTAATTAGCAAAAAATTGTAACGTGATGGGCAATTGACAAAACCTGACTCAACTGCTAAGCATTTAAACATTTTGGAATGTGTTAAATACTAAGTAGTAAAAGGAAACCATGCATGTCATACTTAGACATTTATCTCCATACATTCTGTACACCTTCATTTGTAGAAACTGTAAATCTGAAACTAAACTGATGCAGTGGTAACGGCCAGCAATAGTAGATACCTTATGCACATTCTGCATTCATTTTGAAAATACATTTTGCATACTGAAATAATTGATATTGGATCTTACAGTTGTTCTTGCCAATGGCACCATTCACAGGTTTTTCACTTGATTAAGACAGATGTTGAATTATTTCTAACTGTTCCCTGTTTTTCCTAGGCTCCATCAACAGATACAGATCAACTAAATGATACCAGGAAAAATGTAGTTAGACCTCAGACCTTAAGTAAAAATTCAAAAACGTTTTGTCTACCAGCAGGAGTCGCTTTATTTGTGGGGTCAGAGAATGAATTTCCGGAGGAAACGTAGTCAGTTGCTGCCGGGCTCCTGTCCTGAGCGGTTTTATCCTTTTATTTGACTTGATGATGCTAAATGTTAAACGTTAAAAAAAAAATAAGACTGGTTAAAACTCAGTAGTACATTCCTTCAAAGGTGATTTTCAGATCTGCTGTCTAAGGCTTGGATGAAAGCTGCATTATTATGTATAGTATTCTAGGCATTTATTGTTTCAGTAATAAACATGTCAATGAGACAGAGTTTTGCTGTGTTGTTGACTAATTATATTCAGAACAGGATGACTTGTAAACCACCCTGTCTACCCCATACTTATCTTAAAAGATATAACGGAGCTGAAAAGCCTTGTGCTTTATATGCCTCTTCCTGCCCTGCTTATAAATGTGCTTTTAAAGGGAGAAATACAATTTAATTACACACCTATAAAATGAGTGGTGTGCAGAACAGAAGTATAATGCCTGAACACATTTGGTTCTTATTAATGATATACAACTAAACCCACAGAGACAGCCTGTCGGACTGACACTTGTGCAAGTCACGCCAGAAATGTTTGTGTTGATCACAAAGGCAACCCACGCCCATCTCTGATTTAAGACTCACCTGTTTACTAAACCATTCTGAGGAATAACATGACTTATCATAATTAAAGACTTAGATCAAGCCAGAGCCAGGTTCTTCTCTGTATTAAAGGATTGTCTGGTAAGGTGAAGTAAGTAAATACAAGGCAAGCCATTACTACACAAGGGTCAATTAATTCCAGGGGGTGATTCAGGGCCACTCGCTAAGAAGCAGTAATTCTCTGCTTAGTGAGTGACTTAATGCTGCATGTCGCCCGGCCGAACACCAGCCCCTAACCACCAACGAATCCCTTCGTAACTTGCGAGAGGATGTACGCGAACACATCCCCTTGCATGCGGCTGAAGGAGAAAGAAATCATTCATTGACCATCAAATGATTTCTATCCCCTTCGGAGATAAAAGTCAGTCTATAATGACTTTTATTGGTACTAGTTTAATTTCACGGTGGCAGCGCGTGCCGCTCTAGCTATGAATCTTGGCAGCTTGCCAAACTGCCTTACTTCTCTAAGCTACGTTATCAGCGTAGCGCCTGTTTGAATCCTGGCAGCTCGCCAGCCAGCTGCCTTACTTCTGTAATCTACGTTTTCAGTGTCCTACGCTGACTCCGCAGCAGCCCAGCGCTGCTACTCCTAAGCTCCTGTCAAGCCTAGTGAGCCTAGATCATGCGGGCGCCTGCAGAGAGGCACTGAGTAGCGCGTGCCTCTCCTGTCCAAAGAGTGTCGTAACTTGAATTATTGCGCCCCCCCTCCCCCCCGCCAAAAGTTTCTGGTGCGTCCCCCCTCCATCCCCGCCCGCCACATATACACTTACATATTCAGGAGCGGGGCTGTCATCGCTGCGGGTGGGATGTCAGTGATGCGGGCAGGTTCACTGCGGGCGGGTTCGCTGCGGTGGTCCCGGCTCCCCTCCTGGCTTCATTCTGATGCTATGAAGAATAGACCATCACAAAATGTCCACCTCCATACATCAGACAGTTTCAGAGAACTGTCTGCTATATGGGGGCGGACATTTTATGATGGTCCATCTCCATAGAAGCAGAATGAAGCCAGGAGGGGAGCCAGGACCACCGCAGCGAATACAGGTAAAGCTGTTTTTATATAGTGAGGTGAGCGCAGCGAGCCACTGAGCCCAAAGCGTGGCAAGTGCACGCGTAATACATGTGAAGTTATCCGCCACACTTCAGGCTCGGTGGCTCGCTGCTCTCACCACACTATATAAAATCAATTCCACGCCGACATTTCTGGTGGGGGTATGAAAAGGTCGGAAGGACTCAGAATGCATCCCCTCACGGGGTTCGCTGCGCTCGCCATGCTTTGGGCTGCCGTGGATGGTGGGAGTGTTTCAGGAAAACATTCACACCTGCCATAGCATACATCTGAGCAATAGCTATTCAGAGGTAGGAGCATCTCATTGCTAAAGCGTCTGCGCCCGCATGATCCCGTCTCCACAGAAGAAAGTATATCATGTGGGAGCCAGCGCTGTGTGATAGATGCTCACTAGGCTTGACAGGAGCTTAGAAATAGCAGCGCTGGGCTGCCGCAGAGTCAGTGTAGGACGCTGAAAACGTAGATTACAGAAGGCAGCTGGCGAGCTGCCAGGATTCAAACAGGCACTATGCTGATAACGTAGCTTAGAGAAGTAAGACAGTTTGGCAAGCTGCCAAGATTCATAGCTAGAGCGGCACGCGCTGCCACCATGAAACTTTACAAGTACCCTTTTATTTCTATCAGAGGCCCTGCATCGAGCAGGGAATGCCAGGCCTGAATCCCCAGGGGAACGCCCATCATTTTCATGAAGATGCCCATAAAACACTGGGCATTCCCCTCCAGCCGCCCCCTGCCCAACCCCTTCCCTCCCCTACCAATCAAGTGTGATTTTCGC
The DNA here is from genome assembly GCF_055691185.1 of Crinia signifera. Classification (NCBI taxonomy): domain Eukaryota; kingdom Metazoa; phylum Chordata; class Amphibia; order Anura; family Myobatrachidae; genus Crinia; species Crinia signifera. Next base: position 134,287,113 of record NC_139222.1, on the reverse strand, counting down.
CGAAAGCTCCTGTTTAATATTGGTCTGTGGACTTTTATACTTTTGTTTTAAATAAAAACTTTTATGGAGAACTTATAATGTCTGCATCCAGTGTGAAAAGGAATCATATATAAAGAAACTATAAAGGGAACATAGGAAATATTTCCCAGGTCAGTATGTTTATGTGAGCACGATATGTGATGTGGAAAGAAGAAGCTGTTATAAAGATACCTTTACGTGCACATACAGATGGAACCGCTCCCATCACGCCATCTGCCGTCCCGCACTGTCAACTATGGCGAGCCAGCAGAAAGGGGGAGAGTGGCCCCATCTGTAGAGACTAGTTCCTATGTTAGTAACGGTATATAACAAATTTTTTATTTCCTCCTTTTTATTCTTATTGGCTTGACGGTGAAGGATATGGTGTAAAGAAACCTTTATATACAGATAGGGACCAACACTAAGGTCAGTGTGGTTCCACAGATACATATTGAACCCAGAGTAAATACAAGTGAATTTTTACATACGAAGATGGTGTCTATACACAGACATTTATTATTAGGATTTGAGCTTGGTTATTACTTATTTTTATAGATTTTCAGGTATCGACCTAGGCACTGTTGACCATTAGTGGTCGACCTAGTGACTATCAACCTAGACATTGTTGCACCTCTACTGTATATCGTAATATTTGCAACTGAGACAGGCTGGAAGTGGTCAGCACTGATTTCACAGAACCTTCCTTAAGATGCCTTGGAACACTTGCATTTTTTCAAATCAAGAAAACTGCAGTTCAGCTTGTGGATGGGTCTGCTGTTGTTCCTGTACCATGTTCTTGTCTTGAGAAAGGTTCATCATGAAAGTGAAACATTTACAACAAGCTTCCAAATGGACATCTACAAACAGAAGGAGGAGAAAAAAGAATCAGTAGCGTTCATATATAATATTATTAGAAAGTCCCTAAAACAACATTGGGAAATACTCCTCATGGACCCCATATTTGAAGAAATCTTACCTCCTGGACTAGATAGATTATCTACAGGAAATCAAAACACCTGAAAGACCTACTAGCACCAAGCATGCTTAAACCAGTGACACAAACCAATTCAGCATTACCAAAATGTGAGGGCTCGTACAAATATGGTAAATGTGTTATATGCAAAAACATTTTACACAGGAAACAAAACCAAATTTAAAATAAAAACACTGGTTCTGCTAAAAATACACTACAGTCAACCCCCACTGGCAATGCCCAAGCAGTGTTTGGTACAAGTTTCATATATGAAAAGATCACATGAAATCACTCTGCAAAATATCAATATCTTTTTTGTATATATTTATTTTCATTTTAGTAAATGTTTTAATTTACATATGACTCGGGAAATTTACTAAAGGAAATGTGTAAAAAGTAGGTGTAAAAATAGGTGTATTTGTATCCAGAAATACACTTATTTTTGACATTTTCTATCCCGAAAATACGGCAATTCGTATTGATGTGCTATCAATACGAATTGTCGTATTTTCGGGATAGAAAATGTCAAAAATAAGTGTATTTCTGGATACAAATACACCTATTTTTACACCTATTTTTTACACATTTCCTTTAGTAAATTTCCCCCTATATCTCATACCTATATGGTGTATGGAAAAACATTGATGTACCAAAAAGTTTAAAAATGTAGTCGCCATATATATGTATATACAAAGTACAGGTAGCACTCACTAATCCAATCCACTCATGCTGGGGTGTACACTCAAGGATCCATTTTTGTGGAAACTGTTGTAAACGTGGATACAGTAAGAGGTACTCTCCAGACTGAAGATGATTAAATTAGCATTTTTAAATTTTTCAATCTCGCTGCCACATTTATTGGTCAACGTTTCGGCTCATCTTCAAGCCTTTTTCAAGACATGTAGGATGGCGTGCACTTCATTTTGGATGTCATGAGGTGTTATGGCACGTAAATTGCATGTATTGAGCTGTCTACATGTCTTGAAATAGGCTCGAAGATGAGCCGAAACGTTGACCAATTAATGTGGCAGCGAGATTGAAAAATTTTATTTAACCATCTTCTGTCTGGAGAGTGGCCTTTTACTGTACCCACGTTTATATATATATATGATCACTAATACCGTCTCCTGACTACATTATTTGCAAACTCCTGGTGCCGCCTAAACTCGCTGTTGGATTGGGGGACCGTATTGGTCTTCTGGCGGGCACCGGAGGAAAGATACTGCTGACGACTGGTGTGCTGTCCTACCACGTACTCTCTCTATATATATATATATATATATATATATATATATATATATACTTCCAGACGGCGGCACTCACCCAAATGAAATACACGGAGGCAGGGATAGTTACCAATGTTTCAAACCTTTACTTAACGGTTAGAAAGGCTCGAAACGTTGGTAACTATCCCTGCCTCCGCATATTTCATTTGGGTGAGTGCGGCCATCTGGAAGTATGTTGATTAACCCTCTGTGGTTATGGATGGCACCCCGCTGGTAAACTTACGTTGAGGAAGTGATGCTCACCTCTGGACTCTATATGTATATACATATATATATATATATATATATATATATATATATCCTTGCAATGGCGATGCAATGTAGGAACAATTATATCCAATCTTCATTCATCTCTGCATCAGCCCATTTATATTATACAGTAGTTCATAGTAAATAATTTACTTCATTTTCAACACAATTTCACAAATAAAATTCATGGATTAAGATTAGCTGATCATACTGAGAGAGCCATGGTACCTGTTTTTGTGTTATGTCTGCCGGAATTATGAAGGGGTGTGGGAAATTCTGATTCCTTCCAACAACATGAATACAAATTGTCTTAATCCAAATTATTTCCACATGTAGGACAGTTTCATCTTCTTCCATGGGAACTTCATAAACAAGTGTTGAATGAAGATGGGTGTGGATTAATTACTGTGATTGCTATGTGTATCTCTTTTTACAATGAGGTAATAATAGACTCAATTAGCAATGCAAGAGATAAATTTAATGACATTGCTTTATCAACCAGATCTAAAGTGAAATAACAATAAATATATAACTATACTCTATACATTTATCTGTGAGAAGTATCATAAAGCTATAGGAGGACACCAGTTATTTGTTATCTAATTGGCTGATTCAGAGATGGATGCAGAGGCATATCTTTAGCATGTACCTAGCTAACGCCCTGTCACTGTCCAGGAAAGCTTACTACATTTCCAAAGCATTGTAAAGTTGCAAATGTACGAACACAACGGGAACAAATTCCCCACAGCATAAAATAGATACAGTATGGGTCCGATTCTGTGCCTACATTGAGATGTTGTGTTTTGCACCTACTATAGGGCAGGTACAAGTTTTAATGTTATGACTGATGGTGCTTAAAAGACACAGCAAGTTATATTTTAGCACCAACATATGTGGACAGTGGGCATTTCAGTCCCCACATATTTGTACACACAATTAAACACTAGAGGAGGGCTTTCTAGCGGCATCGGCATACGCTTCTCTGGCTAGACAGGGGTTTCTGCGGTTGATAATGAGAAATTATATGCATTTAACAATGTGCAATGTACAGTAATAACGGAACAAGGTGCCAGTTTTGCCATTCCTGCATGTTGTCCAGGAATCCAGCCAGGGACTGAAATCAAGTGGACAGTCAGCTACCAAAAGTCAGAGCAAAATAAAACTACCACCCCAGTTTATTTTGAAGTATTGGAGCATTCGTTAATAAAACATTCTTCAAAATAGGAGTCTTCCTGTTTATTCTGTGTTCTGAAGGGTTTTAGTAAGCCTTTTAATCATCCAGTTTTGGTTGTAAAAAGAGAAATATAAAGGCTGCCAAGGGTCATCCTAGTGTAGCTAGGTACAAAGTTAATACTCATTACATTCTTTTTGTTGGTAGGCTTGAGTTTATCTCCTTTGGCTTGTTGTTGAAGAAGGAAGTGGGTATGTTTTGGATAAACTACTTCTGTTTTACCCAGATGAGTGAAGTCATATAATGATGTGTTGAATCAATTTGACTATCACGTTGTTTACCAGGTTGTTTTAGCAAGTTCTATGTATTTTACAAGGTTTTGGAAATGGCGCTCTATTGGCCAAATGGATATTAAAGCTAGTTTTCAGTTTCTGCCCTTGCATCTAGAATCCATTAGTTACAGGTCAACTGTGTTTATTACGGATGTGGTATAACACCCCAACAGTTGGGATTCCGACAGTCATTAGCCCAATGTCGGAATCCCAACTGCAGGGACTCAGACAGCAAGGGGAGCGCAACGAAGCCCCTTGCGGGCTCACTGCACTAGCCATGCTGTGAGCACAGTGGCTCGCTATGCTCGACATTTATTTTATTCTCCCTCTATTGGGGTTGTGGACCCCCACGAAGGAGAATAGCCATTGCCCCTGTGTCGGGCTTTTAGCAGTTGGGATTCCGACATCGGGGCAGTGACTGTCGGAATCCCAACTGCTGATGAGTCCTCTGGCACTCATTTATTACATAGGTTAATGTCTGTAAATGGCCTTTTCAATTATTTGTGTTTTTGCAGTGGTGTGCTCAAACTGGTAATGTCCAATCAGGAATCTCCGGCTACTTACACTAGATAATTTTACTTACACTCGATGATTACTTGGCTAGGTGACAGTTCTGTTTGTTGGGAGCTGCATTTTTTGGTGGACGAATATTTCTCAGTTATGAGTATTCCCATTGCAGAAGAGCAATTGGGAAGACCCACATTTCACCTTTTCTATTTTAGGTATAGAAATGAATACCATGTTAGGCCTTTTCTAATAACAAGTTGAGAAATTTTGTTGATTGAGCAAACAGATATAGTCATTTGTGGAGGTGAAAAAAGTTTTGTTGAAGCAAGTGTAGTCTTTGTTTTGGCATTTCTGTTTTGCTTGCCTTCAACTTCTTAAGGGGAAAGTGTTTTGTTGGTGTTTAGAAAGATCCACTGCAGGTGTTAAGAGGTCTTACCATGTGATAAGAATTTACTTTAAATTGATGGAAAATGTTTGTGTTTAGGCTGGTTCTCAGAATCAGAAATAGCTTAATTGGACAGGTATACTTTCATATACTAGGAATTTGTTTTTGGTTGAGATTGCAACTGCCAGGAGACAACATGAAAATGGGGACATACAACATACATAGACAACAGAGAGCACCCTTGGGGTATTCTGCAGCCCAGTTGGGGGTACTTGAAAAGATTTTTGGTCATGGCAGAAGAAGAAGTCTCCCAATGGCCGAAGAAGTCTCCCATTGCCATGGAGATGAACCACGTTGCATCACTTCCGTTTCCAACTGCAGCATCATTAGCATCTTCTTGTACTTTTGCCCAACCAGGAATAAACTGGGAGCTACCTGTGCTTACACGGGTGAAGAAAGCAATGGCATTATTTCGAACATGCATTAATGGGAACCCTGGAGAAAGTACACCGCCAGCAGCAACACACAGATGGACCTAATTCCTGACTTTAATCTACTCCGCTATTTATTAATATAAAGTCACCTATAAGGACATGCATACTGCTTAATTTCACTCCATTCCTAAGCACTGTGGATATTTAAAATTGATAGTAGGGGGTACTCATAAATAAAAAGTGTAATCAAGGGGTACAGGAGAGAATAAATGTTGGAAACCGCTGTATTAGTGCATTTTTTTTTACTTTTATTGGTGTGCTGAACCTTGGGCTGATTCCTTGTGGGAAAAAGTTTTACATTGTCGCATTTACTATTATAAGTGTGGTTGAAGCTTTGGCAGGTTATGCTTACTAAGTAGTATGGTGTTTTCTTGTGTGATAAGTTGGTGTCCATCAGCAATCAGATAACTAGATCTGCTCTAGCTCTGTGATTGTTGAGATATATAGTTTGATTTGCCTCCATAGATTATACATTTTAAGGTTCACCATGTTCCAGGTGTTGAAAAGTAGTCGCAGGCTTTCCATTTGGAAACAGTGATAAAACAACCTTGGTAGCTATAGAGATTCAATGATGTAGGAAGGCCCTGCTCACAAGCTTACAATTTGTAGGGAAATAGGCTTTGATACACAAAGATAGGTGTTATTTATTGCATAACGGTCCACCAGATTGACCCAGCAGTGTTGGCTAGGGGTCAGTAAGATGGGAAAGTGAAGATAAAGAAAGTTAGTGAGGATATGTCTGAACTGTATAGTGTGGATTTAATGAAATAGGAAAGGATTATAAAGGTTATGTTGGTGGTTCTGGAATATGATAAGCTTGCCGGAGGAGTTGAGTTTTCAGTGAATATTTGAAGGTTTGGAGACTAGAGGAGACTCTTATTATGAATGGGAGGGCATTACACAGTGTTTTTACAGCTCAAAGAAAGTCCAGTATATATATATATATATCTATATATATCTATATATAGATATATATATCTATATATATATAGATATATATATCTATATATATATAGATATATATATCTATATATATATATATATGTATTTATATATATATATATATATTGGTACTTATGTATTATCTGGGTGCCCGATATTTTCATCGGGTCGAAAAAATCGCGTCAATCTCATCGCATGCAACCAAATCGCAATTTTTCCATAGGAATCAATGTTAAATGGTCCCAAATGGTCCCTGAGACCATTAGGGTCAATGGGATATGGCCCCCAGGCCCCCCCATTGTTTGTATGCCACCCCACCATCAAAGCCAACCCGAAGCGTGGCGAGCGCAGCGAGCCCGCGAGGGTTGGCGGTATGCGTCCTCCAACCTATTCATACCCCCACAATCAACGTCGGCGTGGAGTTGATTTTATATAGCCCGAAGCATGGCGAGCGCAGCGAGCCCCGTGCGGGGATGCGCATTACTTCACTGGTATTACGCGTCCCCTCTCGGGCTCGGTGGTTTGCTGCGCTCGCCACACTATGTAAAATCAACTCCACGCCGATGTGGATAGTGGGGGTATGAAAAGGTCGGAGGACGCGTACCACCGCCCCTTGCGGGCTCGCTGCGCTCGACACGCTTCGGGTTCGCGTTGATGGTGGGGTGGCATTAACAATGAGGGGTCATACAAACAATGGGGGGGGCCTGGGGGGCATTTTACATTGACCCTAATGGTCTCAGGGACCATTTGGGACCATTTAACATTGATTCCTATGGAAAATTGCGTCAATAACATCGCATCACATGCGATTTGGTTGCATGCGATGCAATTGATGCAATTTTATCGCGAAAAATCGCGTTGATCGCATCGCATTGCATGCCTTAAGTTAAGGCATGCAATTAACAATATCGGGCGCCCAGATAATACACAAGTACCTATATATTTATATATATATATATATATATATATATATATATATATGTGCTGTGCTAAGTAATAGTAATATGCATCCTGGAACAAACATGTCGCATTTTCCTCCTCTAGTTCATGCTGTAAATCTGTTCATATTTGTAGTCTGTTTTGCAGAAATGTACAGTATATGAGTACATTTATTATTATTTATTTATGAACAGTTTCTTATATAGCGCATACATATTCCGTAGCACTTTACAGAGGTTCTAGATACTGGACAAATGGTGGGTGTTTGAGCTCAAGCCTATCCCATCTGCCTTAATTTCCTAGATTAAAATGTCAAGTAGTACAATAAAATAACAAACATTGTAATCACATCAAGACCTATACAGTTGAAAAGTAAAGGTGCACATTACAATTATTGTATACAATATTGTATGCAACATCACATCTCATCGCATTGCATAGGTTTTGCAATGCAATGAGATGAGATGAGATCTAGTACAAAAAGTATGTGCAGCTTTTTGTACATCTCATTGCATTGCAAAACCTTCAGATCAGCCCAGTGGGTGATCCTGTTAAGTTTGGTTGCGATCGGATAAACATCATTTTTTGGGGGGGGGGGCTTTCAATTAATTGATCGCGTCACAAATGAGATTTCGTTCCCACCAAACTTCTGTCAAATGCAACTGAATATTCAATCTGTCAACAACGTATTCCCAAAATCTAACAACCATCTACAAAAATCCGGATTGGCTGTGCGAACGTGCAATTTTGGCACCAAAAAATGATGATGTCAACAAGCTCAATGAGCAAATTCAATTGGAACTGCCCGGCAAACCAGTAAAATACAAATCAATCGACACAGTAATGGACGAAGAACAAGCCGTCAATTATCCGATTGAATTTTTTAATTAATTGGAACCACCCGGAATGCCACCGCACGTATCAACATTGAAGGTTGGATCAGATTCACCGGAAATGCTTATTCGCAACTTTAACGCACCAAAGTTGTGCAACGGAACCAGATTGACCATCGGCACTGTACCTATAGATATCTGCTAAAACTTTGTCACATGACCGCCCCCATCCACCCACCAGAAGTCATCTGGCTATAGATAATTAGTGCTTCCCGTGCGAAGCCGGGGCGGGTCACTAGTATTGTATACAATAATTGTAACGTGTATGGGCACCTTTAAAGCAATACAAATGTGAACTTAGAGAACAAATAGAAATATTTAACTTTAACATGAGCTGTAAAAATAAACATAACCGATTCTGCCAAACAAAAGTTTCTATACAAATACAGCTCAATGAACAAATAGTGGAAACATTAAATCAAGTAAACTGTGTACATTCTTAAAGTTGCAAGTCAGCGATATGGATGTATTTTCATCATGAATTATAAGTACAGTAATATTCAAAAATGGATGTTATTGTTTGGTGGGGCATGTGTGTGTGTGTGTGTGGGGGGGGGGGGGTTGCAACATGATACAATGCAGTGAGAATTGCATCCTTTAGGTCCAGCTCACAGACCACTGCTCATGACCCCACAGTGGTGAAAACAGGAAATTCCTGCAAAGCCACACCCCTTTTCCTAGATGCCACCGCTTTTTCAGGAACACACGTGGCAAGGTCACATGGAATTCCCAACTTCAGAAATCAGAATGTTGGAAGGTATGTACTTGTCTTAGTCATCTCCACTATAAATAAGGGAATTCACACTGTTATTTAACGCTTCTGTAGTAGCACTTTGGAAACTTGGCTTGGTTTTCATGGAGGTTTCTTACTGGGACTATATCGAGCTAAGCATAGCTTTTACATCAACAAAATATATTAACAATATTTTAATATCACTTATATTTTCCTAACTTCAGTGCAGATTCAGCATCATTTTCACTAGCAGAGCACTCTGTGGGTGGTCTGAAGCAAGATCAGACCCAGTGTGTTCTTTCCTGATGCAGTTACACCTGACATGAAGCAACAGGTGTTGGCTGCACGTGGATGTGATAGCAAGCTTCAATTCCTTCAAACAAGGCAAACAAGCAGATCATGCTATTCCTTAAAACTACACTCATCACATTTCCAGTAAAATATTACAAGTATGATGATGTGAAAGTGCTGTGTGTAAAAATCATGTCCAATAATTGATTCACAGAACATTACAGGGATTAATGCATTGTTTTTCTTTGAGATAATTTTTCTAAACATCTCAGAGGTAGAGAGACAAAAGGATATATTCTTACATTGTTATATCTCGTGTCCCCTTGTTTATTCATTTTATGTAATTTAAAATAAAATATTTGCACATTTGAGATATATATATATAATGTCCAAAAAAGAATAAAAATAATCAGACAAAATGAATTGATGAATAACATTAAAATCAAATCGAATTGGTCACGTCACAATCTGGTTTACAAAACCAGACAAGCAGTGGCGTAGATACTTCAAGGCAGCCCCGCTGCTGCTTGGAGGAGCGGGGGCTGTGTGGGCATCGGGTGTGTGACAGTGGAGGTTATTCTGATCGGAGCGGCCAAACGTGCGTACGTTCGCCATTAACGTACGCTAGCCGTACGCGGCCGTTAGGGTTAGGTCCACCCACAAATCAGCCGCTTACGTACGGGCAGAAATACCGTAGAAGGGGAGTGGCGTACAAATAAGCGTACGGCAACGTACGCGGACGGCCCAGCCCTTGCACTCCGACAACAGGCGTACAACTGAGCGTACGGCGCCGTTTACGGACGTCTTTCGTCCGTCTCCCCACCGACTTCTTGCGGAGATCTGAGCGTACGCCAGTTTGCACGGACGGGTCCCTATTGTTTTCAATGGAAAACACAGCTTATGTCACCGCTCGTGAGAGTGAGCGTACGTCCGTGTACGCTGCCATACTCTTCACATATATGGACCTGCAAATCTTGCCTTTCAACTACAAATCTGACAATTGATTAATTAATCTATTTGTTATTCAATTATTGATTTCTATTAACTCAATTGTCTACCTTAATAAAGACCTAATAAAACAACATTTGAACCCTCATTACATGTATATTTGTTATGTTCTAATGTTGCATTTTAATCACTATCTATGTGTCCCCATATTGCTGTTAATTGTACATCAAGTTATGTTGGTGTTTCTGTATATGTACTAAATATGTCCATAATTTCTTTGTCCACAATGTGTAACATGTATACCTACCCTGATGTTATGTGTGATGTTTTAATCTAACAACATTAAACATTCATGCATTTTCACTATGTGTTATTTTACTCAAAAACACACACATTCACACATCAATCATTACCCCTCACCTCAAATTACAAGTATAACTTACAGTACACATCTGTATGTACCTACCCTTACAAGCCCTCTAACATATTTATTAGTAAAAACACAGGCAATTAATAAGACAATATAAACTTTTATTTTGAACAAAAATAATAAGGGGGGGGGATAAAAATAAATTAAATGCGGGCCTCCAGAAGGCCAAAAAGGATTTGGAGATAGAGGAGTGTCATGAATATCTCCTGAATAAGGGCTGCCACCTCCTCCTGCTGCTGTTCAGTGTCTGTAGTGAAGGGATAAAAAAAAAAATTAATATATAACATACACAAATGTTTGTTGTATTTGTACATAATAAAAAGTGGTGAGTTATGTGTGAAGGCCACATACATTTTTAAACTACATTGAAGATGGGTCTGCTGTAAACACAGTACTAAAAAATAATATGTTAACACACACATACTGTACATAGTAAATAACATTAATTCAATTACTCCTTCTTGAATGTATGTATGCTGAGACCCAATTGGTAGTTTGGTTTTGGGGGAATCACCTCTAACCTCACAATTAGGCTGTGCTATTTAAGGGTTATGACATTGTGGCGGCTTAAGCACTCCTTACTATTTTAAATGTAGGACATTGCTGTACAAATTATAGGCCTACAGCTATGTTTGTAAAGCATGCATCCGCATGGCCTCACACACTATTACCAAAACAATCTCTACATTTTTGTTGCACCAGTGCCAGATTAAGCCTTTGGGGGGCCCGGGGTACTTTATACCGAGGGGCCCCCTTGCACTTGTCATTACTGGCCGCACACTGCATGGGAGAAAATTATACTGTCAAAACACAGAGTAAACTTGGTTAATGGTTAACTGCAGGGGATATATATATATATATATACACACACACACACACACACACACACACACCACATGAAAAGCCTGTGTTTGTCCCTCTGCCCCTTACTCTGGAGGAGACCTCACAGTCCTATTGCTGCCTCTGATTAAAAACCCTCCCATGACTAAGCTGCTGCTGCTGTTCTCCATGGACCTGAGAAGCATGTAATGAGCTCCACCAATCCGAGCTCAGCACAAACTTCTCAGCCTCTGTCCTCTGGTGCAAAGTGTCAGGGGACTTAGTCAAGTCCCAGAAATGCACTGCACACTTGTGCAATCAGTGTGCCTTGGCTCCCGATGTTCAGCACCATAAATCATTGTCACATTGGCAGATAGGTGAAGCTGCAGCACTACCCCACCCATGGACAAAACCTTTAGCAAAAAACAAAAAATACAAAACAAATCAAATTTTTTTTTTTAAATACATGCCAACCACAGGGGGCCCCTAACTAGAGGGGGGCCCAGGGGCACTGACCCCTTGTGCCTCCATTATAATCCGGCCCTGTGTTGCACATCATGCTGGGAACTGGAGTTACCCAACACCTGGAGCCACATAACTACCACACCACTAATGTCGGATATCTCATTGGATGTACTGTTATGTCAATTATTCAAGGGGTGAGGCATGGCCACACTCAAAAATATCACCAAGGGGACCCTTGTTCCTGGAGAAGGACAGGACACACCTTATGGTCGGCCTGCAGTGATATGTTGCAACTAATGTTGATGTTGGATACACATATGTGGTTGTTGTGATTTTTGATGTGTAGAAATGTGTAGGTCAACATTATACACATTATTTACTTACGGCTACTTGAGCCATCCTGGTCCCCGCTGGTTGGCTGTGCGGTGTTTGGGGTGGTCATGAGCAAGGGGGAGGGGGTGGGGGTGGGGGTTGAGGAGGGGGTGGGGGTGGGGGTTGGGGAGGGGGTGGGGGTGGGGGTTGGGGAGGGGGAAGGGGATGGAGAAATGGTGTGGGCCCCAGCTACAGCCAGTGTATCCTCTTCTTCCTCCTCCTCTTCTTCCTCCTCCTCTTCCTCCTCCTCTTCCTTCTCCTCTTCCTCCTCCTCTTCCTCCTCCTCTTCCTTCTCCTCTTCCTCCTCCTCTTCCTCCTCCTCTTCCTTCTCCTCTTCCTCCTCCTCTTCCTCCTCCTCTTCCTTCTCCTCTTCCTCCTCCTCTTCCTCCTCCTCTTCCGGCTGCTCCTGGGCTGCCTGGTCCCGGGCTGCCTGCTCCCGGGCTTCCATGCGTGTCCTTGCCCGTGCTGAAATGTTCATGTTGATGACATCGAAATCGAAGATTGGGTTGCATAAAAAAGGGGGAAAGAAAAATTCACATTAGTCATGCTCATAACCTTCCAAATTATCATTGCTGTTATATTTCAGACATTTATCATGCAAACTAATTGATATGCTACACCCAAAAACTGAGCAACTACTTAACCCCCCCCCCTATACACCCCCTATGCACCCCCGATACACCCCCTATACACCCCCTATACACCCCATATACACCCCCTATACACCCCCTATACACCCCCTATACACCCCATATACACCCCCTATACACCCCCTATACACCCCCTATACACCCACATACTCAGGAACATATTTATAAAAAGTACAGAAAACATTCGCAAAAAAAAACGCAGGCATACTAGTAAATAAAAACTTACATCGGGCAATATGGCGGCGAAGTGAGCAAAGCAACACTGGCTGCCGCCGGCGCAGGTCAGACCAGCGCCGCTCAAGTTGTCCCAGGTTCCTATCCACGCCGGTCCGGGCGAAAATTAGCCGGCGGGCAGCATTATATGCCCGCCGCCTGTCATTATTTGACACATAAGGGCCCCTGGGCCCCAGACGGCGGTCCATGACCTCAACCAAGGCCAATAGCTCCTGGGTAGAAAACGCCCTAGCCCTGGTTGAAGTCATGGTGGCAATGGCGCAGTTATTAATTGCAGGTACATATATCACTTTTGGTGCTTGCTGATTGGTGTAAAAAATACAACAGAAAAGGGGTGGAGAGCTGCGCTAATAAAAATACCAAGTACCAAGGAAGAATACACTTACACAAAGGGGTGCTTTTTTTTGTCTTTTTACTGATTATATTAAATCATATTTTAATTTTAAGAAAAAACAATTGTACATATATAAAATATATATAAAAATTCATACAATTTTCAGGTGGCCACCTATAAACATATATCACTATATATTAATACATAAAAATGCAATTGGATGAAATATACACATATAGATTTTAGTAAAAATAGGTGTTTGTAATACACCCTATAATTTGAAGAAAAAATGTGTAAATAGAAAATGAAAAAAATGAAAAAAAAAAGAAGAAAAAAAATATATAAAAAGTAGATATAAGAAACAGATCCTGTCTTCGTATTTTGATACCACTTTGGATTTAGTGGTTAAAGTGCAGTCACTTATTTGTGGTTTAAATCTGGATATAGAATATGTATGCAGACGCTATGTGCGCGTCTCTCACCTGCGCCTCCGTGCGCTGCTGGCTGAAAGATCTGAGTGTCCCTCCGGAGCAATGGAGGAGGGGAGCTGGCCAGGTAGATGTAATTGCTGGCAGCCGCTCTTACCCTCCGGACCCGTGCCGCTAGTGATGTTATATGCGGTGTCGTCTCTCTCACAGACGCTGGGTTCACTGATGCATCCTTGGAGTTCTCAGAAGTGCCGGATGGAATATGCAGCGAGGTGGCCGGTGGAAAAAAAATTAATATATGTGAATCCAGACAATTATATCAGGAGCCTGGTGGCTCAATAAGTTAGAATGACTGATACTAGACTGGAAGTTACAAGTTCAAGTCCGAATAAGTCTATAATATAGCAATGGAATTTTTTGTATTTTATATATATTAATATTAATACGTGTATATATGTGAATCAATAATGCCTTATCAGGAGCTTAGTGGCTCAATCAGCTAGAACGCCTGATAATAGACTGGAGGTTGTTAGTTCGAGTCTGGAAGAGCCCGTAAAATATATGAATAGAATTTTTTGTAGTATATGCATGTATTTCAAGCTTTCTATCTGTGTATCTGTGCACTCTATATGAGATTAATACTAATTATCAATGTAAGTGTAAAAATTATACAAATGAATACAAGTAGTATCAAAAATATCTCTAAAACTGGAAGTCTCTTTATCTGAACACTAAATGTTTATGTATAAACCGTGAGGGAATCGGTCTGGTTTATATAATTGTTTGTGTATATGTTTTTCTTCTACATATATTTTTTTATACTTTTGTGATAATGATGTTATTTATTCACCAATTTATTTCTCTGTCAGTTACTTACAAATAAAGACAGTCATAACGATGCAATTGGAAACCTGTTTAGATCCAGGAAAATGTTGAAATCAACTACACCTGTCTCACCCCCCTTAGACCAATCGAAAGGGAGAGACAATCAGCGGCTGGGTATATCAAGTGAAGAATGACACAAATTAAACACTCTTTGAAAAAGCCCCCGTGTTAGGGGCGAAACGCGTTAGAGGGAGAATTTCCAGCCTGTCCAGTGCATAAAGCCTTGTGGAACTTGTACCTGCAAACCTACAAAATTAGCAGAAAAATCACGGCACCTGCACCGGCGTTTTCCACCGGCCACCTCGCTGCATATTCCATCCGGCACTTCTGAGAACTCCAAGGATGCATCAGTGAACCCAGCGTCTGTGAGAGAGACGACACCGCATATAACATCACTAGCGGCACGGGTCCGGAGGGTAAGAGCGGCTGCCAGCAATTACATCTACCTGGCCAGCTCCCCTCCTCCATTGCTCCGGAGGGACACTCAGATCTTTCAGCCAGCAGCGCACGGAGGCGCAGGTGAGAGACGCGCACATAGCGTCTGCATACATATTCTATATCCAGATTTAAACCACAAATAAGTGACTGCACTTTAACCACTAAATCCAAAGTGGTATCAAAATACGAAGACAGGATCTGTTTCTTATATCTACTTTTTATATATTTTTTTTCTTCTTTTTTTTTTCATTTTTTTCATTTTCTATTTACACATTTTTTCTTCAAATTATAGGGTGTATTACAAACACCTATTTTTACTAAAATCTATATGTGTATATTTCATCCAATTGCATTTTTATGTATTAATATATAGTGATATATGTTTATAGGTGGCCACCTGAAAATTGTATGAATTTTTATATATATTTTATATATGTACAATTGTTTTTTCTTAAAATTAAAATATGATTTAATATAATCAGTAAAAAGACAAAAAAAAGCACCCCTTTGTGTAAGTGTATTCTTCCTTGGTACTTGGTATTTTTATTAGCGCAGCTCTCCACCCCTTTTCTGTTGTATACATTTCTCCTCTGATTCTCAGCTGGTTATATTATATTTCCAGCTAGAGATCAGTTGTAGTGTACTTACACTTGTACACTCAGAGTGCTGCAGCTCTTATAGTATATATTATATCTATCATCAATTATTTTACAAAAACACATCTTTTTCTGTGCTGTAAATTTTATTAGCGCCCTAATTTCGACACTATATAGTGTCGACTATTTTGTTTGTTTTTTGTTAAAGCTTTAAGTGTAGAAAAATTGGGGCAGCTCTATTTGTACATTTATAGAATAACAATTACATAAGTATCTTATATCATCAAATAGTACCATGGCAGAATTCACGTGTTTCAGTAAGAGACTATCCAGGAGAGAACAATATATACAACTTGACTCTGGTGAGAATGAGATAGTAATAGAAGGTCCAGAGAGGGAGATGATAAAGGGGTTCAACAAGTTGGAAGGCCTCTTGAAAGATGAAATGAGGCATTGGTGGGATAGTGTGTCCCTCAAGAAATATATTAAAAATAAACAAATACCTAGGGGTCTAAGAATTTTTAAAGCTCTTTCTATACAAGACGACCCTCTTCTAGATGCAAATTGGCACAAAATCTTAGATGAGTGTTCATTCCAACTTATTGAACTCCTAATTAAATATAGGGAGAAAAAGGTAGAGGATATTAATCTTAAAATCGAAGAGACTAAAAAATCCCTACTCATATACAAAGACCACCCCATGTTTAAAGATAAAGATACACTTACAAATAAAAAAGTTGAAACCTTTGAAAAAGAACTAGTAGAGAATAAAAAGAGAAAAATACATAGGGACAACATGGACTACAAAGATAATAGAGTACGCACATATAGAAAACGTATAAACTCCATATACAGAGAAAAGGAGAATGTCGACCAGAATCCCACTACCAATGGGGATAAGGTACAACAAGATAATATGGTAGTAAGACCCAAGCAACGCTGGTCAAATCAAGACCATAAAGAAGAATCCCCATACAGGTTTAAATACAAACGTAATTATAATCAGCAAAATAATGAAAATTACGTATTGAGACAAAACAGAGATTCAAACCCTAGTAAAGGGGATTTTTTAGACCGACGAAACGAGACCTATATCCACCCAAACAGATTTGCGCCAATAAGACCCAATACACCAAAAAGACGCAGAGACCTAGAGGAATTAGAGGAGGAAGAAGGCTTAGGAAGAAGGCAGAGGTTCAATTAGAAGATTCAGGTATATTCAATTTAACATCAAAAAAATTAAATACAGATCAAATTAAAGTATTACAGAAAGGATTGAATTTTTCCCCCACAAAAGAACCAAACATGTTCGACTTGTTTGTAGAGTTAAACCATTTTGTAAGAAATCTATGTAGACAGAGATATTTTGCCTCTAAAAAAATAAAAAATGTGGAAGAAGAAGCAATTCTTCTAGATATAAACGACATGGGGACTCTAGATATCCTTGAAGATATGTGGCTAGAAAATAATACGGTAGAAAACAATTCATCATATGAAAAAATATTTGATATATCCAAAAAGCAAAGTGGGGCACAACGAAAAATCTTTAAAAACAAATCTGATTTTTACCCTGACCAACATAAATCCAGCACAATAATATATTTCTATAAAAAAACATTAGATGATTTACAACAAATATGCTCCAAAAAAACCAAGTGGGGCAATTTAACAAAAAGAGAACAATCGGCCTTAATGTCATTAAAAAAGGATACGTCTGTAATAATCAAAAGTGCAGACAAGGGGGGAGGGGTAGTGCTGCTTGAGAGAACTTATTACATTGAAGAGGCATATAGACAATTAAAAGATGCCAACTTTTATGCCGATCTAAAAACTGATCCTACAGAAAAATTTCAAATGGAAATTAAGAATATGCTTGGAGAGGCTCTCCGCGAGGGTACAATAAACAAGGATGAATATAGTTTTTTATTTATTAAATATCCAGTCACCCCCATTTTTTATCACATCCCTAAAATTCACAAAACACTTATAGCACCTCCTGGGAGACCTATTATTTCGGGGATACAGGGTTTAACATCTAATTTATCACAATTTATTGATTATTTTTTGCAAAAATATGTAGTCACTTTAAGATCTTATATACGTGACACAATGCACTTACTAAATAGAATGGAGGAGATTGAGTGGAAATCAAATTATGCATTTATATCACTTGACGTGAGTGCTTTATATACGCACATCCCGCACAAAAAGGGAGTAGAAGTGGTGTCAAGTTTCCTGAATGGAGACAGTTCCATTCCAGATAAATTAAAATCTTTCATTTTGGACTCAATCACTTTCATTCTAACACACAATTATTTTTTATTTGATGGGCACTTTTTTCTCCAGGTGTTAGGGACGGCCATGGGTACCAGATTCGCGCCAAGCTTTGCCAACTTATACATGGGCCACTTTGAAGAACAATATATTTGGAGTGGACCCTTTGGCGCGGATCTGGTATTCTATGGCCGTTATATAGATGATTTGATTATAATTTGGAAGGGGGACTCACTTGGAGCACAGAATTTCGTTGCACATTTGAATACCAATGATTATAATCTTAAGTTTACGCACTGTTATGATCACAACACAGTAAACTTCCTTGATTTGACTATCTCCGCGGAAAGCCTCTCCAAAAGCATAAGTACTATCAACTACAAAAAGAAAGTTGATACAAACAATTTTTTGCATTTTTCAAGCGGTCACTACAACCCCTGGTTAACCAATATTCCCCTAAGCCAACTAAATCGACTACGTAGGAACTGCACAAATATTGAAATTTTCAAAAAACAGGCTGATCAGATGTGCCTAGATTTTGAAAAGAAGGGATACCCAAAAGAATTGCTAGAAAATGCCTATAGAAAAAGTTTGAATACAGATAGGAAAACTTTATTGATTCCAAAAACAAAAAATATAAAAAGTATCCAGGACTCAGGAGATCAAAAGAAACCCATGATGTTTATATCAAAATTTAATTCTAAATCAGAACAGATTAAAAAAACATTAAAAAGGAATTTTTCCATATTAGAACAGGATCCAATTTTGAGTAAAATCATTGACCCTCAACTAAAAGTAATATTTAAGAAAAATGCCAATCTAAAGACCATCATAGCCCCAAGTGCTTTAAAAGTAGAAACAACATCAGAAACAAAGTTAAATAAAATGTGGTTAGGAAAAGACAATCTGAAGGGATGCTATAGGTGTGGCCACAGCAGGTGTATTACGTGTGGCCATGTGCCTGCGAGAACTATGGAGGTAGAATCATATGTAAACAAAAAGAAGTTCGCCATAAAAAATTTTCTGAATTGTAATACAACATATTGTATATATATATTACAATGTGTGTGCGGCCTTCAATATGTCGGCCGCACCACCAGAAAACTTAAAGATAGATTTAGAGAACATCGGCTCAATATTTTGAAAAAATTCCCTCACCATAGTGTCTCCAGGCACATTACAGAAGTCCACCAAGGAAATATGGAAGGTCTCAAGATAATTGGGGTACAACATATACCATCCACAAATAGAGGTGGAGACAGATATAGAGAACTGGCAACCAAAGAAGCATTTTGGATATTCCAAATGCAAACTCTCACACCCACAGGCCTTAATGCCAACATAGATTTAGAATCCTTTATGTAAAATAATATAAAATAGATTACAGAATAACCAAATATAATAAATTAATAAATTAAGAATAAAATAAAATAAAATGTAAACTGGGTTTCTTCTGTTCCCCTGCCTCCTTCTTCTCTCTTTTTTCCTCTTCTCTGGGCTAGTGCCCTATAGAGCAGTGGTATGTATTATAGTACAGATTATCAAAAGTGTATGTATGGGAATTGCATTTTGAGTAATTATAAGGTACTATATCCTGTATGAACCCACGGGGGGAAGGGTCTGTTTGAGATAAGGGGGAGCACTGTGACTCCCATATCCGGCTTGTTCTGTGCTGTAGACCGGCACTACAGCTAGATTAAGCACGGACCGAACTCAGACAGGCGGCCCCACAAGGGACACCAAACAACAAGTAAAACAAAATGAAAATATAAATAAAAATAAAATAAAATAACCAACAAGTATAAACCATATTAATACAAAAGATAAACATATACAAATTAAAGAGTGGATACAGACATGTGGTCAAAAACCAGAAATATAGAAATTGACACATGGAAGAAGACTATGTTATAAACCTCTATTAATATATGTGAATCCAGACAATTATATCAGGAGCCTGGTGGCTCAATAAGTTAGAATGACTGATACTAGACTGGAAGTTACAAGTTCAAGTCCGAATAAGTCTATAATATAGCAATGGAATTTTTTGTATTTTATATATATTAATATTAATACGTGTATATATGTGAATCAATAATGCCTTATCAGGAGCTTAGTGGCTCAATCAGCTAGAACGCCTGATAATAGACTGGAGGTTGTTAGTTCGAGTCTGGAAGAGCCCGTAAAATATATGAATAGAATTTTTTGTAGTATATGCATGTATTTCAAGCTTTCTATCTGTGTATCTGTGCACTCTATATGAGATTAATACTAATTATCAATGTAAGTGTAAAAATTATACAAATGAATACAAGTAGTATCAAAAATATCTCTAAAACTGGAAGTCTCTTTATCTGAACACTAAATGTTTATGTATAAACCGTGAGGGAATCGGTCTGGTTTATATAATTGTTTGTGTATATGTTTTTCTTCTACATATATTTTTTTATACTTTTGTGATAATGATGTTATTTATTCACCAATTTATTTCTCTGTCAGTTACTTACAAATAAAGACAGTCATAACGATGCAATTGGAAACCTGTTTAGATCCAGGAAAATGTTGAAATCAACTACACCTGTCTCACCCCCCTTAGACCAATCGAAAGGGAGAGACAATCAGCGGCTGGGTATATCAAGTGAATAATGACACAAATTAAACACTCTTTGAAAAAGCCCCCGTGTTAGGGGCGAAACGCGTTAGAGGGAGAATTTCCAGCCTGTCCAGTGCATAAAGCCTTGTGGAACTTGTACCTGCAAACCTACAAAATTAGCAGAAAAATCACGGCACCTGCACCGGCGTTTTCCACCGGCCACCTCGCTGCATATTCCATCCGGCACTTCTGAGAACTCCAAGGATGCATCAGTGAACCCAGCGTCTGTGAGAGAGACGACACCGCATATAACATCACTAGCGGCACGGGTCCGGAGGGTAAGAGCGGCTGCCAGCAATTACATCTACCTGGCCAGCTCCCCTCCTCCATTGCTCCGGAGGGACACTCAGATCTTTCAGCCAGCAGCGCACGGAGGCGCAGGTGAGAGACGCGCACATAGCGTCTGCATACATATTCTATATCCAGATTTAAACCACAAATAAGTGACTGCACTTTAACCACTAAATCCAAAGTGGTATCAAAATACGAAGACAGGATCTGTTTCTTATATCTACTTTTTATATATTTTTTTTCTTCTTTTTTTTTTCATTTTTTTCATTTTCTATTTACACATTTTTTCTTCAAATTATAGGGTGTATTACAAACACCTATTTTTACTAAAATCTATATGTGTATATTTCATCCAATTGCATTTTTATGTATTAATATATAGTGATATATGTTTATAGGTGGCCACCTGAAAATTGTATGAATTTTTATATATATTTTATATATGTACAATTGTTTTTTCTTAAAATTAAAATATGATTTAATATAATCAGTAAAAAGACAAAAAAAAGCACCCCTTTGTGTAAGTGTATTCTTCCTTGGTACTTGGTATTTTTATTAGCGCAGCTCTCCACCCCTTTTCTGTTGTATACATTTCTCCTCTGATTCTCAGCTGGTTATATTATATTTCCAGCTAGAGATCAGTTGTAGTGTACTTACACTTGTACACTCAGAGTGCTGCAGCTCTTATAGTATATATTATATCTATCATCAATTATTTTACAAAAACACATCTTTTTCTGTGCTGTAAATTTTATTAGCGCCCTAATTTCGACACTATATAGTGTCGACTATTTTGTTTGTTTTTTGTTAAAGCTTTAAGTGTAGAAAAATTGGGGCAGCTCTATTTGTACATTTATAGAATAACAATTACATAAGTATCTTATATCATCAAATAGTACCATGGCAGAATTCACGTGTTTCAGTAAGAGACTATCCAGGAGAGAACAATATATACAACTTGACTCTGGTGAGAATGAGATAGTAATAGAAGGTCCAGAGAGGGAGATGATAAAGGGGTTCAACAAGTTGGAAGGCCTCTTGAAAGATGAAATGAGGCATTGGTGGGATAGTGTGTCCCTCAAGAAATATATTAAAAATAAACAAATACCTAGGGGTCTAAGAATTTTTAAAGCTCTTTCTATACAAGACGACCCTCTTCTAGATGCAAATTGGCACAAAATCTTAGATGAGTGTTCATTCCAACTTATTGAACTCCTAATTAAATATAGGGAGAAAAAGGTAGAGGATATTAATCTTAAAATCGAAGAGACTAAAAAATCCCTACTCATATACAAAGACCACCCCATGTTTAAAGATAAAGATACACTTACAAATAAAAAAGTTGAAACCTTTGAAAAAGAACTAGTAGAGAATAAAAAGAGAAAAATACATAGGGACAACATGGACTACAAAGATAATAGAGTACGCACATATAGAAAACGTATAAACTCCATATACAGAGAAAAGGAGAATGTCGACCAGAATCCCACTACCAATGGGGATAAGGTACAACAAGATAATATGGTAGTAAGACCCAAGCAACGCTGGTCAAATCAAGACCATAAAGAAGAATCCCCATACAGGTTTAAATACAAACGTAATTATAATCAGCAAAATAATGAAAATTACGTATTGAGACAAAACAGAGATTCAAACCCTAGTAAAGGGGATTTTTTAGACCGACGAAACGAGACCTATATCCACCCAAACAGATTTGCGCCAATAAGACCCAATACACCAAAAAGACGCAGAGACCTAGAGGAATTAGAGGAGGAAGAAGGCTTAGGAAGAAGGCAGAGGTTCAATTAGAAGATTCAGGTATATTCAATTTAACATCAAAAAAATTAAATACAGATCAAATTAAAGTATTACAGAAAGGATTGAATTTTTCCCCCACAAAAGAACCAAACATGTTCGACTTGTTTGTAGAGTTAAACCATTTTGTAAGAAATCTATGTAGACAGAGATATTTTGCCTCTAAAAAAATAAAAAATGTGGAAGAAGAAGCAATTCTTCTAGATATAAACGACATGGGGACTCTAGATATCCTTGAAGATATGTGGCTAGAAAATAATACGGTAGAAAACAATTCATCATATGAAAAAATATTTGATATATCCAAAAAGCAAAGTGGGGCACAACGAAAAATCTTTAAAAACAAATCTGATTTTTACCCTGACCAACATAAATCCAGCACAATAATATATTTCTATAAAAAAACATTAGATGATTTACAACAAATATGCTCCAAAAAAACCAAGTGGGGCAATTTAACAAAAAGAGAACAATCGGCCTTAATGTCATTAAAAAAGGATACGTCTGTAATAATCAAAAGTGCAGACAAGGGGGGAGGGGTAGTGCTGCTTGAGAGAACTTATTACATTGAAGAGGCATATAGACAATTAAAAGATGCCAACTTTTATGCCGATCTAAAAACTGATCCTACAGAAAAATTTCAAATGGAAATTAAGAATATGCTTGGAGAGGCTCTCCGCGAGGGTACAATAAACAAGGATGAATATAGTTTTTTATTTATTAAATATCCAGTCACCCCCATTTTTTATCACATCCCTAAAATTCACAAAACACTTATAGCACCTCCTGGGAGACCTATTATTTCGGGGATACAGGGTTTAACATCTAATTTATCACAATTTATTGATTATTTTTTGCAAAAATATGTAGTCACTTTAAGATCTTATATACGTGACACAATGCACTTACTAAATAGAATGGAGGAGATTGAGTGGAAATCAAATTATGCATTTATATCACTTGACGTGAGTGCTTTATATACGCACATCCCGCACAAAAAGGGAGTAGAAGTGGTGTCAAGTTTCCTGAATGGAGACAGTTCCATTCCAGATAAATTAAAATCTTTCATTTTGGACTCAATCACTTTCATTCTAACACACAATTATTTTTTATTTGATGGGCACTTTTTTCTCCAGGTGTTAGGGACGGCCATGGGTACCAGATTCGCGCCAAGCTTTGCCAACTTATACATGGGCCACTTTGAAGAACAATATATTTGGAGTGGACCCTTTGGCGCGGATCTGGTATTCTATGGCCGTTATATAGATGATTTGATTATAATTTGGAAGGGGGACTCACTTGGAGCACAGAATTTCGTTGCACATTTGAATACCAATGATTATAATCTTAAGTTTACGCACTGTTATGATCACAACACAGTAAACTTCCTTGATTTGACTATCTCCGCGGAAAGCCTCTCCAAAAGCATAAGTACTATCAACTACAAAAAGAAAGTTGATACAAACAATTTTTTGCATTTTTCAAGCGGTCACTACAACCCCTGGTTAACCAATATTCCCCTAAGCCAACTAAATCGACTACGTAGGAACTGCACAAATATTGAAATTTTCAAAAAACAGGCTGATCAGATGTGCCTAGATTTTGAAAAGAAGGGATACCCAAAAGAATTGCTAGAAAATGCCTATAGAAAAAGTTTGAATACAGATAGGAAAACTTTATTGATTCCAAAAACAAAAAATATAAAAAGTATCCAGGACTCAGGAGATCAAAAGAAACCCATGATGTTTATATCAAAATTTAATTCTAAATCAGAACAGATTAAAAAAACATTAAAAAGGAATTTTTCCATATTAGAACAGGATCCAATTTTGAGTAAAATCATTGACCCTCAACTAAAAGTAATATTTAAGAAAAATGCCAATCTAAAGACCATCATAGCCCCAAGTGCTTTAAAAGTAGAAACAACATCAGAAACAAAGTTAAATAAAATGTGGTTAGGAAAAGACAATCTGAAGGGATGCTATAGGTGTGGCCACAGCAGGTGTATTACGTGTGGCCATGTGCCTGCGAGAACTATGGAGGTAGAATCATATGTAAACAAAAAGAAGTTCGCCATAAAAAATTTTCTGAATTGTAATACAACATATTGTATATATATATTACAATGTGTGTGCGGCCTTCAATATGTCGGCCGCACCACCAGAAAACTTAAAGATAGATTTAGAGAACATCGGCTCAATATTTTGAAAAAATTCCCTCACCATAGTGTCTCCAGGCACATTACAGAAGTCCACCAAGGAAATATGGAAGGTCTCAAGATAATTGGGGTACAACATATACCATCCACAAATAGAGGTGGAGACAGATATAGAGAACTGGCAACCAAAGAAGCATTTTGGATATTCCAAATGCAAACTCTCACACCCACAGGCCTTAATGCCAACATAGATTTAGAATCCTTTATGTAAAATAATATAAAATAGATTACAGAATAACCAAATATAATAAATTAATAAATTAAGAATAAAATAAAATAAAATGTAAACTGGGTTTCTTCTGTTCCCCTGCCTCCTTCTTCTCTCTTTTTTCCTCTTCTCTGGGCTAGTGCCCTATAGAGCAGTGGTATGTATTATAGTACAGATTATCAAAAGTGTATGTATGGGAATTGCATTTTGAGTAATTATAAGGTACTATATCCTGTATGAACCCACGGGGGGAAGGGTCTGTTTGAGATAAGGGGGAGCACTGTGACTCCCATATCCGGCTTGTTCTGTGCTGTAGACCGGCACTACAGCTAGATTAAGCACGGACCGAACTCAGACAGGCGGCCCCACAAGGGACACCAAACAACAAGTAAAACAAAATGAAAATATAAATAAAAATAAAATAAAATAACCAACAAGTATAAACCATATTAATACAAAAGATAAACATATACAAATTAAAGAGTGGATACAGACATGTGGTCAAAAACCAGAAATATAGAAATTGACACATGGAAGAAGACTATGTTATAAACCTCTATTAATATATGTGAATCCAGACAATTATATCAGGAGCCTGGTGGCTCAATAAGTTAGAATGACTGATACTAGACTGGAAGTTACAAGTTCAAGTCCGAATAAGTCTATAATATAGCAATGGAATTTTTTGTATTTTATATATATTAATATTAATACGTGTATATATGTGAATCAATAATGCCTTATCAGGAGCTTAGTGGCTCAATCAGCTAGAACGCCTGATAATAGACTGGAGGTTGTTAGTTCGAGTCTGGAAGAGCCCGTAAAATATATGAATAGAATTTTTTGTAGTATATGCATGTATTTCAAGCTTTCTATCTGTGTATCTGTGCACTCTATATGAGATTAATACTAATTATCAATGTAAGTGTAAAAATTATACAAATGAATACAAGTAGTATCAAAAATATCTCTAAAACTGGAAGTCTCTTTATCTGAACACTAAATGTTTATGTATAAACCGTGAGGGAATCGGTCTGGTTTATATAATTGTTTGTGTATATGTTTTTCTTCTACATATATTTTTTTATACTTTTGTGATAATGATGTTATTTATTCACCAATTTATTTCTCTGTCAGTTACTTACAAATAAAGACAGTCATAACGATGCAATTGGAAACCTGTTTAGATCCAGGAAAATGTTGAAATCAACTACACCTGTCTCACCCCCCTTAGACCAATCGAAAGGGAGAGACAATCAGCGGCTGGGTATATCAAGTGAAGAATGACACAAATTAAACACTCTTTGAAAAAGCCCCCGTGTTAGGGGCGAAACGCGTTAGAGGGAGAATTTCCAGCCTGTCCAGTGCATAAAGCCTTGTGGAACTTGTACCTGCAAACCTACAAAATTAGCAGAAAAATCACGGCACCTGCACCGGCGTTTTCCACCGGCCACCTCGCTGCATATTCCATCCGGCACTTCTGAGAACTCCAAGGATGCATCAGTGAACCCAGCGTCTGTGAGAGAGACGACACCGCATATAACATCACTAGCGGCACGGGTCCGGAGGGTAAGAGCGGCTGCCAGCAATTACATCTACCTGGCCAGCTCCCCTCCTCCATTGCTCCGGAGGGACACTCAGATCTTTCAGCCAGCAGCGCACGGAGGCGCAGGTGAGAGACGCGCACATAGCGTCTGCATACATATTCTATATCCAGATTTAAACCACAAATAAGTGACTGCACTTTAACCACTAAATCCAAAGTGGTATCAAAATACGAAGACAGGATCTGTTTCTTATATCTACTTTTTATATATTTTTTTTCTTCTTTTTTTTTTTCATTTTTTTCATTTTCTATTTACACATTTTTTCTTCAAATTATAGGGTGTATTACAAACACCTATTTTTACTAAAATCTATATGTGTATATTTCATCCAATTGCATTTTTATGTATTAATATATAGTGATATATGTTTATAGGTGGCCACCTGAAAATTGTATGAATTTTTATATATATTTTATATATGTACAATTGTTTTTTCTTAAAATTAAAATATGATTTAATATAATCAGTAAAAAGACAAAAAAAAGCACCCCTTTGTGTAAGTGTATTCTTCCTTGGTACTTGGTATTTTTATTAGCGCAGCTCTCCACCCCTTTTCTGTTGTATACATTTCTCCTCTGATTCTCAGCTGGTTATATTATATTTCCAGCTAGAGATCAGTTGTAGTGTACTTACACTTGTACACTCAGAGTGCTGCAGCTCTTATAGTATATATTATATCTATCATCAATTATTTTACAAAAACACATCTTTTTCTGTGCTGTAAATTTTATTAGCGCCCTAATTTCGACACTATATAGTGTCGACTATTTTGTTTGGTGTAAAAAATAGTTTGTTTGGTATTAACTTTATTAATCCTTCTTACATGAACAAACTGGATGCGAATAGAAACTTACGCGGACCGTTCCGATATACACAGACCAAAACCAACAGCATGCATTCAATGTATAGAGAGGAACTGTATATACAGTGTGCGAAAAATAATACACGCAAGCGTCTACTTACAAGTACGCTGCTTAAAGGGGGGCACAATACACCGTTTTCCATGGAGAGACGTACTGTATATACAGTGTGCGGAAATTAATACACGCAAGCGTCTACTTACAAATACGCTGCTTAAAGGGGGCACAATACACCGTTTTCCATGGAGAGACGTACTGTATATACAGTGTGCGGAAATTAATACACGCAAGCGTCTACTTACAAATACGCTGCTTAAAGGGGGCACAATACACCGTTTTCCATGGAGAGACGTACTGTATATACAGTGTGCGGAAATTAATACACGCAAGCGTCTACTTACAAATACGCTGATTAAAGGGGCACAATGCAACATGTTGGTGTATGACAATTTCAGACTCATTACATATGTAAGGAAAGCATTATAACGATGTTTTGAAATGTGACTCACAAAGCATACACGAACTCCAACAGATACCAGCTGACAACACTCATCATTGGAATGTCAGGTGCACACATTTCACGATGCAGAACACAATGCTCCACAACCTGTGTATGTGCATATACAGGTGATTGATCAGGTGCGCGGAGACCTGCGTAATTTAAGCGGCAGTTATCAGCGGGAAATATCGGCGTAAATTAGCAAGTCAATTGCCAGAGCAGAATCCTTGCTGGAAAGGTTGAGGCAGAGGGAGCAGGAGAGGACAAGGAGGACCCAAGGCCAAGCGGGCCCCTCAGTAACAGGCCCTGTTCAACCTCCACCAGCTCCACAAGGGCCAAGCAACCAGCCAGAACAAGAGGTTGCATCTCTCTAAACAGGTGTGACCCAGCAGGTGCATGGTGAGAGAACTGGGGCCACCAGAAAACGTGCTGCAACATCTAGGGTGAGGACTGAGCAGGATACCACCACCAGAAAGAGAAACCCTGCATTTGTAGAGGCCGAAATGCGAATTCTAGTGCCCAGGGCACGTGAATGGATTGAATTGGCAACCAGGAAGCCTAGTGCCAGTGCAAGGAGAAACCTTTGGGAGAAGATCACAGAGGAAGTGAACCAGGTGGCACCAGTGGTCAGAAATTGGGACGCGGTGAAGAAAAGGTTAGTGTGTTTGTCAGGGCAATTTTTCAGCAGTCTCCAGCAGGAACTGAGGCCCTTATTCTAGTTCACTCTTTCTGCCCAAATATTTCTTAGATGGACAAAACCATGTGCACTGCAGGTGAGGCAGGTGTTACTTGTGCAGAGATAATCAGATTTGGGTGGGGTTTTACACCTGCCTCACCTGCAGTGCACATGGTTTTGTCCATCAAAGAAATATTTGGGCAGAAAGAGTGAACTAGAATAAGGGCCTCAGTTCCTGCTGGAGACTGCTGAAAAATTGCCCTGGTCTTTGTCCCCCTGATGTCATATGTGTGTACATATGTTACATGTATGTTTTGAGACTAATAGAAAGGTGTGTTTGTAGATAGTGCTACACTTCAATGTCACATGTGAACACAACCATGTCTAATAACCCACATTGATATATGAAACATGCACCATTGGTGTGATGTGAGGTTATGGGCACAGTTCTGCTCATGTGAAGTATGTGATGGGACAAGAGAAAGTGTGTTTTTGAAAGAGTTGTTGTAACATGTTCCATATGATGCTACTGAAACAAGAATGACCAAACTGTGCACATGTAGCTGGTGAGAAACTACACATCCCAGTATGCCATTCCATAGTTAAATTACTCCATAATAACCACATTGTCAAGCTATGGTGGAATGTGTAGTTTCAAACCAGGTGGAGGTGCCTAATTTGGCCATGGATGATGTCATTTCTGCATAGTGATGTATGTATGTGCATTTAGTGGCCTAATGAATGAGATGAGACACTGAAATGCCTCCTAATTGAGACATGAATGTGTGTGTGGGACACATATGGCAAAAAAACATAAGAGCACCCACACTAGGAAATGTCACGTAGCTAGGGGTACCACATAGTTCCTTTAATTCCGGACACATATTAATTACACAGGTTCTGTGGCTGGCTGACTTCAAGACTCCACTTCACCTAATTTTAAACTGCCACAGAACCTGTGTAATTAACATGTGTCCGGAATTTAAGGGACTAGGTGGTAACCCTACACGTAGCACAGTGGTGCACATATCTCATGGTGATATTTGTATTTTTAAACTTGTAGGTGGACTGACTTCAAAAGTACACTGAAGAGGAAGATGACTGACCGGTACAACCACAGCATGTCCACCGGGAGAGGTCCTATGCCTGACCATTTGGAGTATACCCCCCTGGAGCAGGACTCCTTGGACGTGATTGATGTGGGGGAGATCAGGGGGATCTCCAATATGGACAGTGAGCTCCCGGCGGAGGTCTTTGATGCTGCTTTTGATGGTAAGTCACAGTAATGCATTGTATTTAGAAAGATATTTTTTATTGCGTATGTGATGGTGACATTGTTTTCAATTCTTATCCTAGAAGAAGCAGAAACCCAGGATGTACCGGCAGCATCTTCCTCTGCAGAGCCACAGGTGGAGCAAGTGGTCCATCCTCCACCAAGAAGACACCCCCAGCCCCAGCCACAGGAGACATGGGAAGAGAGCATGATGGTGACGCTGGAGAGGATCGAGCAGCAAGGGGTGGATGCTGCGATCCGTCAGCAGCAGGTGGCGGAATTTCTGGCGGAGTGGAAGGCCACAAACAGGCTGCAGTGTGAGGCCTTGACCCGCATTAACGACACTCTGGCGGCTGGCATAGTAAGCATTGGCCAACACCTCAGCCGCCAGAATGAACTTCTTGCGGAGCAGCTGTCCACCGCCAGGTCCCTAAGGGACAATCCCCCATCTGCTGCCCCACCCCAAGCTGCTCCCCAACCTTCCACCTCTGCTGACCCTCCTGTGTCGACTAGGGGAAGACGCCGCAAGGCAGCTTAGCCAAAGGCCCCTGTTCCCAAGGCCCCATCTAAAAGGGGGAAAAAAGGGCCCAAATAATGAGACCTGGTTCACTTCCTCTGTGGTTGGACCCCAAATGTTTAAATTGCACTGGACATCCGCTTCCTGAGTTGGCCATCTATCCATTTGCGTGCCATGGGCATGAAAGTTCGTATTTTGACCTCTACAAATGCAGGATAAATTTGTGGTGGTGTGTATCTTGCTTAGTATTCACCCTGGTTGTTGCAGTATGTATTCTGGTGTCCCCATTTCTTTCACCATTGCATTTGCAGGGTAACA
Source organism: Crinia signifera (assembly GCF_055691185.1). Lineage (NCBI taxonomy): Eukaryota > Metazoa > Chordata > Amphibia > Anura > Myobatrachidae > Crinia > Crinia signifera. The sequence continues at coordinate 134,256,092 of NC_139222.1, read as the reverse complement.
CATGTTTGGAGATATGCAACCTCTTGTTCTGGCTGTTTTATTATTTGTGTGTCTATTTTATTTGTTTATTTGATTTCTCACATTAAAGTGTGAAATAAGCTGTGATGCTGAACAGCAAATAAATTTATTTTACAAATTAAATCAAAATTGTGGTATGTGTCATTTCTTGTGTGAAACAAATACTAGATTTATGTGTACTTACTGACCAGGGTATTTTTGAACATTTGTGGAAGTGTGGTCGAAGTTGCCCATGTGTAACCCTCTCCATGGCCATTCCCATGTTCCTATCCAACTTTTCCCTGCTAATTAGTTTGTGTCAGCACATGTGCAGAGCAACTTAATAGGTCAGAAAGCAGTTTGTGTGCAGGTGAGGTAGCTCCTACAGTAGTAGGTAAAAGCAGGTCCAGAACAATGCTTTCCTCATGGAGTGGGTGAGGCAGACAAACAAGGGTGAAAAGGTACATTTGTGTAGGAATGCATATGTGTCCTCCCTAAAAAAAGATGTGTGAATGGGCCAAACATGATAAATTAGCTTGTGAACAAACATGCATAACTTTTTAAATATATATGATTTTACAGTGTCATAAGCAGATGCAGGAATCCTTTGTTAGAGAGATGAGAGTGCAATAATGTGATTGGTGGCATCTTACATCCAGAGTGTAGTCAAATCCAAATCATAGCAGATGAGATAGTGGTACAGGTCATTATTTTGGGTACTATACAAAGATTGTGTGCAAAATAGTGGTCATGGGCTTAAAACATTGCTGAAACATCCTTTGTAGGTGTTAGATGTGGTTTATGTTATTGTATCCTAAATACAAAACCTATGTTAGTATTAGAGTGAACACGTTGACACATGTCGACTTGTGTAGATTGAGTGTGCTACTGCGTAAAGTCTATGAAAGCACATAGTGAATGTGTCTAACTGTTTAGCAAATAGCTACCTTAGCATATATAAGCAGGTCTTAAAAAGATTCTTACCTTAAATTAAACAAACCTTTAAATGTCGAGAAGTATATAAAGATAAGCTTCCAATGTGTTTGAGTGCTGTGTGTGGCTTGCAGGTAGTGAAATCATGGTTTGGACTTAATAGACTGCAGCATTGCTTATTACATTCAGGTGTATGTGTTTGAGTAGGAATCAGCGTTAATTAGCAAACTCAGGCGCACGCTGGCATGCGGTATCTGTAGGGGTGGTTTGAGCTGGCGGTTGGCGGCCGCCTGTTTTGTGTCCGAAATGAACGGTGCCTTAGTCGATCGTGCGGTAGTAGCACCGCTCATTTTTGGTGCACACCCCCGTGTACGCCCATATTTACGCCCATTTTCCCTCATTATTTCGGTCGCTCCCCTCTTCACGCCCCTATGCCGCCCCCAATACCGTACACTCGCGTACAGGTTTTTTCGCACGTAGAGACCCCGTCCGTAAGCGTTGGTGAGTGGTCGCGCCTGCGCATTAGCGAATGTACGCATGCGCAGATCATAAAAAACCGAGGAACGTACGCGTACGGCCCGGCCGCACCAACCAGAATAAGGCCCAGTGTGTATGTCTGTGTCAGTCAAAAAAAAAAAAACCTCCCCCCCACTCACGATCGTGGCTGCTGCATGTTAGGCAGAGGCTGGTCCTGCTGCTCCTGTAGCTGCTGTTGCTGGAGCTAACAAAAATGGCTGCCCCCATAAGGCTACAAAAAGATGGCCGCCGTCCTCCAATTAGCAGCCAGAGTTTAATTTCATTGAAACACTAGAGCCGGGTGGAGAGAAGAAAAGGGGACGGGGCCTAACGGAGGACTGCTCTGTGGCTGTGCTGGACAATATCGCACAATATCAGTGTGTATCAGTATATGTCAGTGTGACATATAAAAACAGTGTCATTTTGCTTAGAATATGTGTAGACTATGTACAAAATTCAGGATACATACAGATGGCCGGCAGATGGGATGCCGGCAGTCAGGATACCGACACTAGCATCCCAAAGGAGGGAATCCTGTCCCCACAGCCTAATTTTTCGCCTTACCCCTGTACGTGCTGCCTAAACCTAATCCCCCCCACCCCTGCATCCTAAACCTAAGTGCCCCCTTCTATGTGTCTAGTCCTAACCCTCCCAAATACTGCCTAACCCTAACCCCTGTACCTCACCACCTAAACCTAACCCTCCCTAACTCAAATTTCCCCCCACCTGCAGCCTAACCCTAACCTTCCCCACCCGCAGGCTAACCCTTCGTGTCCCCCTAGTGCCTAAACATAACACCCCCTTCCTCAACCGGACTCTAACCCGCCCCAGTATACTTACGTTCGGCATCCCGGTAGTCGGCATCCTAATTAATGTTAAGATTCTGGTTCTGGGATGCCAGCATTGGTATGTTGAACACCAGGATGCTGAACACTTCCCGGGGAATTCAATTAGGTGCCAGGAGGATTAGCCTGGTGAATCTGTGTGGCACTTGCAGTTCTTTGCTCCTCCTCTCCCTGCCCAGCATCTGTCCCCTCTCACTGCCCATTATCTGTCCCCCATCCCTCTCTGCCCAGGATCTGTCCCCCTCTTCCTGCTCATTATCTGTCCCCCAATCCCTCTCTGTTCAGCACCTGTCCCCACCTTCCCAGCATCTGTCTCCTCCCAACCCTCTGCCCCCTCTCCCCATATCTGCACCACTTTCTCTCCACACATATGTACCACCCTCTCCCTGCCCAGCATCTATCATCCTCTTCCTGGCCAGCATATATCATCCTCTCCCTGCCCAGTATCTATCCCCCTCTCCCTGCCCACCATATGTTCCCCTCTCCTTGCCCTTCATCTCTCCCCCCTCTCTCACCATATTTCCCCCCTTCTCTTTGTCAGGGGAGCTCAGTGCGAACAGTGCCTGCAACCCATGGCAATGAGCATGGGAACTCCTGGCAACGAGCATATAGGTAAAAAAAATAGAATTTATATATTTGGGGGGGGTGGCGCAAAATTTCTAGTTACGCCACTGCAGACAAGTTTGGATGTCTGTGCTGTGTGTGTGTTCCGTGGTTAATGCAGCGTTCCTGCATTCACCTGATGCTCCAGTTCATGTGGCTACACAGCATCCTCAGAACATCATGTTTGACTGTCAATCTCAGCTCCCACTGGCTTCCATGCCACCACCATCACGACTAGGCCACAAGCTAGTGTAGTACAAACGGTACTTATATGTTAGTTGGGCGCCCACTATAGTTAGTTTGCTCATACCCCCACTATCCATGTCCGCGTGGAGTTGATTGTATATAGTGTGGGGAGCGCAATGAGCCACCAAGCCCGAAGCGTGGCGAGCGGCCTCGTAAAACTAAGCAAATAGCTTAGTAGGCGCCCAACTAACATATAAGTACCGTACAAACACAATTTCCCTCCAAATCCAAACCTGGCAGTAGCCATGTTTGGTCCAGTCACCTGTGACTACTGAACCAATACCTGAATACCTGTCTACAGTACACTGGCTCTTTTAAGAATGCTTGGTAAGAATTGCCTAGTTACCAGTGCTATTGATTATCATACCATGTATTGTTGTGTTCTAATCTCCTGTGATTCCACTCCTGCTACATTCTTGCTTGTTCCAGCTTGCAGTGTGCCTGGCTCTATGGGTGTTCGGCTATCGATCTCCAGCACCATCAGTGTTCTGCCATTGAAATCCAGCTCCATCGTGGTTTCGCCATCAATCTCCAGCTCCATATGTGTTCCGCCATTGATACTCACCTCCATTGGTGTTCCGCCATCGATTTCTAGCACCATCGGTGTTCTGTCATTGATCTCCAGCTCCATACGTGTTCTGCCGTTGATACTCACCTCCAACGGTGTCTCATCATTGATTCTCACCTCCATCGGTGATCCGCTATCGATCTCTAGCTCCATTGGTGTTCCGCTTTCGATCTCTAGCTCCAACGGTATCCCGCTATCGATCTCCGTGCTATTGGTGTTTCACCATTGATTGCTCCACATCATCGGTATCTTACAAGTCTTGGTCAGTAACACATTGCTATCACCTCCCGCAGCTCACCTGGAGCACCAAGAAGCTGCTCATTGACAGATGATGCACTGTCTTCAGGATCTTAATACCCAACTGGATTATATTCAGTCCACCTTCCATGGTACTGGGGCTCCCCATGCTCTCCCAGTGGATACTGCACCACCTGCTGCTAAATCTGCTCATCATCTCCATTTGCCAACTCCTAAGTTAAATGGGTCCCCTAAAGACTGTAGAGGTTTCCTAAACCAATACAAGATCCACTTTGAATTGCAGCCTGGCATATTTTCCTCGGAGAGAGCAAATGTTGCTTACATTATTTAGCTTCTGTCTGGCTCTGCTCCTGACTGGGCCTCTCCTTTGTGGGAAAGGTCTGACGCACTTCAGTCTACTTATAAATACTTTTTACAGCTTTCTAGCAAATATTCGACGATCCAGGTCTAGTGACCTCAGCCTCTGCAAGATGTTGGACAATATCTGGTACAGTTCCAAATTCTGGCATCTTAGATAAATTTGCCTTTTGGCACAGACTATCCGATCGTATTATGGATGAACTCACCACTTGAGATTTACCCTCTAAACTGGATGAGCTCATCTCCCTATGTATGAAAGTTTACCTATGCTTCTGTGAATGGACAATCGAATGTGGATGAACATTACAGCCCAAAGTGCAGTCTATCATCAAGCCACATCAAGTATCTCCAGCCATTTAGTTTAATCTCTCTTGCCTGTCTCTGTGCTTTTGCTGTGCTCCTCCTTCACACATGATTAATGATTGCCCAAAGATTCAGGGAAACATCAGATCTTAGGCAATCATAGAGAGGGTAGGCTTTAAGTTCTTTTTTATCTGATTGTAATTTACCAGTTTTTCTGCAGGTTGCCAGAGCTTCAAAAATATTTCTGCTCTACTGGATTCTGGTGCTACTGGGAATTTCATCACTGCAGATCTAATCCATCAGTGGTCCTTACCTACTGAAAGACTTCTGCATCCAATATATTTAACTGTTGTAAATGGAATCAGAATTGCTAATGCAATTAATACTTGCAGAATCCTGCCTGTCTGAAGCAAAGTTGGGGTTCTTCTAAACTGTTAGCATTTCTTCTGATACCCAGCCCTGGCTCCAACTCCACAACCCCCAAATAGAATGGAAAAGTTCCAAAGTTACAGTATGAGGGTCTACCTGCTTTGGTACTTATACAAAAATGGTGTTCTAAATGGCGCTGCAGTCCCCTCTTTTAGGATGATGGGATCTTATCACCAATGGGATATATTCAAATCCACAATTCTTTAAATCCTCTCGACCTCTGCATACACAAATAACGATAGCCAGACAGACAACATCACCAGGAACCCCTTGAGATGTACACTCACCAGGATTAGGTGCCCTATGTTCACTGAAAGGTTTCTTTGTGAGGAGGAGAGTCGGATGCAAAGAAACCTTTCAGTGAACATAGGGCACCTAATCCTGGTGAGTGTACATCTCAAGGGGTTCCTGGTGATGTTGTCTGTCTGGCTATCGTTATTTGTGTATGCAGAGGTCGACAGGATTTAAAGAAACCATTACATGCACATAGGGAAATTCCCCCAGGTCAGTCTTGCATTTCTTTAAGAACGACTGGATGGAAGAATTGTGGATTTGAATATATCCCATTGGTGATAAGATCCCATCATCCTAAAAGAGGGGACTGCAGCGCCATTTAGAACACCATTTTTTATATTAGTTTTATGGTTAAGATTTAGGAGTCTTAAGGTGTTTCAAAGGCTGCAGCAGTCCAGGCGCTGTCATTATTTTCTTTCTTTGTTCGATTCCTGCACATAGCTCTGATTCCAAATGCTTTGATGTTTCACTTCATCCATATTCAGACTTCACTGATGTCTTCAGCAATTCTGGTGCAGACATTTTTTTACCCCACAGGAAATGGGATTGTCCCAAAGACTCTCATTACTGAATTATTTGATGGTGTCAGTGGAGCCACCATATTCATGAAACTAGTTTTAAAAGTTGCTTATAATCTCATTAGTATCCGGGAGGGTGATGAATAGAAGAAGTCCTTTAACACCAGGGTGGCCACTACGAGTACCTCATCATGCCTAATGCGACAGACAATTTCCAGCATTTTGTGAATAAAATATTCAGTGATCTTCTCTACAGACATATTGTCATTTAACTAGATGACATTCTCATCTTTGCCAACAATTTGGAAGAGCACTGGTATTGGGTCAAAGAGGTATTATCCAGAGTACGTGAAAATTATTTATTCTGTAAGCTTGAGAAGTGTGTATTTGAAGTGAGGTCTATTCCATTCCTCGGATACATCCGACAGGTTCTGGTCTTAGAATGGATCCAGAGAAGCTCCAAGCCATCCAAGAATGGCCAATCCCTTCCTCGTTAAAAGTCATTCAACGCTATCTGGGATTCGCCGAATATTATAGAAAAACTTCTCTACCATTGTTGCTCCAATCACTGCTCTCACAAGGAAAGGTGCCAATCTGGTGAAATGGTCTGAAAAAGCTATTCAAGCTTTCCATCTTCTCAAAAAGAAGTTAATTTCAGCTCCAGTCATGAAACAACCTGACACGTTGCTCCTTTTTACTTCTGTTGGAGTGGGATCAGTGCTTTCCCAAAGAGCATCTGATGGCCATTTCCATCACTGTGGTTTCTTCCAAACATTTCCCGCATGCAGAATTATCCACAATCATGTTGGTGTTAGAGGAGTGGAGATATTTGCTTGAAGGAGTATCTCATGAAATCACCATTCTGACTGACCATAAAAATCTGTTATATCTTAAGTCTTCCCAATGTCTTAACCCCCTGTAAAGCCAGATGGGCACTTTTCTTTTTCTAGGTCCCATTTCAAGATGTCCTTCTGTCAGGGCTAGCAAAATTGTAAGGTCAATGCCCTTTCACATTCCTGGGAGCAATATTGATCTGGTGGCATTCTCCGTTGTAGGTATCGACCCTGTGACTCATCCAGGAAAATGCTTTGTTAAACTTAAAAGAAGCTTCTACAATGGGTGCATTTTTTCCCATTTCTGGTCATGCTGGCATCAAAAAGACCTATGAATTTGTCTCCAGATCTTACAGATCTGGACAGAATTCTGCCACAATAACTGATATCACTCTTCTTCATCAACCACACCTTTCCTGAATTTTGCCTGGTGCCAGCTTTTTCAGTGCAAGTGATGGATATTACTGCCCAGCAGTTTGCCAAAACCTGGAACATCATCCGGTCATTGCTTCCGAAAGCTTCTGCCAGGTACAAACATTTTGCTGCTAGAAAGCATAAAGCAGTTCCTGCTCTCCAACCAGGAGACCGTGTGTGATTGTCCACTAATAATCTGAGGCTAAGATTGCCATCCATGAAGCTTGACACTCCTTATATTGGTCCGTTCTCCATAGAGCGTCAATCCTGAGACTTACAAACTAAAACTGCCTTCTTTTCTGAAAATCCCCAGTACATTCCACATCTCTTTGCTCAAACCTCTGGTTCTAAATTGTTTCCATTCCAAACTTCCCAAGGCACCTAAAATGCAAAACCACAGAGAAGTTAAATATGAAGTGGGTAAAATTCTGGACTGCCGTATACGGTCATTTGCAATATCTGATTATTGATTGGATGGGATAAGGGCCCCCATTCATATTCATTCAATCCCTGGTGAATTCGGAATGGGGACTGATATTTATGCACTGCGCATACACATATTTGCATATGCGCATGCCCAGGGCTTCTGTGCAGGCACATTGGTGACTTGTGCAGGCACACTTGGTGACTTGCATAGGGGTAGAAGTGGGCAGGAAAACTCTGGGCATCCCCATGTGAATGCAGAAGGGCATCTGCCTTCCAGGGTGGCTGATGTCACTGAATGTTAGCTGCTTGAACCATTCTCGAACCCAGACATCGCAAATCCAGAGCGACTCCACCGCAGTCCAGAAGAGCGGTACTGGACCAATGTATCTGACATTCATACTCCAAGACTCATCAAAGCTTTCCTAGCCAGGTGTCCATGCAAGCCTAAGAGGTGTCTTAGGCACCTAAAGCAGTGCTGCTGCCACTATGCGGGTTACAAAATAGACTTTCTTACCCCTTTGGTGTCTGATCAAGCTGTCCCTGTGCTTCAAGTTTGGATGTAGTCTGTGCTGTGTGTCTGTTCTCTACATAGTGCAGCATCCCTGCATTCATGCATTCACCAGCGGTGCAGTTCCCACAGCTATACAGCATCCTCAGCCCACCATGTTTCACTGTCAGTCTCAGCTCCTCGCAGCTTCCGTGCCGTCATGTCTCAGCAGTACTAATAAATTAAACAGTCTTATATTTCATATAAATGTAAAAAAATTAAGCAACTACAGCTGTTGTTTACATTTTAAAAACCCATTCCAAGGGGTTTTGCTTCACCTTTGTGAACACACCCATAAAATAATATTTTATTATTTATTAGGTTAAAAAGTGGTGAATGATCCAAAACCAGTCATTTCTGGGATTCCTGCAAAATCTAAGCACTCTTAGGTAATAAGAGGGAGGGATTGCAGTAGATATCTCCACTATCTGATGTGGCTCCTTCACTTACAATAGCAAAATCAGCCCTCATAAACATCTGTCAGATTTCCATACAGATTGTTAAGCATTCTGTTACTTGCCACCAGTCAATAGTGCCATCTGATTATGTACTACTTCATCGCATATTTTACTGGAGACGCTTAAGCTATCATTTTGCTTCCAGCTTTTCATTGTGATTAGCTCTAATAGATTCAAGCAAATATATCATTTTTTTCTTTGAGAATTTACTCACATCATTCTCATAGTAGGAGGGAGGGAGAGGACTACTTTTCCCATTCTTTCTACATGCTGCCTCATGTCCTGACTATCCCTGCCATGCTTACTTCTTGCCTTCAGGTCTCTTTACCTGCATCTCGTGTCACCTGTCCATCTCCCCTTCCTTCTAGATTGTAAACTCCTTAGAGCAGGGTCCTCTTCTCTCCTGTTCTCATAGCAATCTTCTTGTATTTCAACTACAGCTCTCTTACTCACCTACAATCTATACCTGCATCTATTCTCATTCACTGCCTCATATCTCAGCTGTATTGTGTACTAAGAATTGTGCTTTAATTGTGTTATGTCTAGTTCTGTGTACCCTGTACTGTTCTAATGTGTTCTCTATGTACGGTGCTGGCTGGTGCAATCAACATGTGGCACCACTGAATGGCTGCCTGGGTGCTGCACAGCTCAGTAATTATATGTTCCCCATGTCTGTGTTCCTCATTAGAGTACATCTAGCATATATGTCTATATATATCTGTACTGTTACTGGATCCCTATCTGGCTGGTGCAATCACCATATGGTGCTGCTGAATGGCTGACTGGGTGCTGCACAGCTCGGTAAATATATTCCCCATGTCCGTGTCCCTCATTAGAGTACATCTAGTATATATATATATATATATATATATAGGTTGGCGGCAAAAAGGCGTCACTTAGAGACTTGATAACTTTTCAAAACTTTATTGCATGATGACCGACACCAGTGTTTCAAGCTGTAAGCTCGTCCTCAGGGTACACTGGTGTCGATCATCATGCAATAAAGCTTTGAAAAGTTATCAAGTCTCCGAGTGACGCCTTTTTGCCGCCAACCAACCTGTATTTGGATTTTACCCTGGGAAGGCACCGGAACAGGCTGCGTACATTGTATCTTGTGGAGTGCCGGATTCCTTTATTGGCCTATATATATATATATATATATATATATATATATATATATATATATATATATATATATATATATATATATATACGAGAATAGCAGCAGCACTCCAGCCTTGATTAATGGGAATATTTTATTCAACCACAGCAACGTTTCATTACATAAGACAGTATTTTCCTCAGGCTACTACATAAGTGAAGAAAGCATACCTTTATACCAATGCCCTCCGCGTCACAGCCTTCGGCGTGCTCGCCCGACGAAGCGGCGCTAATGATGACGTCATCAACTTTGCATTTCCGCAATTGGCGTCTATAGCAACCAATATACATTTTTGTTAAAGTGGAATAGTGTATATAACAAAACACCTAATAAAACATCTGTTACAAAACCACCAGTAAACACATACATATATACAACATAAAATACATTGTAAGACAGAGTTGTATAACTTCCGCGGTATTCAAACCATCACATAATTTTATCACATTAATAATGTATCAACATATAGTCTTTCAATGTAATAAACAGCAGATATTATCCAAGCTACCTTTAGTTATCCAATTATGTAAATGATCCCAACCCAAGGCTTCATTTAATCGCCGTGGGAAAATGGTATCTAAACGCATTATCCATTTGGCCTCACATTGTAACAATTGTGAACCTGTATCTGTGGAATGCACGGTCCGGTTTGTTTGTTCCGGGGAATTGGGACGGTACTTAATGGGAACAAACTTGAAGAGGAGGTTGTAGTTTAACGGGTTAGGTTATATTTCTTTGCATTGGAGAACTGTGAACAACGCTACAAATTTCAGTCTACATTTTTACGGCTAAGTAAGGCACACAATTCACTTCTCGCCTTACTACTAGTATAAATCTGTACCAACAGGCATCCGAAAGACTGACACCATATTTTACCTTTGCAATATTACAGAGACAACTAAACGCACATACAAGACAACACAATGTGACCAAATGGTGCGGCTACATAAGACTTGTCCCACATATGAGTCTAGGACCCGGCCCGTGAACAGGACTAAATAAACACTGGTAATTGGCCTTCCTACGGATAAGTAGCCCATGTGATGTAATTGCCTGGCCTTCCTACGGATCAATAGCCAGGGTGGTGTAGTTGCCTGACTTTCCTACGGATCAATAGCCAGGGTGGTGTACTGAACTACACCGAGTTGTATTAAAGTTAAAGTACTTCAACCTTTGAACTTCCATACCACAAACAAATGCAGTCCTCAATGACAGCACAGTCACTACTGCAGCCGGGGTTACACAATTGTAACTCAACACATTTGTGGTGCTTCCTGATCTGAGTTGCATTTGCTCCTCATTATTGTTTTGCATTGAAGAACATAAGGGGCACTTAAGGCACAGCAGGACACAGGGGTATACCTCCAATCAGTACTATCTTGTATTTATCACCAGCTGCACTGTTCACAAACTGTGGCTAATATATGTCCTGCGCAAGGAATGTCCTCTCTATCAGTTGCAGCGACCTTTCTTACTATGGAGCCTCGCTGCTCCATGTGGCTCCTGCAGCTCCTCTAATACACAGGGACAGTACCCTGCAGCTTTCCGACCTGCTCTCTTGCCACAAGCTGTGCTTTTTCTCCGTTGGGGTATCAAACCCCGTGCTGCCGCAGTTACCTCCCTTGTGGTCACTAGGACCTAACTCAAGGTTTTTGGGAATGGTCCTGGAATGGGGGCATCTCCGCTCCCTGCCGGAGCGCACTGGCTGCATGGTGCTCCTGTCACAAGCTGCCGCCTGGTTTGTCAGCACGGCCAGTAAGGCGCCGGAGACACACGTTGCCTCCCAGGCTGTAGCCTGGGTGAATCTTTTCTTTGTGTGCACGGGACCCTGCTGCCGCCTGTCTCTGCGTGCCACCCATCTCCACGCGCCGAGCAGTGACCTCTCTACCTCCTCTCTTCCTCCATCCAACACGCAGCCTCCTTTCTCCTCCCCGCTGGCTCCCTTCTCGCTGTTCCTCCTCTGGGTGAGTCCCGCCTGCTTTTTTCCAGCACCTGCGGTGATGAGGGTAAGTAACCCCCTCCCTGCGGTGGAGCCAGAGCTGTGTGCCCTGGCTAGTGGGACCCGCTGCGGGGTGACACATATCTGCTCCCCGCACAGGGGCCACAACATGATCAATCATGCGATAGCTAATCATAGTTAACCCATGACCTGCCACCACAAAATGGCGTGCAACTGGCTGTACCAGTCTGGATAGCGGCTTTAATCGCGATCTATGAGCAGACATACGTTCTTTAAAAGACCGTTCCGTTTTGCCTATGTAGCTCAGGCCACAAGGGCAAAGTATTTGGTATACAACAAATCTTGAGTTACAACATATATTGTAAATCTTGAGTTTAACATATGTCTAATGGTTAGTGCTTTGCCTGAGTGTGGATGGTAAAAACTGCCCCTGGGATAATGAAACACGTGTCACACAGGTTCATCTCACACAGCCCCTTGATTTTACTCCAAGTAATTCTCGGTGGTGCAGGACTGTAAGATTTTACTAGAAAGTCTCTCAAGTGTTTTGACCTTTTATAACATGGCATAACCCGTGTGTGTGCAAGTTTTAATTCCGGGATTAAATGAAGCCTCGGGGTTGGGATCATTTACATAATTGGCTAACTAAAAGTAACTTGGATAATATCTGCTGTTTATTATGTTGGAAGAATATATGTTAATTTTATCACATTAATAATGTATCACGTGATGGTTTGAATACGGTGGAAGTTATACAACTCTGTCTAACTATGTCTTTTATGTTGTATGTATGTATGTGTTTACTGGTGGTTTTGTAACAGATGTTTTATTAGGTTTTTTTATATACACTATTCCATTTTAACAAAAATGTATATTGGTTGCTATAGATGCCAATTGCGGAAACGCAAAGTTGATGATGTCATCATTAGCGCCGCTGAGTCGGGCGAGCACGCTGGAGGCTGTTACGCTGAGGGCATTGGTATAAAGGTATGTTTTTTTCACTTATGTAGTAGCCTGAGGAAAATACTGTCTTACTGTATGTATTGATACATTGCTGTGGTGGAATAAAATATTACCATTAATCAAGGCTGGAGTGCTGCTATTCTCGTTCTTCTATATTGGACTTTTTTTAAGTCCTTTGCGGGCAGTTGGATTACAAAAGTGGATGTGCCGTTATATATATATGTGTAGTATCCCTGTTCAGGCCACATAGGTTCTTGTTCTCGGGGAAGAGAGAGGTGTTTCGGATGGAAGACGGACCCCAAATATACCGGAATGCTTTCTTTTATTTTCTGGTTGGTGGAGCTGGGGTCACTGTTCTGCACCTGCCGTGCCGATGGACGCTGCTGCTTCCTCTCACTGTGGTTGGAGTGCGTCAGGCGCCACTGTTGCTGCTGCTGGGGATGTGCTGGAGGGCAATGCTGCTGGGCTCTGTAGTGCTGCTGGGCTCTGCTGCTGCCCCTTCTCTCTCTTCTTCTGCACCCCTCACACACACTTCCTCCTTCACATACATGAGTCCTCACTGCCCACTTCCTGTTCCTGTGTCTCTGCCTATCTATGGCAGCTCCGGCCTGTCACTCAATGGCCGTCCCCGCCTCTCCCTAAGGCTGGGTTAACCCCTTTCATGCTGGGGTTAATGGTGTTTGAGAATTGCGCAATTGGGGGTATTACATATATCTCTGTACTGTTTCTGGATCCCTATCTGGCTGGTGCAATCACCATGTGGCGCTGCATATGGCTGCCTGGGTGCTGCACAGCTCGGTAAATATGTTCCCCATGTCCGTGTCCCTTATTAGAATGTATCTAGTACATATCTGTACTTTTGATGTAACTGTGCTGCCATTGTTGCCTGTTCCTTGTACTGATAACCCTTTGTATCACAGAATGTGCATTGTTATTTTTAATACCTGTAAAGCACCTTGAGTCCTGTTGGAGAAAGTGCACTATATAAATAAATCTTACTTACTTACTAATTACAACTGCTTTAGATATTTGGATTTTGATAAATGGCTCATCGTTGTATTAAATTAACTACTTCAACATAAGGGAACAGACTGGTTCAGCGATATATTAAAGGGGGTGGATGGCATGAACCCTGTTCTATCAGGTGTGTTTTGCTCTATATGCATGCTACACAGATGCGCTGGCAACCATAAGGTAGATGTCGTGGTGGCGGGCTGCTCTGACCTGTTCGCTAGGCTGCTTATGAACACAGACTAGTGGACAGGTCTGAATTAGGCTCCAAGTCCGCAGAGTGCAGGAGTGGATTTGACTCTACATCACCCAATGCTTGAGTCTAGTTTGGCTGATTAACTTTGACTAAAATTTGACAATTTCTAATCATGTTTTGAATTTTACAGCTCCATGAAGCGTGTTTGAAACCCCTTTTAAACATCTCTGAGCATCTCTGCTTGTTAATGCCTCTACAGGTGTGTTCCACCAAGAATCCCAGCTGAGCGGTGAGGTAAATAACAGGCTGACATATTGCTAAGTTTGTTTATATTTATTCTTCCACTTAGCATCTCTCATCCAATATAATATTTATTTCATTCTTCATGTTCATTTTATGGGACATCTAAATTACAAGGTGGCAATAAGAACCATGTGAATAAACCAATAATACCAGTATACAGGGATGACTGAGCTGACACAGGATGTGTGATTCTCCTCTATAAACTGACTATTATATAAAAAAAAAATCTAAGTGTTAATGAGCAATAAAAGTGTAACGAATATTATGTGATAAAATAAATTCTTGCCTCAATGTCATGATTGAGTAAATTATATGACAGTGAATTGTGAGACATGACTTGAATCCTACATGTCATTTCAGAGTAATGCAGTGTTGTAGCATTTTCTTGTTTTGGAATTTTGTAATCAATGTGTTCAAATTGTCTATAAAAGTAAGGTTGTTATTGTTATGTCTTTTATGTGTCCCTGTGTATAGTGTCTAATTTTGCTTTAGGAATCTCAGAATATTTGCCTTTATGGAATAAGTGGAATAGATTTTCTTATGTGTACTCTATTTTCCAAATGAAGACATTAGGAGGGCCACAAAAGCTTCACTGTCTTTCATTTAACAGTTCCAGTTGTACATAAAAAAACTCCCACATTTCAAATCCAATTAAAAATAAACTGTATAGCACTTTTAAATTATGTAAAAAGATTTTGAATATAATTCACCATGCCTTTTTTGTTATTCTTTAACATCTGTTGTTGCTTTTTTCTGCATCACCCTTCAGTTCATTATTTTACTCAGGAGGGGCCATAGGGGTTTCTGTAAAGTGGGCATCTGAGCTCAGAGGTGCCCACACTGCACGCGCTGCATTCATATTTTAATTATTTTAATTCTATGGTGTCCGGCACGGGCGCTGCATATGTGTCAAAAACAAAATGGCTACCACACAGTAGTGAATTTAGTATCCTGAACATACATACCCTCCAACATGGCCTATTCCATTAGGTACAAAATGCTCTGTTTCTGGACTTCCCTACCAGTGGCAGTTACAGAGGTAGGGCTGCAGCACAGTCCAATATTCAAAAAGGGGAGCCACACCTACTGCCACCTCAAACATCACTGTCCTGGACTCAGTGGCAGTTGATGTGACCCCCCCCCTCTTTGAATTTTGGACTGTGCTTGAGCCTCACCTCTGTAACTGCCACTGGCAGGGAAGTCCAGGAACAGAGCATTTTGTACCTAATGGAATGGGTCATGTTGGAGGGTAGGAACATGGCAGGTGACATGTTTCAGGATGACTGCGCATGGTCAGTAGTGATTCTGGCACAATGCCAGAGTCTTTGAAACTGCGGAGAGAAGGGGGCCCACCCAGAGTATGCACATGGCCCCCTCCTCTGTTAAAGTGCTCCTGACTCAGGATTGTTGGATTCCCCCTGTTACACTTTCCTCAATGCCATATCACCCCCAAAAAATAACAGAATGAGCTCTAGATAAGGTACGGGGAGGGGGGGGGGGGGTAAATCTATCTATTTATCATTTGATAGATTTAATAATAAAGATTAATGTGATCATACCATTATTTCATGTAGCTATCACACTGGGGAATCCTTCCACTTCAACTCATCCATTATATCAATATGAACAATTCAAATTCACCTTGACAGCTATGTTGTGCATTATGTAATGCATAACTATTATATTTAGGGCAGTACGAATGGTGCAATGATTATCATTACTGCCTCACAGCACTGGGTTTGATTCCCACCATGGCCCTAACTATGGGCCTTATTCTAGTTCACTCTTTCTGACAAAATCCTTCTTAGATGGACAAAACCATGTGAACTGCAGGGGGGCAGATGTAAAATGTGCACAGAGAATTAGATTTGGGTGAGTTATTTTGCTTCTGTGCAGGGTAAATACTGGCTGCTTTATTTTTACACTGCAATATAGATCTCACTTTGAAGTAAAACCCCACCAAAATCTTATTCTCTCTGCACAAGTTACATCTGCCACACCTGCAGTGCACATGGTTTTGTCCATCTAAGAAGGATTTTGTCAGAAAGATTGAACTAGAATAAGGCCCTATGTGGAGTTTGTATATTCTCCCCGTACTTGCGTTGGTTTACTCTGGATATTCCGGTTTCCTCCCACAATCCAAAATATACCAGTAGGCTAAAACACTGATATTAAAAGGGTAACAAATGTCATTTTAAATCATCGATACAAGATAAAAATAATGATAAAATACACTGAGGACTAATCTATTGAAATATAGCATAGGTATGTGTATTATGCCCAATAAGATGCCTTTGATGGGGTTGGAATTGGCAATAAGGTATCCATGCACCTCAAAATCTTTTTAGGTCGCAAAGAGGTGGCATTCCCCAATCCACAACGAGATGTCCTCCATAGGGAAGGATGCTGGCCAGGTAAGCTGTGGGAGAAATAGTGAATACTGGGGGGGCATTTGCAATCCCTCATGGCTATCTGTCCATGCATGGCCATGGTGCCCGCCTTTTAGACATTCTCCTCTCCCCCTGGCTCTCCTACTGTCTATCCAGATCATGCTGCCAATCAGACATCCAGTGGTGTTTCACCAAACCACTACCCCCCCCAAGACATGCAGTGTCTGGACTCTTCCCCATGTGGGGTCTGCCAGGTTCTCATTACTGCCCTACCAGCTGTCTACATGTGGTGCTCCCGGCTCTTATCCCACGGCCACTGGAGCCCTGCCAGATGCCACTGCTGGGCCCCTGGTAGGCTAGTAAAGAAAATAGCATGCTACTGTGCATCAGCCCACAAATGGACTCTGCACTGTTGCTCTGCACTATGTCCCTACTGTCACTTTCCCACATCCCTGCTGTCACTATCCCTGCATCACCACTGTCAACCTCCCCGCTGTCACTCTCCCTGCATTCTGGCTGTCACTTTCCCCACTTCCCCCACTCTCCTTGCACACCCACTGTTATTCTCCCTGCAAACCTGCTTTCATTCTCCATGTGTCCTCATTGTCACTCTTCCTCTCTGTCACTTTCCTTGTCCCAGAATTTTGTAGCAATCCATGTGGCATAGGCCCTGATTCTGGTTGACTCACAAAGCAGCTGTATTTCACTAATTTAGGAGACAAATAACGCCGGCCACCAGATATGCAAATGTCTGCCCCCCGCTAGTCGCCGATTTTCCCCGTATGCCTGCAAATGGATGTTTTGCATAAATATCCATTTGCAGTCTTGCGTGTGTGGCCAAAATCATTCCAAGGTAACCAACCATTGAATGATTTCTGAGGTACTTGCTAATCTAAGTCACTTCCTG